>NC_092716.1:239343042-239644765 GCF_047496885.1 Scyliorhinus torazame
GTATCAAGGCAGGCCAGCAGCACGGTTCAATTCCCTTACCAGCCTCCCCGAACAGGCGCCAGAATGTGGCGACTAGGGTCTTTTCACAGTAACTTCATTTGAAGCCTACTTGTGACAATAAGCGATTTTCATTTCATTAGGTTACATAGAGATGCATTCAAATGGAAATAAGGCCTCCTCAGCTTTCTACTTCACGCCACTTCACACAAAATTGAAGGCAGTTCTCCCGGGATTCAACTCTTCGAGATTCATATACTGCGCTCTGTCCTCTGAAAACTCGACCTGAACTGACCTCACCACCTGACAACACACCTGACGCCCTAGCTACCGCTTGACTGGGCCTGACCCAACGTCACCGCCAAATTACCCCCCCCCCCCCCCCCCCCCGGCCCTCCAACTTCCCCTGACCCCACATCCCCCCACCAACCTACCTCACTGCCCTATCCACCAGCCACCCTACCCTCTTAAGCACCCAACCCACTTAGCTACACCGTTACCAACCCTACCCTCTTCCAGACCTTCCATAATCTCTTCCATTCTTCCTCCTCTTTGCTGTGCTCAGGAACTCTCCGTCACGGCATAATAATATCACCCCCAAACTTTGTGATTGCCAACGAGCATCCCGAATGATCCTGGTTTGCTGCCTTGCACCACAGCTGACAGCCAACCAGCCCCTCAGTCTGGCCAGCCAGGGAAAGAAATTCTAGTAAGATCCTGCTGTTGAATTAGTACCCTACCCTACTCTCCACTCCGTAGATAATGAGGCAGAAGTGTCTGCCCTACTGACTTTCCTTCTCACGGGGCAATACTAAACCTTCCCTCACCCCCTATCACTACAATCAAAGCAGGATGGTGTATAGGGATTGGATGCTGAGCAGAACACATCTGAAAGTTGAAAACTAATTGTATTGAAATTCTCTCCATGTGTATTTTTATAAATGGAATATTCTGGTCATGTTTAACTAAACTGGCAGGTTCTCCTCAGAATATATTTCACGTCACATTGATCATTATTTAAACATTGCCTGACGTGAAAATCAATGATGCTTGAACTCCTTTGTGCTAACAATTGCCTACGCCCAGCCTTAAGCAAGATCACAATTTGGCCTCTATTTTGACTGTTCACTTTTATTTGAGTTTATCGCCAATACAGTCCTGATTAGTCATTTTAGAATGTGATGGATATTTTTGGAACGTGCATGAACCTTGAATAAGAAGCACTGATTTATTTGAGTTATTTCTGCACAGACGCCAACAGCAATGAGTGTGAATATGAGTCCCATAATAAGATATCAAAAGAAGGGGGAAGTTTGCAGGGATCTATATTGCCGGTAGACTAAAATATGGGACACGAGCCATCTTTGCCAACTGGAATATCTCATGTTAAAAGAGTGTGAAAATAATCACGAGGGTTCTATTGATGCAGCAACAGGGGAATGGCAAAATACCAGGAACATTTGGCAACAATATTCAAATTAAGCCATCTACAAGAAGAAATTCTTGCAAGACTTCTGACAAGTAAAAACTGAGATATAAGCCCAGAAATTTCAGCTGTGATGACAGTGAAACTATTAGCGTTTACCATCATTCCTGTGTGGGACTGACAGCAGCTTCCGGCATAAGCGCCGAGCCTGTTAAATGAGGAAGTCCAGAAGTTGCTGCCAATGTGGCCCTCATCCAACTTGGGTGGGGTAAATGTTGGCTCCACTGTGGCTTTTTCCATCATATATTCTTTACTGTTTTTAATACTTGGTCAAATAAAACCCTGCAAGCGAGTCCCATGATGTCACTCTGAATGAGCCCACCTCGCCAGGAGCTGCGGCCTTCAAGAGATCAGGGTACTCTATAAAACAATATAAGAATAAGGCTTCCCCTCCATGGACGGGAATCCACCACCTCCCCCATGCACACCGCTCCCCCTTCCCCAGGGGCGGATCTACTATGAAACTAATGAAGCTTAAGCTTCAGGGCCCCTAATCCCAGAGGGGTGCCAGAAGCGCCTTTAGTCCACATTGTTTAAAAATTTTGGTCTACTGTATGAGAAGGGGTTTAAAAAAAAAAAAAATATTAATAATATAGTGTAATTCAATACAAAATATTAGTTAAAATAAAAATTTTAAGGTTATTAAAGTATCATGTAGGCAAACCGTAAACGAAAAAACTTTCTAATTAAGGATGTTTCATTCTCAATATATTTAATATAAAATAATTATAAATAATTTCAAACACTATTAACATTTATGACAGAAATACAAACAGTAGGTGACATGTCATAACAAAAAAGGGGAGCCGTTGAAAAGGCAATCACAATGCTAACATGAATTTTCAACGTGATAGCACTCGTGATAGCGATCTAGACAAGAATTTCTTTCAATAAAGTGTTCATAAGGATACAATATTTTAATTACCCCTACTCAAAAATAAATGTTATATTTTGAAAAGTAAGTTAAGTAATAAAGGTGAAATAGTGTTAGATTAGCCTAAGCCTATTGTTTTTATGAAGAGGTGAACGGAAGGTAGGCTACGACCGCACAGCCTAGGCTAATACTATATTACAAGTATTTATGAAAAAGTAATAAAAGGGTGGATTTCCGTTAAATTACAGGTGTTTATTATGAAAAGTGTTCAAATAATGGTAAAATTGTGTTACATTACCTTAGCCTATGAGTTTTGGTGGCCTAGTCTTGCCTAACTTAGTCTAACCTAGTGTAGGCTAGCTTGAACATAGCCTAGTTTAGCCTATTTAGCTTATTTATTATAAATCTTAAAAAATGGCGTTTTACTTTCTGAGAAGGGTTTTTAAAAAAAAAAAGAAGTTTCTCAAACAAATATTTTGAAAAAAGATTGAAAAATGGCCAGACTGTTATGAGATCCTCGTTAGTTTACTCAAAGAGCAAAGGCTGTGTATACTGTTTTGTTTGCAAACTCTTTTCTAAATGCCAAACATCACTTCCAACAGGTGGGTTTTCTGACTGGATGAATGTACTCAGAACTCTGGAGAATCATGAAGACAGCATGGAACATAAGAGGGCGATGTTGTGTTGGATAACAAGAAAGTCAAATAAAAATACTGTGGATCAGCAACTTGAAGAACAGATGAGAAAAACCACACAGTACTATTTTGAAGTACTGAAAAGAGTTGCAGCTGTTATAAAGTTTTTAAGTGAAAGAGGTTTGGCATTTAGAGGTCATGAGGAGAAGTGGGGCTCACCAAATAATGGAAACTTCATGGGGCCATTGAACTTATTGCAAAGTTCGACCCATTTTGACATGAACATCTCAAGAAAAGTAAAAATGAAAAAGTAAATGCTACTTTCCTATCCAAACCCATGTATGAAGAATTGATAGAAATCATGGGAAAACATGTGCAAGATGAAATTGTGAATCAAATCAACAACCTAGACCCCAAATACTACTCTATTATTGTTGACTCTACACCTGACCTGACACATGTTGACCAGCTGATAATTGTGGTTCGATACTGCTATAATGGAGAGATTTTTTACATTTTTACCGATAGAAAACCATTCATCCACGACCTTGTTCAATAAAATGCAACAAGTCCTGGGTGAACATAAGCTTTCACTTGAAAATATCCGTGGTCATTCCTACGATAATGCATCTACCATGAAGGGCTCAGAGAAAGGGATGCAAGCACTGTTTAAAAACATTAACAGGTATGCAGACTATGTACCATGTGCAGCCCATTCACTTAACCTTGTTGGAGAAAAGGCAGTGTCTACTGTACCTGAAGTTGTTGACTATTTTGGCATTTTGCAGGAGCTGTATGTTTTCTTTTCTGGATCTCCACGAAGATGGGGGATTTTAAACACACAGGGCAATCTAAATTTTTCTCCAAAGAGCTTAAGTTTAACTAGATGGTCTGCACACTATGAAGCAGTCCGGGCAATTAAAAATGGATATATGGGTATTTTACAAACTCTCAAACATATTTTTGAAGACTCAGAAGAGAAGCCTGAATGTAAAAGAGAAGCAAAGAATTTATACCACAAGTTGGTAAAGCTGGAATATGCTATTTTAACAGTCGTTTGGGAAGAAGTGCTGGAGCGTTTCAACAAAACAAGTAAGAAACTCCAAATCCCTGGTTTGATGTATTTGAAGGTTATCTTCTGCTATCACCTTTACTTTCGTTTCTTTCTCAGAGAAAATTCAGCCGATAGGATTGCACACTATGAATCAGAAGCAAAAGGTTTGTGTGAAGATATCACCTCAAGTTACTCTGATGCTTCCAAACGCATTGTTACAAGGACATTTTCAGATGGAACAAGTGGTATTGCTTCTTTGAGAGGAGCTGACAAATTTAGGATAGAAGTTCTATATCAACTCTATGACTGCTTGATAATCCAGTTTCGCAAGAGGATTGACCCATATGAGCAGATTGCGAAAAGGTTCAAGTTCCTCTCAGAATTGGTGAACAATTCTGAAATTGATGAGGACAGTATTAAACTTATAATATTGTATTACAAAGATGATATTGACCACAAATTAGTAAACGAGTGTTATCAGTTCAAAGAATATTTGCACCTTAGGAAATCCCAGAACACAGAGGAAAACACGCCATCTAAAATGCAATGCACAGAAGTTCTTCAGCTTATTTGTGAGCAACACCTAATTGAAGTGTTCCCCAATATTACTACTGCGCTTAAGCTGTACTTGACAATGCCTATCACGAGCTGAGAAGCAGAAAGGAATTTTTCAAAGCTATCCTTTATAAAGAACAAATTTAGGTCTACCATGACTGAAGAGCGCTTAAATTCTTTATGCATATTGTCTCTAGAAAATGACATTGCAAGGAAGCTCTCATATGACAAAACTGTACGTAAATATGTTGCTAGCAAAATCAGAAAAAAGAGTATTTTGTAAAATGTGTTTCATGCAGTATGTATTCTCATAGATTATATTGACTGTGGGCTTTTCTATGTTTTATTTCATCATTCTATGATGCATCATGCATGTATATAACATTTCCCTAATTTTCATCCCCCCATAACTCGAAGACTATAAGGCCTAGAAATTTTTTATTTGCAGCAGTGACTTTGACATGTGAGATAATCCAGTACAGCAATTTTAATCAAAATCTGAGATGTAGTGGTTAAATGTTTTAAAACATTTGTGGTGATCTGTCGTGGAACAACCCCATTGAAGAAGATAACAGTGGTTACCCAGACCTCATTGCTGGTTGCGAAGGGGCCCCCATAACAGTTCAAGCTTCAGGGCCCCAAAAATGTAGGTCTGCCACTGACCATCTCCCATGGACACCGGGAACCATTCCCAAGCACACGCATTTCCCGACCCCCCCCCCTTCAGAGAATCCCCCCATCCACAGACCTCGCAATCAGAGATACTCTTCCCCAGCACAGCCCCCGGCACTGTCAGGGTACTACCCAGCCATGACCTTCGTCCCCCTGGGAGGCGTACCTCCCTGTGCACCCTCAGCCAGTTATCTCCCCGGTCTCTATTTGTCAAAAGCTTTTGTAAATCCCGACGATGTGACATCACATCGGTGGGGGGGGATGAAATCCGAATTTGGGGGGATAATGATAATACAATGTATGGTAATGTGGTTTCCATCCTTTCATAAGACCATAAGACATAGGAGCGGAAGTAAGGCCATTCAGCCCATCGGCTATTCATGGTGGGAACCCTACTACGTCACTGGAGCCGGGGGGGAGGGGGGGGGGGAGGGGGGGTGGTGGTGGTGGTGGGGGGGGGGGCAGTTGGTGTATGCGTGCGGGGACAATCAGAATGGGAAATCCCGAGACATAAAATACATTTGGGGGCTCTTATTGGATTCGCCACCTCCATCGCCATTCCCATCTGCCGAAAACTGGGGCGGAAAATCGCCCTCGTTTTCTTGCTTTCTGTATATTGGTTAAAATGTGAACTATAAATATGTTTTTAAATTTTCTGCTTTGCTGTCTGTGAGAATTCTTCCACCTGACTGTGTGATTAGCTTGCCTGCTATTGCCAGACACCACAGGATCAACACGAAGATGCAAGATTTCATCCATTTGATAGTCACAGAACCTAAGAGATTCAAATTAATGAAATAAAGTTTGTGCCAGCTGCGTAATGGAAGTGAATCAATTTCTAAACATCCATAATGTATTGTTGAATTAACATTCTTTGCAATGATAGGCCATTTCCTTTGTGTAGGACTGTCCTGTGGCGCTGCCATTTTACCAACACATTGAATGTCACAACATCATAAAATGAATTTCCACATCTCTGTCTCTTTATACAGGAAGTCCACAAACCTCTGCGAGGTAGTCAACGAGACATATAAAGCAGGAGCATGGATTATTCTAATCCCGAGAGGAGAGAAATACACTGCCGAGTAATCATTGCAGATTAACATTGGGTTTTGGCAAACGTTACTCACTTTCTCTGTTAATCAAGGAATTGTACTTTGGACCAGGACACAAAAAACAAAGGAAGCATTAGAGTGGGCAACAATGGTTTTTAAAAAAATGGAGCTTAGGCTGTGTTTGCAACTTTTCCCCGTGTGACCCCCATTCCCATGTTGATATCTCAGATTTCATATGAACCCAGATTGATAACTGGAGGGCGGGGAGTGGTTGGTGGCAGCCGTTTTAGGTTGTTGAGCAGGGAGCTGGGAGAGTTGTCCAGCAGGGTGGGGATGGGAATATTTTTTGGTGGCGATGGGAATATTGTTTTGGTGGGGACATCTAAAATTCTTAAAATTGCAGCCGCACCCACTTTTTTACAGGTTGTGATTGCAGCAATAATCGGGCCTCGGGGACCATAAGCCCATAAGATGTAGACCATTCAGTCCATTGATTCTTCTCCACCATTCAATGAGATCATGATTGATCTAATATAATCCTCAACTCCAATTTCTTGCCTTATTCCCATAACCCGTGATTCCCTCCCTTAAGGGCAGCACGGTAGCACAAGTGGATAGCACTGTGGCCTCACAGCGCAGGGTCCCAGGTTCGATTCCCTGCTGGGTCACTGTCTGTGTGGAGTCTGCACGTTCTCCTTGTGTCTGCGTGGGTTTCCTTCGGGTGCTCCGGTTTCCTCCCACAGTCCAAAGAAGTGCAGGTTAGGTGGATTGGCCATGGTAAATTGTCCTTCGTAACCAAAAAGGTTCGGAGGGGTTATTGGGTTACGGGGATAGAGTGGAAGTGAGGGCTTAAGTGGGTCGGTGCAGACTCGATGGGTGAATGGCCTCCTTCTGTACTGTATGTTATATGGTCTATGTTCTATGTACTCATGAAATATCAGTCTATCTCAGCCTTGTATATGCTTAACGACCTAACCTCTACAGCCGCCTGGTTAAAGCATTTCACTGATTCACCAACCTCTGAAAGAAGAAATTCCTCCTCACATCTGTCTTAAATAGGCAACCCCTTAATCTGAGATTATGCTCTTCAGTCCTAGACTCTCCCACAAGGGGAAACATCCTCTTAGCATCTACCCTGTCAAGCCCCCTGAGAATCCTATATGTCTCAATAAGGTCACCTCTCATTCTTCTAAACTCCAATGAGTTCAGGCTCAACCTACTTAACCACTCCTCATAAGAAAATCCCTCCACACCCGGGATCAACATGGTGAACCTTCGCTGGACTGCCTTCAATGCCAGGATATCTTTCCTTAGATAAGGTTGACCAAAACTGTTCACAGTGTTCCAGATGTGGTCTAACTAGTGCCTTGTATAGTTTTAGCAAGACTTTCCTATTTTTCTACTCCATTCCCTTTGAAGTAAAGGCCAACAGTCCATTTGCTTTCCCTATTACCTCCTGAACTTACCTGCTAGCTTTTTGTAATTTGTGTATGAGGACCCTCCCAAACCCCTCTGTGCTGCAACTTTCTGCAGTCTTTCTCCATTTAGAATACTATTCAGCTCCTTTAATTTTCCTCAGTACATATGTTCAAATTTCCCTACATTATATTCTATCCGCCAAGTTTTTGCCCAGTGGATAGACGATTGAGCCATGTCCACCGACAGGAAAAAATTGCACATGTTTAAAGGGGCCTTGCCGCTATCGAACCTGAATGCGACATCCGCGGGTGCTACTGCTGCCTCAGAGCTTTTGACCCCAAACTCATGCCCCGTAACCCAACGGGGGAGATTCTGGCCCACAGTTTCGGAAACACTGAGCCAAGGAAAAGGGTACCTTTTTTAACCCACAAGTAACCTACAGGGTGGGAACAATTAACTTTGCCGTGGCCCTTGAAGAATATGAGCTCCCCAATTAAGGGGGTGGGGGATCTTTAAACAGTGTATCGTTGTACCATATATAAAATTGGCCGGTCTAGGCACCAGCTAGAGAGTGAATACCCAGGGAACTGCTGGAGCAGGATAAAATAGTGATTGTAAAATAAAGTAAGCTTTCATTTTCGACCAACTCGGTGTGGACTCTTTGTGCCGCTTACAAAAGTACCAAATGGCCTTTCGTTGTGCTGACCATTCTCAGTAACTCTGCAGGGAATTTTATTGTCAGATAATGTTGCACGTGGCTCATCAAAGAACAAAGAACAAAGAAAAGTACAGCACAGGAACAGGCCCTTCGGCCCTCCAAGCCTGCCCGTCTAAACTATAATCTTCTACACTTCCGAGGTCCATATCCCTCTGTTCCCATCCTATTCATGTATTTGTAAAGGTGCCCCTTAAATGTCACTATCATCCCTGCTTCCACCACCTCCTCCGGCAGCGAGTTCGAGGCACTCACTACCCTCTGTGTAAAAAACTTACCTTGTACATCTCCTCTAAACCTTGTCCCTCGCACCTTAAACCTATGCCCCCTAGTAATTGACCTCTCTACCCTGGGCAAAAGTCTCTGACTATCCACTCTGTATATGCTCCTCATAATTTTGTAGACCTCTATCAGGTCGCCCCTCAACCTCCTACGTTCCAGTGAGAACAAACCAAGTTTATTCAACCTCCCCTCATAGCTAATGCTCTCCATGCCAGGCAACATCCTGGTAAACCTCTTCTGCACCCTCTCTAAAGCCTCCACATCCTTCTGGTACTGTGGCAACCAGAATTGAACACTATACTCCAAGTGTGGTCTAACTAAGGTTCTATACAGCTACAACATGACTTGCCAATTTTCATACTCAATGCCCCGGCCAATGAAGGCAAGCATGCCGTATGCCTCCTTGACTACCTTCTCCACCTGTGTTGCCCTTTTCAGTGACCTGTGGACCTGTACACCAAGATCTCTCTGACTGTCAATACTCTCGAGGGTTCTACCATTCACTGTATATTCCCTACCTGTATTAGACCTTCCAAAATGCATTACTTCACATTAAACTCCATCTGCCTTCTTGCCGCCCAAGTCGCCAAACGATCTAAATCCTGTTGTATCCTCTGACAGTCCTCATCGCTATCCGCAATTCCACCAACCTTTGTGTCGTCTGCAAACTTACTAATCAGACCAGTTACATTTTCCTCCAAATCATTTATATATACTACGAACAGCAAAGGTCCCGGCACTGATCCCTGCGGAACACCACTGGTCACAGCTCTCCAATCAGAAAAGCATCCTTCCATTGCTACTCTCTGCTTTTATGACCTAGCCAGTTCTGTATCCATCTTGCCAGCTCACCTCTGATCCCGTGTGACTTCACCTTTTGTATCAGTCTGCCATGAGGGACCTTGTCAAAGGCCTTACTGAAGTCCATATAGACAACATCCACTGATCTACCTGCACCAATCATCTTTGTGCCCTCCTCGAAAAACTCTATAAAGTTAGTGAGACACGACCTCCCCTTCACAAAACCGTGCTGCCTCTCGCTAATACTACCACTTTCTTCCAAATGGGAGTAGATCCTGTCTCGTAGAATTCTCTCAGTAATTTCCCTACCACAGACGTAAGGCTCACCGGCCTGTAGTTCCCTGGATTATCCTTGCTACCCTTCTTCAACAAAGGAACAACATTGGCTATTCTCCAGTCCTCCGGAACATCACCTGAAGACAGTGAGGACCCAAAGATTTCTGTCAAATATCAGTCGATATTATTTGGGCTGATCTAAATGCATCATCTTAGTCTGGGTTTGTTTTACAAGCACAAGGTGAATCTGCCCAGCAACCCTTTAAAAGCCGATGTTACGCGTTCAAAATGTCTGCTGAACAAACATGAGTCAGAAATGCCAGATTGGCTCTGTGCGCCACTTTAAACTGCATGAGGCTTAGGCCAGCACAGGAGGAGGTGACGTTGGCCCTGCTCAGTGCTTTGCTCCAGAGTCCCCAACCCACTTCCGTCCGCAATTCATCCTCATGTTTCTGTCTAGCTTCGTCCAGTGGTAATCTTGCCCTGTCCAGCAACCGTCCGTATGTGTTCCCATAGTTCCCATACTCCTTACTGTCTGTGTTGATTTGTCCCTTTAGTAGAGTGTCTCTCAGGGTTCTAGTATACTTTCCCGTCACCTTGCGGAGAAAGTGTTTAATTTGGAAGTGCCTGAGCTCCTGTCTTGTTGGAAGGTCCAGGTCCTCCGTCAGCTCATCCAAGGTCGCGAGTCTGTCCCCGATGTAAAGGTTCAAAACTGCTAGCGTCCCTCCCGTCCTGTCTCCATTTTTAAAAGGTGTTTAAAGTATTTCACAGAGCCCACCTAAATAAAAGCTAAATGATCAGCTTCTTCCCGAAGGTGGAAGACAAATGTGAACGGTGCCAAGGAGGCCCGGCCAACCACATCCACATATTCAGGGCCTGCCCGGGTACTGGACAGCCTTCTATGAGGCGATGTCCAAGGTTGTGGGGGTGAGGGTGAAGCCGTGGCCGAGAGTGGCAGTCTTCGGGTATCGGACTAGCCAGATCTTCATGTGGCGAAGAGGGCCGACGCCCTGGCTTTTGCATTCATAATCGCACGCCGGAGAATCCTGCTCGGCTGGCGATCAGCAGCACCACTCACAGCTGCAGACTGGCAGCAACCTGGCAGAATTTCGCGACCTGGAGAAGATCAAGTATGCCATCCGTGGGTCGGACGAGGGCTTCCACAAAGCGTGGGCGCCATTCATCAGCCTCTTCTAAGACCTGTTTGAGGCCAACAGTGACTAGGAAGCGGGGGGGGGGGGGGGAGGCGCGTGAGGAGAGCGGGAGGAAGGCAAGGGGTGGCACACACAAGAGAAAGGGGCAGAGGGAGGGAGGGGAGGGAAGGGAACCCAAGGGAAGCACAATACGAAGCATGGGGAGGAGGGGAGGAGGGGAAGGGCCACGCAGCCAACCCACCCCACCCCAGCAGAAAGAAGTGGAGCACAATACGGGGTGCTCAGGGCAGACGGCAACACAAAGGGGGGAATTAAACTACCAATGAGGGAAGGGAAGAGGAGGGGAGAAGGGGGGAGGGAGGGGGGGAAACTCATATAAAAACTGTTGTATGTAAGACACAAACTTATTTGTAGATACCAGATACACATGAGCTGTTACTCTGTGAAAACTGGAAAACACCAGTAAAAATATTTTAAAAAAATGAAATGCCAGGTTGGAAGGTGGTACTGAAGATAGCGAAAAGTCAGTGCATGCAGAACAATGTTTCCCTGATCTACAAGGGGAGGCATTACTTCCTGTCCCGGGTATAATTCCAATTCTACTGAAACAAAAATACCAATTGTATCATTCATTATCTGACCCAACCTTAAATACCTTTCATGGCTGTGTTGTTTAAAAACAGTAACCTCTTTTTGGATGAACCGTATTTTCTGGAAAAAGCATCTCAGTGATTGTGACCTGGGCAGCACGGTGGCGCAGAGGGTTAGCACTGCAGTCTCACGGCGCCGAGGTCCCAGGTTCGATCCCGGCTCTGGGTCACTGTCCGTGTGGAGTTTGCACATTCTCCCCGTGTTTGCGTGGGTTTCACCCCCAAAACCCAAAGATGTGCAAGGTAGGTGGATTGAGCACACTAAATTGCCCCTTAATTGGAAAAAATGAATTGGTACTCTAAATTTTTTTTAAAAGAGATTGTGACCTGAAGTGGAGATTTGGGACGAAACTCAATTCTAGGAAAAAGATATCCTTTTCACAAGAGCAGCAAAAAGATCCACATGACAATTTGTAAATTTGCAGTGAACATCGAAATAAGCTCAGGATCAATTGCAGAAGAGTAGGAAGCCACAAATGCCTTTAGTGCATCGCTAAACTTCGGGAAGTCAGCCTCTTTGCTCCCGCTTTTAAAAAGTGATGATGTTGCAGTGAATGTGCAAAATAAAATAAAATAGTTCAATGGAGCAAACTGTCTAGTGCTTCACTACAAATGGCAGGCTTAAATAACGATGTTAGTACCCCGTTTTAAATCTCCAGCAAACGATTCGAATCTAAAGATTTTCAGAGATGAAATGGCATATTGGTGTAATTTAGGAATAGAACAGTACTTCAGGATTGGAGGTTTGTGTTTAATTAGCTATGCAGGAGGTTTTATGTAGCCCTGTGTAAGCTCTGAACAGCTGATGCAGCCTTGGAAGAATTGTTTATTGTCTGCAGGGAATTCAGAGTGACAAGAGATGTGAGCTGACCAGCCTGGTTTGAAATTTACATAATGAGATCTGAGGATCATGTTGTTAACAAGGAATAAGAAATATGTTCAGCTTTGATAAAGAACGCAAGGGTTTCACTGGCTGATCTTTGCTGAACAATGATTAATTGCTTTCGTCAAATGTTTGACTGTGACTATTTGACATTACTGGGGATTTCTTATCAAATTGAGCCTTGCGGAGAAGGCCAACCTCAAGGTGAGTCTTTTAGTGCCTTAATCAAGAACAGACTCTCGGTACTTTCATTCCCTTTTAAAATATCATCATATTTCCTGTACAAACTATCCATTAGCTTAGCAACAATACATTGCCAAATGGCAGAACATGAAAGACCGAGCAGAATAGTGAGACAGAACAATGTTCGTTCACATCTGTAACCTCGGGTTGACTTCAATCCGAAGCGATGGAATTACAGTGTCCTGTTAAAGTTTACTGACTTTTAAGATTAATTAATTCAATCCAGTTTTTGTTGGGAAAGGTGTGGGTGCAGAAACTACCCATAAATCAATATTAATCACCACTAAATGAGCAATTGTATTCAAACTCTCCCAAAGATGTGACGTTTAGGTGAACTGGCCATGCTAATTTGCCCCTTAGTATCCGGGGATATGCAGGTTAGGTGGGGTTATGGGGATTGGGCAGGGGAGTGGGCCTAGGTAGGCTGCTCTTTCAGAGGGTCGGTACAGAGTCGATGGGCCGAATGGCCTCCTTCTGCAGTGTAAAAATTTCATGGTTGGACGAACAGCTGAAGTGAGAATCTGAAGTATCATTTTGGTCGAAATTAAGAGCAGGTTTATATGACTGGGGTTAAAATAAATTGCTGAGGACATTTTCATTACATTACATTCTGCATGGGATCTTTGGTTGGGAGCTGTGAGCACAGGTTACAAAGTTTGGTAAACTATTCCATTAAAAAACAAACATCACTTAACTTTGATGAGCAACATTTTCTTGGCGATTGAAGATGGCAAGAGACGTAAAGAAACCAAACCAATTTGAAATCAAAACTTCAAATAGTCACACGTTTGCTTGCATAAGCCTGCTGATGCCTGGACAGTAAGCCTTTAACATCACTTTGAAACTAGCATAGAATCCCGACAGTGCAGAAGGCGGCCATTCATCCCATCGAGTCTGCACCGACCCTACCCAGGCCCCCACCAAATCCCCTGCAACCTCGTAACCCCATCTAACCCGCACAACCTGACATTAAGGGGCAATATCGCATAGCCAATCCACCTAACCTGCACATCATTGGACTGCGAGAAAACCGGAGGACCCGGAGGAAACCCATGCAGACACAGCAGGGAGAATGTGCAAACTCCACACAGACAGTCAGCCAATTGAACCCGGGTCCCTAGTGCTGTGAGGCAGTAGTGCTCACCACTGTGCCACTGTGTTGCCCAATGTGCAAGCAAATGCACAATTTACGAGGAAATATCCAGATTAAAAAGAGAAATAGAAATAAGAGCGAGAAAGATTGCATTAAGAGTGAGAGGAAGGGGCAGCATGTTGGCACAGTGGTTAGCACTGCTGCCTCACGGCACCGAGGTCCCAGGTTCTATCCCGGCTCTGGGTCACTGTCCGTGTGGAGTTTGCACATTCTCCCCGTGTTTGTGTGGGTTTCGCCCCCACAACCCAAAGATGTGCAGGGCAGGTGGATTGAACACTCTAAATTACCCCTTAATTGGGAAAAAAATGAATTGGATACTCTACATTTATTTTTAAAAAGAGTGAGAGGAAAAAACAGAAAGTAAAAAAAAACTTAACCTTTAAAGGGCCTCTAGGAAAAATTTGCTACCTGTAGGAATGAATCTCACTCGCCTCAATTTTTCCAATCCTGGTTAAGAGTATTTCAAAGAATCACAGAACATTCACCTTGCAGAAGGAGGCCATTCGGCCCATCAAGTCTGCACTGGTTCTCTGAACGAGCATTCTACCGAGTCCCACTCCCCTACCTTATCCTCATAACATTGCACATTCTTTATTTTCAGATAGAATTTCAATTCCATTTAGGGCACCTCAATCAAACCTACCTCCACCACCCTCTCAGGAAATTAAAATATTTTCCATCACATCACTTTGGTTCATTTTCCCGCATTGTTGTGAATGTGTGCCCTCTGGTTCTTTTTTATACACATTTAGAGTACGCAATTCTTTTTTTTCCAATGAAGGGGCAATTTAGTGCAGCAGATCACCTCCCTGCACATCTTTTTGTGGTTGTGGGGTTGTGACCCGCACAGCCATGGAGAGAATGTGCAAACTCCACACGGACAGTGACGCTGGGCCGGGATCATACCTGGGTCCTCGGTGCTGTGAGGCAGCAGTGCTAACCACTGCACCACCGTGCCGCCCTGCCCTCTAGTTCTTGATGCTCTCTTGAGAGGGAACAGCTTCTCACTATTTCTCCTGCGTCTACCCCTCAGGATCTTGAACACCTCTATCAAATCTCCTCTCAGCTTTCTTTTCTCTGAAGAAAACAGACCCCACCTCCCCACCTATCCTCATTGTTGCAGTTGTTTATCCTTGGAATCATTCTTGTGAATCTCCTCTGTACTCTCTCCAAGGCGTTCACATCCTTCCTCAAGTGTGAATAGATGTATTTATATTATACAATATTGTATAACCTAATTGCAGAACATAAACATGGACTTTTCCATTTAGGGTGCACTGAACATGTTTGTCAAATATTACTGAGCTGCTACATTGGATAATTAATATTTAACAAAAATAATTGCTTAACAATATGAATGCAATGCCTGGTGCTTTAGATGCCTTTGACTATTGGCTTTAGTGCTCTGTCTCCTGACTGCAGACAATAGCTTTTGGGAGCAATGCAGAAAGTAAGTTCCATTCGTGATAATGGTGATTGAGTGACAGTTTTTGGGGAAAATGCTCCAATCATCTCTAATAGATCTTTTGAAAACTTCTGAAAATGCCGGAGAATAGGGATTTCCTGGATCATTTGGATCAGCCATTCCCAACCCTTTCCTTTATGCAGACCACAAAAAGCTTTTATGGACCAGAACCCACGCAAGCCGTTTTGAACATAGATTTTTAATATAGCCTATGCCTGACAGGTATCAAACGCCCATATCAACAGGTATTAAAAACGCAGCTATTTCTAATAGTTTATGATGCACAATCAGAAGTACGTTGTGGATTATACGTCACAAGGAGGTTTGTGAAGCAATTTACATTGAGAATAATAATGTAACATCGATTATGATACTTACGAGGTACATGTAATTGTGGAACAAATGCTCGCGGACCACCAGTGGTGCATGGACCACAGATTGGGAACCATTGATCTAGACATGTAAAGAGATTAGGAAGGCTGGAATTGATCTATGCTAGGTTTTTTTTCTCAATGTAGTGCATGTAATCTGGAATGTATTGGCACAAAGACAGTCGAAGCAGATTCAAATGACATTGGAAATAATTGCAGTGGTTTGCGAAGACAGCCCACCATCACTTTCTGAAGGCGATTAGTGATGGGCACCAAATGCTAGCCAGTGATGCCCACATCCCATTCATGAATAGTAGGGAGAAAAGCAGCAGTGCGGGGCTGGTTAGATTAAACAGTCACAATGTGCAAAATGGTCACCAACGAAGTCCAACAAGTTACAGCATGTAACTGAGAGTGTTCGCGCTGTCGTGAATGCCGTCGCGTTTCACGGCGGCGCGAACCGGGCCCGGGCATGACAGATTCTGGCCCCCACAGGGGGCCAGAACGCGCTGGAGCAGTTCAAGCCGCTCCAGCCTCCTTACGTTTACTCTGCAATGGGCCGCGCCAATCTGCGCATGCGCGGGGGATGTCTTATGCGCGCCGGCCCCGACCCAACATGGGGTCAGTATTCAGGGGCTGGCCGCACGAGAAAGTAGGCCCGGTGGGGGGGAGAGGCCGGCCCGCTGATCGGTGGGCCCCGATCGCGACCCAGACCCCATCGGAGGCCCTCCCCCCGGTGAAGGAGCCCCCCTCCACCCCCCCCCACCCCCACAGGCCGCCCCCCCCCGACCATTCCCGCAGATTTCCCGCCGGCAGCGTCCAGGGGTGAATGGCGCCAGCAGGATTCTGTCGTACCGGCACGGCCGCTCGGCCCATTAGGGCTGGAGAATCGGCGGCTCCGCCAATTCCAGTGGCCTGCGGCCGGTGCCGCGAACGCGCCGGTGCTAATGCCGCCGATTCGCCGCACCTCGGAGAATCGCGCGCCAGCATCGGGGCGTCGTGGCATGGTTGCACCGATTCTCTGGCCCGGTGAGGGGCTCGGAGAATCGCCCCTATGATTTTCACATTGAAACTAAAATGTCAGGTGCGATTTAGTGGACTTAAAACTAAGCCCACTCTCGGGTGTATTTCGCGGGGTGTTTCTCGGCAGCTGCAGTGTTTCTCTCTGCTGAGGCCGCGTTTAAGAGCGATTTCCAGCTGGCGAGCTGACCTCAGCGCCTGGGTATTTAAATGAGCCATTCGGCTCATTCAAATATGCAAATCTCGATCTTGCCCAGCGAGGGTATGATTCAGATCACACGGGGAAGAGCGAGTTGGATGAATCGCGATTGGCCTGACGTGGAGTCCGATCAGGGGCTCTCGTGCAATTCACCTGTTGCTGACTCACGTGCGTCATTGCTGTACTTGGAATTTCTGTATTGGTCTCTCCTCTTTCTTGTGCCCTGCTGTATGTTTTGACTATCCTATATCATGACCTCCCTGGTAGCCAACAGCACACCCTGAGTCTGTCAGGAATTGAAAATATAATATTGAACAACTGGCTACTCTGGTGATATAAGTACACATAAGTAACCCATTCAGAAACAAAGGAAATGGACAGATTTTCTGTCTTTTTGACAATGTGTTAATTCAGGCAGGAAAAGTGGTGTGTAGCACGGGACCCCTCTATGGACACAGGACCTTCCCACCAGCAGGGGAACCCTCCACCACGGATGTGCCCCACGGAGACACCCCCCGCGAACAAGGGAACTTCCTCCCACTGATACGGGACTCCCACGGACATTGGACCGCCTCACGGACACGGGATCCCTCTCCACCATCTTGGGATCCTTCCCAACCCAAATCTCCCCATTGGAAGCCCTCACTGGCACTGCCTCCTGGTAGTTCCCCCGGGCAATGCCCAACCCCAGCGCCCAGCAGTGTCACGGGGCAATGCCAGGGTACTTTCCAGCCATGTCCCTTTCCCCCTGGGGGCTGTACGTACCTGGCATGCCTGGAGGGTTGCCTTTGCCAGTTTTCCATTTGTAAAAACCTGTCCTATGTGGAGGATTTTCCAGTGAGGAAGCCTGAGCTAATTATATGTAAATCAATTTAAATGGAGTTTTTGTCATTGCATAGTGGGAAGCTCATTACATCACTGAGAGGGTGGTGGGGGGGGGGGATTGAGTGGCGAATTACCACCGGCACAACGCTGCTTTCGTGCTCCCCCCTCGATTTTCTGCCAACCTCCATCACCACCACCCCACCCCCACCCACCCTCATCGCCATTCCCACCCATTTAAAATGTGGCTAGGAAATGCTCCCAATGTACTGTAGCATTTTTCTCAGCCTTATTTATTCAGTCCAGCTCAGGTCGTCTTTTCTCTTTGCTCTCATAAAGCTTCAGAGTAAATTTCTGATCAATATCTCCAGGGGCAGCACGGTAGCACAGTGGTTCACAGAGCCAGGGTCCCAAGTTCGATTCCCGGCTTGGGCCACTGCCTGTGCGGAGTCTACACATTCTCCCTGTGTCTGCATGGGTTTCCTCCGGGTGTTCCGTTTTCCTCCCTCGAGTCCTGAAAAACGTGCTGTTAGGTGAGTTGGATATTCTGTATTCTCCCTCAGTGTACCCGAACAGACGCCGGAATGTGGCGACTAGGGGCTTTTCACAGTCACTTCATTGCAGTGTTAATGTAAGCCGACAATAAAGATTATTATTATTATGTAGATGAGAAAACTATTGTGGGGAGAATTCTCGCTATTGTTGCTGATGGTTTGTGGCTGGTTCAGTTTTCATTACAGGTACACTCATTCAGGGCTTTAATGCTTTGTGATCTTGTCACATCCAGAAGTACAGCTGATGTAGCTTAAAACAAATTGCAAAGACAAGAGTAACTCAAAGAGCGAATTTAATTCACTGGTGCTGGCCTACATCACCAAAAGCTTATCACATCTATGAAGTTGCACAACTTTTTCAACACCAGCCACCATTTCTACGCAGCTATGTTTGAACAAAACTGGTTAAGATTTGTATGCAAAATATATCTAGTTTGTACAACGGCAACCTCAATTTCACTTACCTGTTGCAAAGAATGTTACACATGTTGTGGGAGTGGGATTTATTAACAGTAAAACAATAATGAGCGAATGGTAGAGGCTCTGCTTAGTGTGCTTAACAAATGTCCAACAATTTATGGTGAGGAAGGCAAATTGATGGATTATTTGTGCTGCTTTGCTGACCAGGAGCTGGTGTTAAATATATCGCTGGATATACATTGCAGATACAAATTAAATCTGTCATTTTAACGTTAGAGCTGCCATCCATGAAGTAAGGTTCATCTTCCTCCAATTCACTGAGCCTTGGATGACCCAGGAAGGGAACAATTGAAACTGTTGAGACTTATTCCTGCAGGTAAAATACATTGTTCCTTCAGGCCTTATACATTTTTTTGCTTTACTTTTACTTTCTGTCGTTTTTCTCTCACTCTTCATGGCATATTTCTCTCTGTTACTTCTCCTTCTGTTTCTAATTTGAATATTTCCTTGTTTTCTCTTTCTTTCACTATCTGTGAAACCCATTGATTGGAGTTGCATCCCCTTAGTCTCCCTGGGAATGATGGGGTTATTTTATGAGGAAAGGTTGGACAGGTTCGGCCTGTATCCAGGAGAGTTTAGAAGAATGAAAGGCGATCCCACTGGAACAGTGAGGGGTGTCGTGTTGGGTGTTCTGATGCACAAATGATCCAACACGGCTGTAGATGGTACAACTCTGTTTTATTGTCTAATCAAGTGTAACAACTAACTACTGTCTTGGGTATGTGCTTTACCAGCTAATCTGTGGACCCAGCCCTATCACTATCTAAGTGAGGCGCTCAGTTCATGGTCTATGTCTGAGTGGCACGCTGTGAGCTCTGTGCTCTGAGCTATCTCCTGGTAGAATGAGTGGGAACTGTGGTGTTCCCTGTTTTATAGTGCGTGTGCTCTCACTGGTAATTGGCTGCGATGTTATGTGTGTGCTGGTTGGTCCAACTGCCTGTCCATCAGTGTGTGTGATTGCACCATGATATGCTGATGTGGATATCATGACATCCTCCCCTTTCACAAAGGATATGTGCCTACATGCTAATAAATGGAAATGTGTACTGAGTGTATCCGAGTATGTGTGCGCAATATTTAAAACATGTTCATGAGGCTAAACTATATACAGAGGAATGTGTCAGGTGCAACAAAACAACGACGTTGTACCAATAACAGAACAAATGTAATCAACAAACGACGAGAGAAAACTCTGGAACAATGAACGACAAGAAAAAAACTCGTTAACAGTACTGGAAAACAATTCAGTGAGTCTAATGTGCGAACAGGCTCATAAGTCAAGTCTCTCAGGTGGGCGACGAATTCGGGTTGACTGCCTCAAGGGTGGGTCAGGATCCATCGGCTGAGGAATGGGCCTGGCCACGGGCGAGAGAGGAAGAGGCAGAGTGGCAGGAAGCTCAACAAAGTCGACATCAGGGACAACAGGAGGGCGTGGCACTGGTGCATGATCTCGTAGCGAGTGCGGAACCAAATGAAGGGCCCGCGATTACGGCGGCGAATAGAGCCATCAGGCATAGGAAACAAGAATGAGCAGGGAGCCACATGGCGGAGAACCTCGGCGGTTCCCGACCAGCCACCCTCTGGTAGGTGTATGCGGACGTTGTCTCCAGGCGCCAGGGCAGGAAGATCAGTCGCCCGAGCGTCATGTGCCACCTTCTGCCGAGCACGCTGTTGTTGCATCCTTTGCAATACTGGAGCATGGTCGAGGTCAGGAACATGAATGGACGGCACAGTGGTCCTGAGAGTGCAGGTGGGCTGAATCGCCCGCATGGCCCTGCGAGGCTGGCGGAATTGTTGGGAGTTGGCAGGTTGAGCTGCTCGACAGCAGGCAGCATAGTGGCCCATCCTGCCACATCGTAGGCATTGTCGCGCTTTGGCCGGACATTGCCGCTTTAAGTGGGTGGAGCCACAGTTGCCACACGTCATGACGTCATGACGTTCGTTGCGTACATTGTGTCACCATGCATGCACGGTGCGGTCCTGCGTAGAGCGCGCCTGCGCATCGCGTTCCTCTGCGTCAACGTCCCCTCTTTTGGCGCGTACAAGCGCGTGAGGCCTCAGAAAGCGTGCAAAATGGCCGCCCTCGTCCGGGCCGCGGGCCGGGAGGTACTCGATCGACTGGACCCGCTCCGCCTCGTGGGGCCCGTGCCATGCCGTTTCAGCCGCCTGGATTTGGGAGTACCGGCTGGTCGCGTTCTCATGGAGGACGCAGGTCTTGATGGCAGTCGCTAGGGTGAGTCGCTTTATTTTAAGGAGCTGCTCGCGTAGGGTGTCCGAGATAACCCCAAAAACTATCTGATCCCGTATCATGGAGTCGGAGGTGGCCCCATAGCCGCAGGACTGCGCGAGGATTCAGAGGTGTGTTAAGTATGATTGGAAAGGCTCATCCTTACCCTGCAGGCGTTGCTGGAACAGGTACCTCTCGAAGCTCTCATTGACTTCCACGCTGAAGTGTTCATCGAACTTCAGAAGCACCGTCTTATATTTTGTTTTGTCCTCGCCTTCCGCGAATGCCAGGGAGTTAAAGATGTGGATGACCTGTTGCCCCACCGTGGAGAGGAGGAGGGCAATCTTCCTGGTGTCCGATGCATTCTCCCTGTCTGTGGCTTCGAGGAAGAGCTGGAAGCGCTGTTTAAGCAGCTTCCAGTTTATGCCGAGATTGCTGCGATTCTGAGTGGCTGCGGCGGGCTGATGTTTTCCATGGAGCAGGATGGCGGACTTCTGAAAGGGTGCAGGTCGGTCTCACAGTCGCTGGTTTGCGTCCACTACTGGTGTCATGTCGTGTTGGGTGTTCTCATGCACAAATGATCCAACACGGCTGTCGATGGTACAACTCTGTTTTATTGTCTAATCAATGGTAACAACTAACTACTGGCTTGGGTGCGTGCTTTACCAGCTAACCTGTGGACCCAGCCCTATCACTATCTTAGTGAGGCACTCAGCACATGGTGTATGTCTGAGTGGCGCGCTGTGAGCTCTGTGCTCTGAGCTATCTCCTGGTAGAATGAGCGGGAACTGTGGTGTTCCCTGTTTTATAGTGCGTGTGCTCTCACTGGTGATTGGCTGCGATGTTATGTGTGTGCTGGTTGGTCCAACTGCCTGTCCATCAGTGTGTGTGTGATTGCACCACGATATGCTGATGTGGATATCATGACAAGGGGGACATTTAAAGAGTGGATGCTCCCCATTGAGGGGGAGTAGAAAAATAAGGGGTCTCTAATTTAAGATGGAGATGGGGAGAATTTGTTTCTCTGCGATTTGTGACCCTGTGGAACTCTCTTCCCCGGGGTGGGGCAGAGGCAGTGTCATTGAATATTTTTAAGGTAAAGGTATATCGTTTTTTGACTAACAAGGAAGTCACAAGGGAGTCAAAAGGTACCGGTGGTAGGTGGGGACGTGGCACTGATGCCAGAATCAGATCAGCCATGATCTTACTGAGGGGCTGAATGGCCTACTATCCTTAATACATAGGTCCATATATATGTTTATAGAAACATAGGACTTAGGAGCTGGTGTATGTGGTGTTCTTTGTGTTGCTACTGCTCAGGATGGATTCTGGACGTAATGTACACAATGACCACAAAGTTAAGTTAAATTAACAAAGCTAAATTTTATTACTCTACTTATTATACAATTCGAACACTAAAGCTAGCAATACTAAAAACTATAATTACAATCTACACTATACTAACATCTATCTCACACACACTGGGCGGGATTCTCCAGTATCCGGCGGGCGGGACGTACCGGCGCCAAAGAGTGGCGTGAACAGCGCTTCCATTGGGGAGATTTGGGTTGGGAAAGATCCCGAGACGGTGGGGAGGGATCCCGTTTGTGTAACAGTCCAAGTAACAAAATCCCGAATCTGCGAAGGTGGCGAAACGTTGTCCTTCTCGGAGTTCCTGCAGAAATTGTTCTTCTCTTCTGTTGCTTTCCAATGTGCGGAGGCCCCGATTCGAGGTCCTTGTGATCTTCCTGTCCTCCCTGTGGGGGCTGGGCGTCTTGTCTCGGGCGCCGGCCGACATCCTCCTCCCCGTATAGAATCTAGGAAGAAGGTGATATTAACCCCTCCAGCCAAGGGGGAAGTTAGATCTCTTTAAATTCTTTGCACAACTTAAACTGAGTACAGTGTTTCCACCTTGGAGAGCCTTTTCTTTCAATTGAGGCACATGAATTCCCTGAAACAATCACTCCATGCGGTCCTCCTATCTGGGCTGTAAGCCTGCCCTTTCTGGAAGCACTTTAATCATGACTCTGTTCCCTGTGTTTGGGGTCTGGCTGCGGATGCAGTCCCTTTCTTTTTCCCAATCTTTAATTCTCTGCATGTCCATCACCTCCCCCGTTAGACTACGCAGCTGTTTGCCAAGCGTCTGATAAAATTAATACCCTTTTCCCCTGCGTTGCAAACTTCGGCGCCCCCTGGCTCGCATTGGGCACAGACTATATGCTGCTTGATTCTGGCTACCTCTTTTAAATCACTTCCACCACCAGCACCTTCACATTTGCTTAATCTTGTTATCTCCCTTGATGGGCGCTATCCCATGCTAAGGCTTTTACTATGGTTTGTTTTATACACTGTGGAGCTACCGAATAGTTTTTCTTTACACCAGATTTTTTATTCTCATCAAGAATATTTAAACATCATGGGCGAAATTCTCCGTTATCGGCGGAAAGTCCGCCGATCGGCGCAAAAAACGGCACAAATCCGACTTGCGGCACGTCGGAAAAATGGGTCGAAAGTCTCCGGCCCGAAATGGGCTAGCAGCGACGTAACGGGATCCGCGCTTGCGCAGTGGTTCACGCCATGCAGCGTCATATGCGCCGCACAGCGTGATGGCTCATAAGGCCGCGCTGCTCCCCCCCACCCGACCGGAACACCGGACCGGAACACCCGACCGGACGGCTGGCCGCTGCTCAGCCCCGAGGTTCGAGTCACGGGATGTGGAGGCGCTCCTGGACGCAGTGGAGCAGAGGAGGGACGCCCTGTATCCCGGGCACGGCCGCAGAGTTGCCCCACGCCACAGCCGGCGTCTGTGGAGGGAAGTGGCAGAGGCCGTCACCGCTGCGGCCCTGACACCACGGACAGTCACCCAGTGCCACAAGAAGGTGAACAACCACGTCAGAGCAGGCAGGATGAGCCTCCCCATATCCCCCCCTCCCCCATATCCCCCCTCCCCCATATCCCCCCTCCCCATATCCCCCCTCCCCCATATCCCCCCTCCCCCATATTCCCCCTCCCCATTTACCCCCTCCCCCATATCCCCCCTCCCCATATCCCCCTCCCCATATCCCCCCTCCCCCATATCCCCCCTCCCCCATATCCCCCCTCCCCATATCCCCCTCCCCATATCCCCTCTCCCCCATATCCCCCATATCCCCCCTCCCCATATCCCCCCTCCCCCATATCCCCCGTATCCCCCCTCCCCCATATCCCCCCTCCCCCATATCCCCCTCCCCATATCCCCTCTCCCCCATATCCCCCCTCCCCCATATCCCCCTCCCCCATATCCCCCATATCCCCCCTCCCCCATATCCCCCTCCCCCATATCCCCCTCCCCCATATCCCCCCTCCCCATATCCCCCTCCCCCATATCCCCCCATCCCCATACCCCCATATCCCCCCTCCCCCATATCCCCCCTCCCCCATATCCCCCATATCCCCAAGTGAATCCAGCCCTAACCTTAACCTCTGCAATGCACGCGCAACCGATGGCGTGCATTCATATACCTGCCTAACAGTGTTGCCTTTTACCCCTGCCACCCCCCCCCCCCAACAGGAGAAGCGCGCACACAACAATAGGGAGCATGTGAGGACTGGAGGAGGCCCCGCTGATGAGAGGCCACTGACCGAACACCAGGAAAGGGCCCTGTAACTGGCTGGCGGACCTGACGACCGGGAGGTTGCTGATGCAGAGGTCGGGGGCGTACTAGCAAGTGAGCCACCGACAGCCCGTCCCCATATCCCCCCTCCCCTATATCCCCCTCCCCCATATCACCTGATCACTGCCTGATGTCTAACCATGCATGCTTCATTGTGTATCGCAGGACCAAACGTCCAGGCACCCATCCCCGCAGATGCAGACCCCCCGCAGGATGCCCCTCGGAGGCCACGGGAGACGGAGAGACACGGACCCTCCAGCATGCGACGCCCGCAGGATGCCCCTCGCACACCACGGGACACGAAGAGACACGGACCCTCCAGCATGCGACGCCCGCAGGGTGCACCTCGGAGGCCACGGGAGACGGAGAGACCCGGACCCTCCAGCATGCGATGCCCGCAGGATGCCCCTCGCACACCACGGGAGACGGAGAGACCTGGAGCACCAGGGAGACGACACCCCCGTCACGTGCGGGAGTGACCACCCAGCGATGAGGGGGGCAGCCATAGGCCCCCGTCACATCCGAGCCAGGACACCACTACCCAGGACACTGCTACCCAGGACAGCACTACCCAGGACACCACTACCCAGGACACCGCTACCCGGGACACCACTACCCGGGACAGCACTGCCCAGGACACCCCTACCCGGGACAGCACTACCCAGGAAGACGAAATACCGGACAGTGACTCAGAGTGGATGGGTGGGGACGAACCCCCACCCCAAAGTGCCATGGACTCAGAGTGGGACGAAGAGCACGACACAACGCCACTGCTGACACCAACACCCTCCACCATCGCAGAAACACTCACCTCGGTTGGGTACTTTAGTGATGAGGCGTATGCTACACTCACTGGTGCGCACAACACAGCCGTCCGGGTACAGCAGGTGGAGGTAGGAGCAGCAGAGGGGCCGGGCGGTCGGAGGGCAGACCAGCCCAAGCGAACATCTGCCGCCCAGATGGATCCCGGGTTCCTGGAGTTACCACACCCACACATAGATCCGATGCAACCACCGACCCGGAGACGAGCGAAGAGGGTGACGGCCGGCTTGCGGCGGCTGCAGTCGCAGGTGGAGGAGTCCACCCGCGTCCAGGAGCTGGGAGTGGTGCCGGTCATGCGTGCCACCCAGGCTGACACCGCACGGGTGGCATCCGCGGTGGAGGCAATGGGTGCGACGGTGTCAGACGTGGGGAACGGTTTGCGAGGCCTGGGGCTTTCCGTGCAGGCGGCGTCTGTGGCCCAGGACATGGCTGCCCTCTCACAGGAGGCCATGAGCCAGTGCCAGCGCCAGATGGCAGGGGCGCTCAACACCATAGCCCAGTCTCTGCAGGCCATGGCCCAGTCTCAGCAGGCCATGGCCCAGTCTCAGCAGGCCATGGCCCAGTCTCTACAGGCCATCGCTGAGGGCATCGGTGCCAGTGGCCATGTGCGAGCCGGCGTCTCACTGTCACAGACAGGGTTTGCCAACCCCCTGGGCTCCATGGTTGCAAACCTGCAGAACCCTGCCGATACCAGCACGGGCCTCCAGTATTGGCAGCGCCAGATGTCGGGGTGGCGTCGGATGGCCAGTCCGTTCGCATCCCCCACCCATGTAGAGGCCTGGGGGCCATCGGGCACCCCGAGGGAGGAGGAGGTGGTGTGGTCCGTCCCGGCTCCCCCTGTAGGGGAGGTCCCGTTACACCGCGACACCTCGGACTCCCCCCCCTTCCGTCCCAGGTGCATTGGGTGGGTAACGGGCAGGACAGGCTGGCAGCTTGCCATCCCAGTCACCCGGGCCGCAGCCTGGCCCATCTAGGCCAGGACGCCCCAGGAAACGGCCGCCAAAGGGATCCAGTGTCAGAGGGCAGGAATCACAGGAGTCCACCTCCAGTTCTGCTGTACCGTCTGGGGAACCACGTAGACGTAGTCAAAGGGCCCGTAAGGCCAAACAATTAGACACTGAGTAAGTTGGCACGGGTGCAGGGCACAGATGAGTTTTAGGGGCTAGGGCACGTGCATGAACTCCTTTGGTTATTAAAGTCAATGTTACACCTACAGAAGCTGCCTTGGTGCTCTGTCCAAAGCGTGCGGGGGTGTCATGTACGTTGAGCGCAAGTGTGTGTGTGTGAGGGGTGGTCTTACCTCAGCCCCAGGTGAGTCTGCCCCCTTCCCTGGGCCGCCATCAACATCCCCCATGCAGAGGACGGGACCGTGTGCTGCAGTGTCACAGCCGCATGCAGGGATGGTCCGGGTGGATGGTGGTACTGTGGCCATGGGTCAGACATAGTCCAACGATGTGGGGCCAGGAGCTCACCGCAGGGCGGGTTGTCATCATCCTCCATGGCCTGCAATAGACACGCGTCCACCCGCAACTGTGTGAGCCCGGCCCGTTGTGCCGCAGGTTGATCGGCAATGGGGGGAGGTGGTGTGCATGCGGGTGGGGTGGGTGGGGTTGGGGAGGGGGGTGAGGGTGCAGGGTGGGTAGATGGGTGGGGGGTGGGGGTGGTCGGCTGTTGCCATGGTGTGTGGTCTGTGGCCATACTACCCGATTCCCACGCCCATCTAGTCAGTGAAGCGGGCGGCTATCAGTCTGTCCCGTGCCCGCTGGGCCAGCCGGTAACGGTGGACAGCAACCCGCCTGTGTCTACCCCGTCTGCCCTGACCATTACCCCCATCCCCCTCATCTGGGGATGACTGCGCCTCTTCCTGCTGCTCCTCCACTCCGCCCTCCTCTGCCTGCGGCACATCGCCCCTCTGCTGGGCTATGTTGTGCAGGACGCAGCACACCACAATGATGCGGCCGACCCTATCTCACCGATACTGGAGGGCGCCCCCAGAGAGGTCCATGCACCTGAAACGCATCTTCAGCACGCCAAAGCACCTCTCTATCACTCCCCTTGTCGCGACATGGGCATCATTGTAGCGGTTCTCCGCCTCATTGCATGGCCTCCGTATAGTCGTCATCAGCCACGATCGCAATGGGTAGCCCCTGTCGCCCAGCAACCAGCCCCTCAGCCGGGGATGGCGTCCCTCGTACATGCCGGGGATGGATGACCGCGACAACACGTATGAGTCGTGTACACTTCCTGGGTAACGGGCGCAGACGTGCAGGATCATCATGCGGTGGTCGCAGACCACCTGTATGTTCATCGAATAGGTCCCCTTCCTATTAGTGAACACGGCTCTGTTATCTGCAGGTGGCCGCACGGCGACGTGCATCCCATCGATCGCGCCCTGGACCATGGGGAACCCGGCCACGGCAGAGAAGCCCACGGCCCTGGCATCTTGGCTGGCCCGGTCCACGGGGAAGCGGATGTAGCGGTGCGCCATGGCATATAGGGCATCTGTCACTGCCCGGATGCACCGATGCACCGATGTCTGCGATATGCCGGACAGGTCCCCACTCGGTGCCTGGAATGACCCCGTTGCATAAAGGTTCAGGGCCACCGTAACCTTGACGGACACGGGGAGAGGGTGTCCCCGCCAGTGCCACGCGGTGACAGGTGTGCCAGCAGGTGGCAGGTGTACACTGCCTGGGTAACGGGCGCAGACGTGCAGGATCATCACGCGGTGGTCGCAGACCACCTGTATGTTCATCGAATAGGTCCCCTTCCTATTGGTGAACACGGCCCTGTTATCTGCAGGTGGCCGCACGGCGACGTGCATCCCATCAATCGCGCCCTGGACCATGGGGAACCCGGCCACGGCAGAGAAGCCCACGGCCCGGGCATCTTGGCTGGCCCGGTCCACGGGGAAGCGGATGTAGCGGTGCGCCATGGCATATAGGGCATCTGTCACTGCCCGGATGCACCGATGCACCGATGTCTGCGATATGCCGGACAGGTCCCCACTCGGTGCCTGGAATGACCCCGTTGCATAAAGGTTCAGGGCCACCGTAACCTTGACGGACACGGGGAGAGGGTGTCCCCGCCAGTGCCACGCGGTGACAGGTGTGCCAGCAGGTGGCAGGTGTACACTGCCTGGGTAACGGGCGCAGACGTGCAGGATCATCACGCGGTGTTCGCAGACCACCTGTATGTTCATCGAATAGGTCCCCTTCCTATTGGTGAACACGGCCCTGTTATCTGCAGGTGGCCGCACGGCGACGTGCATCCCATCAATCGCGCCCTGGACCATGGGGAACCCGGCCACGGCAGAGAAGCCCACGGCCCGGGCATCTTGGCTGGCCCGGTCCATGGGGAAGCGGATGTAGCGGTGCGCCATGGCATATAGGGCATCTGTCACTGCCCGGATGCACCGATGCACCGATGTCTGCGATATGCCGGACAGGTCCCCACTCGGTGCCTGGAATGAGCCCGTTGCATAAAAGTTCAGGGCCACCGTAACCTTGACGGACACGGGGAGAGGGTGTCCCCCGCCAGTGCCACGCGGTGACAGGTGTGCCAGCAGATGGCAGATGTGTGACACGGTTTCCCGCCTCATCCGGAGTCTCCTCCTGCATTCCCGGTCCGTGAGGTCCTGGTATGACTGCCGGGGCCGGTACACACGGGGCGCCCTCGGGTGCCTCCGTTGCCGTGGGGCCGCGACGTCCTCCTCCCCCTCCTCGTCCTGTCGGTCAGGTGTCCCTCCAGCCTGGGCGGCTGCCACCTGTCCCTCTGCGGCAGCCTGCGCCGCCTCTCTGGCACGCTCCTCCTCCTCCTCTTCATCCAGGGCAACATAGACATTAGCGGCTGCCGCCACGGCGGCCAACATCGCTGGATGATCGGAAAATATGACGGCCTGGTGGTGGGGAGGGGAACGAGGACATGTCATCATTGCCCATATCCCCTCCTCCCCCCAGCCAGGTGGCATGGACCGCATGGGTCCAACTGTTGGAGGCTGGCACCTGGCCAGGTGGACCAACTCACTTGCCCTCGCATCCCCCTCCCCGGCACAGACCCCCCATCCCCCTCCCCGGCAGGGACCCCCCCCCAACTTCCACCCCGGCACGGTCTCCCCCCCAGCCTCCTCCCCGGCACGGAACCCAACCTCCTCCCCGGCACGGACCCCCCATCCCCCTCCCCGGCACGGACACCCCCCCAACCTCCACCCCGGCACGGACCCCCCCCCATCCCCCTCCCCGGCACGGACCCTCCCCCCCAACCTCCTCCCCGGCACGGACCCCAACCTCCTCCCCGGCACGGACAACCCATCCCCCTCCCTGGCACGGACCCCCCCCAACCTCCTCCCCGGCACGGACACCAACCTCCTCCCCGGCACGGACCCCCCATCCCCCTCCCCGGCACGGACCCCCCCCCCAACCCCCACCCCGGCACGGACCCCCCATCGCCCTCCCCGGCACGGACCCCCCACCAACCTCCACCCCGGCACGGACCCCCCATCCCCCTGCCTGGCACGGACCCCCCCCCCAACCTCCTCCCCAGCACGGACCCCCCCCAACCTCCACCCCGGCACGGACCCCCCCATCCCCCTCCCCGGCACGGACCCCCCCCCAACCTCCTCCCCGGCACGGACCCCAACCTCCTCCCCGGCACGGACCCCCATCCCCCTCCCCGGCACGGACCGCCCCCAACCTCCAACCCGGCACGGACCCCCCCAATCCCCCTCCACGGCACGGAACCCACCCCCCAACCTCCTCCCGGGCATGGACCCCAACCTCCAACCCGGCACGGACCCCCCATCCCCCTCCCCGGCACGGACCCCCCCCCAACCTCCACACCGGCACGGACCCCCCCATCCCCCTCCCCGGCACGGACCCTCCCCAACCTCCTCCCCGGCACGGACCCCAACCTCCTCCCCGGCACGGACCCCCCATCCCCCTCCCCGGCACGGACCCCCCCCCAACCCCAACCCCGGCACGGACCCCCAACCCCCTTCCCGGCACGGACCCCCCCCAACCTCCACCCCGGCACGGACCCCCCCCATCCCCCTCCCCGGCATGGATCCCCCCCCCAACCTCCTCCCCGGCACGGACCCCAACCTCCTCCCCGGCACGGACCCCCCATCCCCCTCCCCGGCACGGACCCCCCCCAACCTCCTCCCCGGCACGGACCCCAACCACCTCCCCGGCACGGACCCCCATCCCCCTCCCCGGCACGGACCCCCCCCCAACCCCCACCCCGGCACGGACCCCCCATTCCCCCTCCCCGGCACGGACCCCCCCCCAACCTCCACCCCGGCACGGACCCCCCATCCCCCTGCCTGGCACGGACCCCCCCCCAACCTCCTCCCCAGCACGGACCCCCCCCCCAACCTCCACACCGGCACGGACCCCCCCATCCCCCTCCCCGGCACGGACCCGCCCCCCCAACCTCCTCCCCGGCACGGACCCCAACCTCCTCCCCGGCACGGACCCCCATCCCCCTCCCCGGCACGGACCCCCCCCAACCTCCACCCTGGCACGGACCCCCCCAATCCCCCTCCCCGGCACGGACCCTCCCCAACCTCCTCCCCGGCACGGACCCCAACCTCCTCCCCGGCACGGACCCCCCATCCCCCTCCCCGGCACGGACCCCCCCCAACCCCCACCCCGGCACGGACCCCCAACCCCCTTCCCGGCACGGACCCCCCCCCCCAACCCCCTTCCCGGCACGGACCCCCCCCCCAACCTCCTCCCCGGCACGGACCCGCCCCAACCTCCACCCCGGCACGGACCCCCCCAATCCCCCTCCCCGGCACGGAACCCCCCCCAACCTCCTCCCGGGCATGGACCCCAACCTCCAACCCGGCACGGACCCCCCATCCCCCTCCCCGGCACGGACCCCCCCCCATCCTCCACCCCGGCACGGACCCCACCCATCCCCCTCCCCGGCACGGACCCTCCCGAACCTCCTCCCCGGCACGGACCCCAACCTCCTCCCCGGCACGGACCCCCCATCCCCCTCCCCGGCACGGACTCCCCCCCAACCCCCACCCTGGCACGGACCCCCAACCCCCTTCCCGGCACGGACCCCCCCCAACCTCCACCCCGGCACGGACCCCCCCCATCCCCCTCCCCGGCATGGATCCCCCCCCCCAACCTTCTCCCCGGCACGGACCCCAACCTCCTCCCCGGCACGGACCCCCCATCCCCCTCCCCGGCACGGACCCCCCCAACCTCCACCCCGGCACGGACCCCAACCTCCACCCCGGCACGGACCCCCCATCCCCCTCCCCGGCACGGACCCCCCCCAACCTCCACCCCGGCACGGACCCCAACATCCACCCCGGCACGGACCCCCCATCCCCCTCCCCGGCACGGACCCCCCTCCCGGCACTCCCCTGGAGCCCAGCCCACTCTAACCACCCCCCCCGCCGCACACACACACACACAACCCGAGACACACCTCTCCTCACACATTCAGACTGCGGCCACGCCATCGCCTGCCCAGAGCCAACCCCCCAGGCCGTCACTCACCTCCACGCTGGTCGGCGTGAACCTGGAGCACAGGGTCACGCCGATGAAAAGGAGGTTTAATTTACGTCGACGTGAACGGTCATCACGTCAACGGGACTTCGGCCCATCCGGAAGGGAGAATATCGGCAGGCCGAAAATCGGCTGCCTTGCGCAGACCCGTGCCATTCTCCGACGGCAGCGGCGACATTAACGCCCCGCCGACTTTTCTCCCTTCGGAGACTTCGGCAACCGGCGGGGGCGAGATTCACGGCGGCCAACGGCCATTCTCCGACCCGCTGGGGGGGTCGGAGAATGACGCCCCATTTGTCCCGCGAGTGACTATTGTCATGTGACAGTACATTTAAGAAATAGATGTTTAAGCAATGTATCTTTAAGAAATGGATCTGATCATAATACTGAAGTGATGTCAGAGGGTGGGGGGAGCTGAGCTCACTTCTGCTTTTTGAGTTTCAGTTTGAGAATGCAGCTGGGAGTGTCTGTGTGTTTTGCTGTGAGCTGCAGGAAGAAACACAGAGCTGGTCTGTTGATTTCTGCAATCCAAAGACTATAAATATATTGAATGTAAGCTAATGTGCTCCTATTTTTGAAGGTTTGAAGTCTTTTGGATGTTTTAAGGAACAGTTTGAAGGATTATTTAGTGTTGTAGTCTTTTGGGGTTAGCTTTGAAGTAATGGGTGTTAAGATATTCAATGTTTGTTTTAAAAGGATTAACTTGAGTTCATAGAATAAACATTATTTTGTTTTAAAAACCACTTGTCCATTTCTGCTGTATCACACCTGGAGAGTACGCCGTGTGCTTCCCACACCACAATCTATTAAACGTTGTGGGTCGGTTGAACTCCATGAAATACTTTGGAGTTCTGTAAACCGGACCCAAAACACTCTCTTGTGAGTCTTCAGGCACTAGGACCCCTGTGGAGCTGTGCCGTGTCAATTCCACCGCGTTAGTTTCAAAGTAATTTTCTGCACAGAGCTCTGACTGCTCCTCTAGTAGAACTTCTTTTTGTGTTTATAATAAGACAATTTTTTTGTTGTTGTTGAACATACTGGTTTGCTACCTCCTAATCCTGGTCACATTCAGTCCCCGTGTTTCTTGCCCCTTACTGCCGCAGTGCCCCTCTCCACTATCCCAATATAACGTGAGGGCATGTTTTAATTAATTTTTTCTTGAAAGCGGTATCCTGCTAAGGTCCCTATTCTACCTGCTCTCGGGACTGCCTACCCCCCTGGGGTCAGTGCTTGCAGCGTCCCCTCAGGCTCTGAGTACTTATACACAAAGGCCCTACAGTAGTCGAATAGTCCCCACTGCTTGCCTAACCCCTCTTAAGGTCTGGAGTTTGGCCACATCTAAAATGGCTTTCTTCCTTTCTACTGGGATCTTCCTTTCCCCCTGTGTAATGTTAAAATAAAGTTAAAAATCCATAGTCTTTGCTGTATGAAAATCCCCGATCAGTAAATTTGATGTGTACTGAATTTACAGAGAAAATACTGAAATCTCTACAAATTTGGAACACACAGAACAAAGTTTTTAAATGTAGGTACATCATGGCTGCATCTAACAAAGGAGCACATGGGCTCAGTCCACACAGAATGCCCAGTCTTCGCATTTAAATTTTGATTCCTTTGTTCTCTCCTTTATTTTTAAGAACAGCTAAGACTATGCCGAGTTCAAACTAATCATTTACAAATCCCAATTTATACATTTTGCTTTTGCTTTTTGTTTACTTCCTGAGAATTGTGTTCTAAATAACTTCCACAATGTTAATCATTATTACTGATTTTCTAAAGAACTTTCAAATACTTCCCCCGTTTTAAATCTCACTTTTAACTGCCGTGTATACCTCCCAATTGATGTGTAACTTCGTTTTGCAAAACACAACATGTTTAAAAACTAGGAACACCAGTGGAAGTTCACAAATTCTTCTTAAACACACACACTCATTCATCCACCGAGATCTCCACTCAAACGAAAGAAATTCAAAGCATTATACTTTCATTCATCTCAACCAACTGGACAATAAATGTTTGAATTTGCAAAGAAAACACAATGTAAAGGACGGCGGTCTCCATTTTTCTTTCTTGAAAACTGTAAATAAAACTCAAAGAAAAGGTAAATTCTCTCCCAAAAATATAAAGTAAGTTTAAACTCTTCTGAAGCCACAGGGGCTTTTCCACTACCCCAGAATCACCACGCTCGCACTTGAACAATTGCTTTACAGCTTATCCTGCTCCTTAACCTTATATTCCTTAAAACCAATATTTTCCTAATTTATTTAACATATGCAGTCAGAAGATGATTCCAACCATTTCTGAGTTGTTAATTTAGCTCCCCTCTTTTTTTACCTCATAAGACATACCTCCCAATCTATGGGCGGGATTCTCCGACCCCCCGCCGGGTCGGAGAATCGCCGGGGGACGGCGTGAATCCCGCCCCCCCGGCTGCCGAATTCTCCGGCGGCGGGGATTTGGCAGGAGCGGGAATCACGCCATGCCGGTCGGCGCCCCCCCTGGCGATTCTCCGGCACGCGATGGGCCGAGTGGCCGCCTTTTTTCGGCCAGTCCCGCCGGCGTATAGCAAACAAGATCTTTACCGGCGGGATCTGGCTCTGCGGGCGGCCTCCAGGGTCTTCTGGGGGGCGTGGGGGGATCTGGCCCCGGGAGGTGCCCCCACGGTGTCCTGGCCCGCGATCGGGGCCCACAGATTCGCGTGCGGACCTGTGCCCTGGAGGCACTCTATTCCTCCGCATCGGCCGCTGTGGTCCTCCGCGATGGCCGACACAGAGATGAACCTCCCTGCGCATGCGCAGGGATGGCGCACACGCTGGCGCTCCCGTGCATGCGCCAACTCGCGCTGGCCGGCAGAGGCCCTTCGGTGCCGGTTGTCATGGCGCCAAGCCCCTTCTCCATCGGCTGCCATGCCGCAATTTGGTTTTAGTCTGACCCGGCCACCAGCCTTTTGCTCAGCTGTGATCCCCATTGTAAATCCCCTGTCTCATTGCCTGTTTTAGTATTTCTGGCCATCTCAGCCAGTCACACACTTCTATCCTTGCTCCTCTCGTGGGGAACACCCCTGGGCACCCTCCCACCCCCCCCCCCCCCCCACCCCCCCCCCCCCCAACCCCCATGGCTCAACTCTCTCGCGGAATTACCCTTCGCGGTTACTACTCCTCGTTAGTAGCGAGACAGCGAGACCCTTCCACCGTTCAGTTTGCGTCCTTCTCCTCGGAATTAGGCTCTCCACAACCCCCCTCGAGGATGTCTACCTCGCAGATGTGGGCCGCCTGTAACCCTCGCAGGATCCACGTCGCAGCTTTGTCAGTCTTAATTCAGGTTTTCTACAATCACTACAGGATTTACTGTGGATCCCCTTCCCCAATTTTAAACCCCGGTTACCCCCGGCGATTTATTCAAACTTACACGGGCTGACTAAGTGCCTTGACCATTATCTTAACCCTCGGCTTCCGCTTTTGGACTCAGATGCAATCCTTCTCCTCCATGACACGTGGTGGGGTCGGGGTCACAAATCTGCCCTGCGGTTTTCTCCTGTTTCCTTCCTGTGCGCGTCTTATAGCTGCTACTCTTGCCTCCTGTAATTCTTTACTCCCTTTGTTTAAAATTGCAGTTGCAATTATTACCCCCTTCTCATACTTATTCTTGGTTTGGCCTGCTCACCAAGCCTTCTGCTCAGCCGTGGGTGCGTCTGGGTTGCATCCTTTCTCCCTCATCTTTGTAATTAATTTACTATTGTGGGTTACAATCATCTGCACGATCGATCCCTCGGGCCCCCATCTATCTTGTTCTACCTTGCTCTGGCTGCCTGTTTTATCTGATCTGGCCATCTCTACCGTCCACTCTCACACACATGCACCACTCCTGCGGGGTTCCTCCTCTGCGGCTCTACCCTCTCGCAGTTACTCCTGTGGCTACTCCTTTCTCACACTAGGTGAGATCCTTCTAACTCTTTCTCCCGTGGTATTTCGTCCTATGGATTTTTACTTATGACCAGGCGCTTCAATCTCCAAAGCAAGTTGTTTAGCAATTTTTCCTTAAGTTGAGTACCTGATTCCACACCCCGGTTTCCCCCAACGATTTTTACTTCATCTCACGCGGTCAGACTCTTCCTCCGTTTTGTTCTTTAAGATCCAACTTACGGCTGGCCAATGACAAATGTGGAATCACTCCCTAACTATGGGTGGTAGATTAAAAGACACTCACCCGATTTGGAGCCACATAGTCGCTGGTCATCCTGTGTTGATCTCCTGCCCTGACTACGCCAACTGTTGGAGGGAAGAAAAACCTCAAAGTCTGTTCTCGACCACGTGGTGTTGGTAAAACTTTGTTTAATTTGGAAAAACTATGTGCACGCAGGAGAGACAGACCCCGCGACCACCCTGCAGCTTGTAAAAGTCAGCTCTGATCATAGTCAGAATTACACCCATATATATTAAAAGTTCCTTGGAGTCACAAGCAGGTATTGATGTCACTGAATAATTCGGAACAATACAAAGTGATCAGTGTGCATATTTTCTGGTCCCCGTAATGGGAAAATGATTAAAGAATACAATATTTCCTTATAATCTCATGGGTTTGTGCTTAACATATTTAACTTCTAGAAGAGGTGCGAATGTGTTGGACAATGGATCCCTTAGACTTACTGGGGCCTCCTGTGTTTCCCTTTTCATATTCAAATGCTTGTGAGATGATTAAATCATTTCCAATGTGGGTGACTTTCACCCTTTGCTTGCTGGTTTTCCCTTGGTGTATGTTTAATCCCTTGCCTGCTGGTTTGCCCTTGACCTGTGCTATTACAATACTTTGAGACATCTTTATTATACCAATCCTGACACATATGTCAATTTCTTCTGCTAACAGGTGTCATGGCACCTGGAGGGTCTCCCAGGCCATTGGAGACCCCTTGCTAGTCAGGGACAGGGCAGTGTGGCACTCTGGCACTCCCTCTACATGTTACCTGGGCATTGCCAGGTGGCCAGAGTGGCACTGCCAGACTGGCAGCAGCACTGCCAGTGTGGAAGTGCCAGGGTGCCTGGGTGCCAGGATGGCACTGCCAAGGGTCAGGGCATGAGGGATGCCATGGCCATGAAAGGAGGGTTGAGGGGGATATGAAGGGTGGGGGGGGGGGGGGTGACGGGTTGGTATGAAGGGGCCCCCAGCTTTGGGGGGGATGAAGGGAGGAGGTCCTGGAAGGGTGGGTTGAAAGGGGACATGGGAAGGCATGAATAGTGGGAACCACAGTGACCCCAGAGCGGGGTGTCCTCACTTTGAAGGGGGGATAGTGCCCATTTGTGTGTGTGGCGGGGGGGGGGGGGGGGGGGGTGATATTACCCATGGGTGGTGGTGTGGGGGAATCCAGTAGTTACATGGACACTGCTATTTTTTTTTTTACGAATTCCTGATCTATTTAATTAACTGAATTTAATTTCCCCCACTTCCATGATGAAAATTGAAGTTTGCCTCTCTCTCCCTCTGGAAGGTTCGCCCAAATATCTGAATTATTATTAGTCCAGTAACATAACCACTCTGATTCCATTCCCTATTAAATACAGTTTAAGTATTGCTGCAAAGTAGGTCATTGTCTGTCAGTCAGATTAAACTACTTGGCTTGCACTTTTAATAAAATATTTCCTCACTTTTACTAGTAAATCGCTTCACATTTTTGTTTTCCTGGGAGTGCAATTTCAATGCTGCAAAATGAGGCTTAAATCTGGCTGCCTGTAATTTGCTGACCTGCTGTAATCTTGGCACTTCTAATGATGATCAACTTTCTCAATTATTTCTTTAGCTGACCCCTTCCTGCACCCAGTTACTTCCAGTTCAAAGAACTCCCTCCCTGATGACTCGGGAAGCAATTTGCCCATTGCTCTCCCTGATTGCACCTTCCCGTGAACAGGGCCTCACACAATAAATAAATAACTTTTAACATTTTATAGGTTGGCACAAATTGTACTGCAGGCACTTTATGGTTTTGATGAATTTTTATTCTCATCAAGTGCACAAATGTTAATGCTCGGAAGATGGAACATTTCCCCATTTTAATATCCAGTAGTTGCTTCCATCAATACTCGGGTACCACATGCTAGGCAGAAAAATAAAACAGCTTCCTCTCTGAGCAACCGTTGATTCAAGCTCGTGTGTGAAGTCGCATGAACTTTGTACTTCCTCCTTCATTATTGTCCCGAGTCCCCAAGGACCAGATTTATATTGAATTAAGAGTAGCTTAATGTTCTGAACTGCTGCCCATTTAAAAACCTTGACAGGCAATTGCTAAGAGACACGTGCAGCATCAGTCAGATCTGGGCTGTAATTCCTCTGCAGTTGGGATTTTCTTTTCTCGTTGGCAGCGCACCCTCATAGGGTGGCTTCAATGGGAATTCCCATTGATAAGCGACGGGAAGATAGAATCCCACTGCCAGAGAATGGCTCACTGCCAAGAAACATTCTGGTGGACCAGAGAATCCAGCCTTTGTTGAAACCTAGGGCGCGATTCTCCGAAATGGAGACTAAGTGTTCGCGCCGTCGTAAATGCCGGCGCTTTTCACGATGGCGTGAAACGGGCACGGGGACTTCCGATTCTGGCCCCCACAGCACGGTTCATGCCGCTCCAGCCTCCCTTCCCGGCGCCAAATGGGCTCCGCGCCAACCCCCGCATGCGCAGTTGGGCCATGCCAACCCGCGCATGCGTGGGGGACTTCTTCAGCGCGCCGGCCCCAACGCAACATGGTGTGGGGGTTCAGGGGCCGGCCGCGCAACAAAGTAGGCCCAGGGGGGGAGAGGCGGCCCGCCGGTCGGTGGGCCCCGATAGCAGGCCAGACCCCCCCCATCGGAAGCCCCCCCTGGGGACAGGGCCCCCCTCCCCCTCCCTCACAGGCCGCCCCCCGACCCTTCGCGCAGAGTTCCCGCCGGCAGCGACCAGGGGTTGCCACGCGGCCGCTCGGCCCATCCGGGCTGGAGAATCGGCGGCCCAGCCGCGGAGAGCGTCCCGCGACCAGCGCCGCGCCAAACGTGCCAGCGCAAATGGCGCTGATTCTCCACACCTCAGAGAATCGCGCGCCGGCATCTGGGTGGTGTGGCGCGGTTGCGGCGATTCTCCGGCCCAGTGCGGGGCTGGGAGAATCGCACCCCTAGTCTGGACAGCTAAGCCATACCAATAATAAAAGCAAATTACTGCGGATGCTGGAATCTGAAACGAAAGAGAAAATGCTGGAAAATCGCAGCAGGTCTGGCAGCATCGGTAGGGAGAGAAAAGAGCGAACGTTTCGAGTCCGATGACTCTTTGTCAAAGCTGACAAAGAGTCATCGGACTTGAATCTGCCATGCTTACCTGGTCTGATCTACATGTGACTCCAGACCCACAGCAATGTGGTTGACTCTTAACTGCGCCCTCAAGGGCAATTATGGATGGGCAATAAATGCTGGCCGAACCAGTGTTGTCCGAGCCCACGTCCCATGAACGAATAAAAAGATATCACGGCTTTTTGATCCACTGCAGTCATTGTGGTGTAGGTACACCCACAATGCTGTTAGGTAGGGAGTTCCAGGATTTTGACAGTGTCCCAAGCTGGGAATCGAACCTGGGAATCTTGAGCTGTGCTAACCTGTGTGCTCCCATGCCGCCCACAGAGGTCTAGTTCCCTCGACTCCAAGCTCACTCTTACCATCTCCCAATAGCCAGCTCTGTGCCTAAACACCCAGGTACCGCCTTCTTTAAATCTCTTGAGGACTTCTTCCAAATTGGATCTGTGTTCCTCTGGTGTTGCACCCATTACTAGGACATCATCCAGATACGCGACAACCTTCAGAATTTCCCACAAAACACTCTCCATTGTGCGCTGAAATATAACACAGGCAGTTGAAATACTGAAGGGCAATCTCATAATTTGGAACAAGCCTTTGTGGGTATCTATGGTTACAAACTTTCTTGTATTATCTTCCAGCTTAATCTGCTGGTACACATGGCTTCAATCTAACTTGGTGTACTTGAGGCTACCTGCCACGTTTGCATATAAATCTTCTATTCTGGGGATAGGATATTTGTCTACATTAGTGACTCTGTTCACTGCCATCTTGTAATCACCGCAGATTTGGACTATGCAGTCCGGCTTCAACACTGGGAGTATTCATGCTGCTGTTTCTGAAAATAGTACTGGAATAATTACCCCCCCCTCCCCAGGTTTTTCTTTCACTTCAACTCCACCTCAGTATTTTTGTGTAGAGCACAAGATACCGGTCTGATGTGAAAAAATGTTATCATTGCTTCTGACTCGAAGTAGGTCTTTGCTTTCACCCCTTTTATGCAACCCAATTCTTTCTGGAAAATGTGGAAGGAGAAGTTCCTGGAAAACCCCATCCTTAATTCTGAATATTTCCAGCCAATTTAGCTTCATTTTCTTCAGCTGATTCCACCCAAAGGGGCTTGTCCTTTGTCCTTTTGCTATGATTAATGGCAGCTGCGCAGACTGCTGTTGGTATGATACTGATATTGATGCCACATCTTCAGTGCCTCCCAGTATAGGTGGGTAATGTGACTGATGTACTGTTGAGATACACAGGCTGCGGCCCCCCCCTGCAGATACCTAACCATTCGCTCATCCACTACTGTCGGACAGCTGTTGACAACAAGGCAATCTCACTGGGGGATGTTTTCTTTCATCTCACCATGTTGAGCTTATATATTTCAGGTTTTTCTTCAGGGTCTTCTTCAAGCTTGTTCACTGGAGTCGCCGACTTTTGGCGGGGGCGGGGGGAACTTGGAATAGTCCGTCCGACTCTGCATCAGGCTTGTTTGTGGCATTTGAAAAATTACACCTGAAGCAGGTGAATTCCTTACACTTGACTCTCTCTTGGGAATGCTCGCCAATACAACGATAACAAGCTTCTAACCCTTGTGACTGCCAGTAACCTTTCTGGCTCCACTGCTCTCCCATTCCGGAAACTTGAGTGGACGCCGCTTCCCGCCATAACTGGTCCGCCTCGCTTTGCACGCCTTCTAATTCAAAAGCGCTTTGTTCTGTGCCTTCTGTCGCTCAAGCCAACTCAATCACTTTGTCCAAGGATATTTTGATTAATGCCAGCAACCTGTTCTGAATATTTAAGTTGTTGATCCCACAGACCAGCCAGATATGCAACATGTTGCTGAGAGAAGTACCAAATTCACAATGCTCTGAAATTGATCGAAGTCTGGCTACGCAAATGCATACCGTTTCTCCAGGATCTCTAATGGCTGCTTGAAATTAATAGTGCCGCATAATAATGGAGCGTCGGGGGCTGTAATGGTCCCTCACTAGTTGCACTGATTGATCAAAGGACTTGGAGACCGGAGCCTCCAGAGATGTTAGGCTTCGCACGAGGTTATATGTTTGTGGGCCGCAAACTGTAAGTAATATTACCTTCTGTTTATGTCCTGCCGTGATTTCATTGGCAGCGCAAAAATATCAAAGTCCTTTGACATACTGGCTCCAACTTTCAACCTCTGAATCAAATGGATCGTTCTTCCCAAATATTGGCATAGCTATTCGACTGCTGATGATTGTTTACCTTTTCAGGCCTCTGAGAGGGCACTCTTTCCCCACCTTCCAATTTTTTACGATTTTCCTTTGACTGGATTGATTTATTTTCATCACCGATGGTACAGGCAAGCGACAAGGCTGTGTTAAATCACAACGATGATTTATTTTACTGAGAAGAATTTCATAGACAGAACAGTACAATTTCTCCACAGGTCTCGTCCCTACAACTCCCAAGCTTCCTCTGACCATAGCCCAATAGCCAGGTCCGCATCTGAATACCCGATAGGCTGACGTTCATGCGCTCTGTCCTCGTAGGCTCTGAAATGGTCATGTGGCCCACATCGGGTCACCCCTGAAAGGGGGCCACTCTACCACAGAGGGGAACTTCCCATGTGTCTGCTGCCCTTTGTTCCTCTAGATGGCAAAGGTCGTGAGTTTGGAGGATGCTGCCGAAGGAGCCTTGGTGGGTTCCTGCAGTGCATCTTGACTATAGCACACAAGGCTATCACCATTCATCAGTGGTGGAGAGAGTGGGCTAGATTCTCCATTTCTGAGACATCAGCATTGACGCCAGCAGAGCCTGTGTAGACTTTCAAGACAGGAAAATCATCGCGAACCCCTCATCGATCCCAGTACCGGTGAGGGGCTAGCACTGGCTCCGAGTGAAACTCCCATGGATCGCGCCGAAAATGCCCGGAGAATGGCCGGGTCCCAGGCTGTGCATGTGGATGGCTGATGACCTGCACCGGTCACGCTGTAAAACATGACACCGGCCATGCGTGATCCTTACCCGCCAACCGTGACCCCACAGCCCACCTCCTGGACAACCCCCACCAGTCCTCCCAGCCCGAGCAGAAGCCCCACCCCGACTAGCAGCATGGATCCCGGCTGAGTGTGGTGGCGCTGGACACTGTCCGCAGCCAGCACACCTGGTTCCCGAACGCTTGGGGCTGCACGTGGCCCACGCCATCAGGGAACCCGGCTCATTGGGGGTGGAGCATCACGGGTGGGCCGGGGAAGATGACGCGCCAATGGCGTTGAAACAGCGCATGGTGCACATCACACAGTTGCCGGTTTGGAGGGGGCAGAGCATGGCGGACCAGCGTTAAACCGACGCCAGACCCGATTCCGGTGTCAGAATCCATTCTCCGCACGAACATCGATCACAATTTCGGAGTCGGGCTGTGGAGAATACAACACAGTGAATGTTTGTGGAATTGGAGACAATCGAACAGGCTGCTTTTTCGTTGATAGTGTTGAGCTTCTTGAGTGTTGTTGGAGCTGCACTCATCCAGGCAAGTGGGGAGTATTCCATTACACTCCTGGGGCGGAGAATGGCCGTTGGCCGCAGTGAATCCCGCCCCCGCCCCCGCCGAAGTCTCCGGTACCGGAGATTGGACGGGGGCGGGAATCAGGCCGCGCCGGTTGGCGGGACCCCCCGCTGGATTCTCCGTCCCGAATGGGCCGAAGTCCCGCCCAGAAATTGCCTGTCCCGCCGGCGTAAATCAAACCTGGTATTTACCGGCGGGACCAGGCGGCGTGGGCGGGATCCGGGGTCCTGGGGGGGGGCGCGGGGCGATCTGACCCCGGGGGGTGCCCCCACGGTGGCCTGGCCCGCGATCGGGGCCCACCGATCCGCGGGCGGGCCTGTGCCATGGGGGCACTCTTTCCCTTCTGTCTCCGCTACGGCCTCCACCATGGCGGAGGCGGAAGAGACTCTCCCCACTGCGCATGCGCGGGAAACTGACAGCGGCCGCTGACGCTCCCGCGCATGCGCCGCATTTCCGCGCCAGCTGGCGGGGCAACAAACGCCATTTCCGCCAGCTGGCGGGGCGGAAATCCCTCCGGCGTCGGCCTAGCCCCTCAATGTTGGGGCTAGGCCGCCAAATATGCGGAGCATTCCGCACCTTTGGGCCGGCGCGATGCCCGTCTGATTGGCGCCGTGTTTGGCGCCAGTCGGCGGACATCGCGCCGTTGGGGGAGAATTTTGCCCCTGATTTGTAGCTTGTGGATGATGGACAGGCTTTGGGGGGGAGGGGGGGGGTGTCAGGAGGTGATTACTTGCCATTCCTGAAATATATTAATAGTCTATACCTTAGTGTACAGGACACACTTTCAGAATTTGCAGATGATACAAGAGTTGGAAGCACTGTGAACTTTGAAGAGGGTTGTGTAGAACTGAAAAAGTGGAATGGGCAAACAATTAATTCAATGTAATGCTGAGATCTGAGAAGAAATTCATTTTGGTAGGAAGAACACAAAGTTACAACATAAAGTAGAACGGTACAATTCTAAAGGGGGTGCAGGAGTAGAGCTAGCTGGGTGTATATGCATATAAATCATTGAAGGTGGCTGAATAGGTTGATAGTACAGTGCTGCGGTTTATCACTTGGGGCACAGATACAAAAGCAAGTAGGTTATGTTAAAGCTGGATAAAACTCTGGTTGAGCCTCAACTGGAGCAATTTGTCCAGTTCTGGGAATCTCATTTTAGGAAGGATGTGAAGGCACTGGGCAGATTAAAGAGAGTGCAGAAAAGAGTCACTACGGTTACAGGGCTGTGAAACTTCCGTTATGTAGGAAGACGAAAGAAGTTAGGACTGGTTTTCTTTGGGGAAGAAAAGGTTGAGATGAGATTTGATAGAGGTATTCAAAATAATGAGGGACTTGGGCAGAGTACATAGGGAGAAACTGTCCCCGCTCACAGAATATAGCAGAGGGCACAGAGTTGTTGTAATTGCCGGAAGAAGTAAAGGGATGTAAGGAGAAACTTTTACACAGTGAGTGGTTAAGGTCTGAAATGCTCTACCTGAGAGGCTGTTACCTAAAGAGGAAGAGCCAGGGGGAGAAGGCAGGGGAATGGCATGAAGTGAATTGCTCCTTCAGAGGCTCCTTCAGAGGGACTGTACAAGCACGATGGGCCGAGTGCCCTCATTCTGTGCTGTAACCATTCTGTGGTTCTGAAAAGGTTGTATGTTCATCATGGCAAATATAAGAGATAAATTGTAGAGGTTTTAATAAGATATACCATTGCACGTGCACTGTGGAGTAATTGGATGTCATAGAAGCTTGGGACTGAATCACAACTTCAGATGCATTGCGATTCTTGGCTATTTTTGTGCTGTGTTCTCCTCTGTCAAAGACAGAATATTTCTCCCTTTCCTTTGTCATTCACAATCTGTTAACAAAATTGGTGGGTGCACATGGTTTTTAAACAGCCAGTTTTGCACAATGTTACAGACCTAATAATAGTTCTTCAACACTTCTCAAGCAGCTAATGAGCCCCTGAACTGGCATTGATGGAAAATTTGGCAATCCAGCTGTATGCTCAATATTTGTACGTCTGCACAAAATCGCAATCGTCCTGATCTTCTCTCCTCAGACAGTCCCTCAAAGTCACGGATGAGTTGCTTCCATACCAAAAATGTGGGCTTTGATTCTCCAGTCCTTCACGCCGATGGAATTCTCCCGCCACGCTGTCGTGAATGGGAGATTTTGCTGAGCACCAAATCTCTGTTCTCGCTGGCAGCGGTAGCGGGCAGACTCGCAACAGAGAATCCTGCCCGAGTTTGCTGGTGACTGAGGAGCCAATGTTATAGGGCAGGATTCTCCATCCCCAAGACGCACGGAATTCATTCCCCGATGGATGGGAATCGAATGTTGGGGCAAAAGAGGGATTGGCGCCGGGAGCTGACCCGAACGCCATGCTTCAACCCATTGTTGGCAGCGTGAATGGGTTCCATGCCGCACGCCAGCAGGGGCATGCAAATAAATGCGAATGGGTCATAACCTGGGAAACCGTTGCCCTCTTGGCGCATCATGAGGTCCACCACACCAGAGCCACGATGGTAGAGAACCTCCGAACCCACCCCACCCCGAACCGCAAATCAGCCCTGATCCCCCTCCCGACACTGCACAGCAGCCCCCAACCCTCAGGATTGCCTGGGTGCACCCTAAACTCCAGGAATGGGGGTGAGCTGACCCCTACCCACCCCCAGGAACCCCTGTTAAAGGGAGAGCCCCCACAAGGACTCCAGTGATAGGAAGACCCCCAGAGGGACACCTGTAATAGGAAGACAGTCCATAGGGACCCCCTGATGAAAGGAATCATTCTTGTGAACCTCCTCTGGACCCTTTCAAAGGCCAGCACATCCTGCCTTAGATACGGGGCCCAAAACTGCTCACAATACTCCAAATGGGGTCTGACCAGAGCCTTATACAGCCTTAGGAGTACATCCCTGGTCTTGTATTCTAGCCCTCTCGACATGAATCCTAACTACTGACTGAACCGGCACGTTAACCTTAAGAGAATTGTGAACAAGGACTCCCAAGTTCCTTTGTGCTTCTGATTTCCTTAGCACTTTCCCATTTAGAAAATAGTCTGTGCCTCCATTTCTCCTTCCAAAGTGCATAACCTCACATTTTTCCACATTGTATTCCATCTGCCACTTCATTGCCCACTCTCCTCACTTGTCCAAGACCTTCTGCAGCCCCCTTGCTTCCTCAACACTACCTGTCACTTTACATATCTTTGTATCATCTGCAAACTTAGCAACAGTGCCTTCAGTTCCTTCTTCAAATCGTTAATGTATACTGTGAAGAGTTGTGGTCCCAGCACCGACCCCTGAGGCACACCACTAGTCACCAACTACCTTCCTGAAAAAGACCCCTTTATCCTCACTCTCTGCCTTCTGCCAGTCCGCCAATCCTCTATCCATGCCAGAATCTTACCCTTAACACCATGGGCTCTTAACTTATTTAACAGTCTCCTAACGGCACCTTGTCAAAGGCCTTCTGAAAATCTAAATAAATCAGGTCCACTGGTTCTCCTTTGTCCACCTTCCTTGCTGCTCCCCTCTTTGATGTTGGCAATGGTATACTATCGATTCTGGAGGGGTTTTTCATTGTGTGCTGGAAGATAACGCAGGCGGAAGCTATTCAGAATGGCAATCTTGTATATCGATATGGACTGCAGACAGTGGATCCCTGGGAACCAGATGCTAGCACAGCTGCTCTCCTTCGAGGAATGGACATATGGAGCTGGAAGTATTACAGCTCCCACAGCCCCTGTGGGAGCCTTCCCATGAGGCTGGGCCTGTGACCTTCAACAACAACTAAGGGCAACCCGCAGCTTATCCCTTATAAGCCACTGATGTTTCCACACTACCGAGGGTCTTGAGGGTCTCCTCCGTAAATATCGATAAAAAACAGGATCAGCACCGGACATCAATCCGGTTCCGATGCTCCGGTCCCCTGCCAGTGACAGCAGCGAGCTGCATGCCCCACGCCGGCAGGAGGATGCAAATTGGACGTACAATTGGGCTCGGAGCAGCTACATATAGGTGTTAAATCCCCAGCTTCGGGATTCACTCTGCCTGGGCCCGCAGCCCTCCAGCCCCACACTGTTGAGCTATTGGCCGGTGTTCACGCTCTCCCGTGCGATTGGCCCCAGGCCAGCCACATGGGCTGCGCTGCCACAATGCTGTAGATGGGGTTCCGGTGCCTGGACTGGTTTGGTGAAGCCCTGCAATACAATCCGCAGAGAGAGTCATGCATTGGGGTCCCTTGCTGCATCCTCAAAACCTGGTGCTGTATTGGGAAGAGGAACTATGGAGGGGATGGAGGAGCATCACTTTTCCTCGGATCAGGAGGACGTTGATGTGGACGAGGAAGAGGAGGTCCTGAAGAGAGAGGATGTTGACTATGAGGTAGTGGCGATAACAGACAGGGCAGATGAACATTGCCATCGGATTCACGGAAAGTGATGAGGACAAGCATTGAGTACACCCATCATCATCACATCCCTTCTGTGAACATTGTTCTCCCGGCTGACTGCTGGTACTGCACACTCTCACCGATAAGGCTCGTGTCATGAACAGGGAATGTTTTCCCATAGTCCCCTGTATTGCAGGAGGATGATGATAATTTGCAGTGGGGACAGTGCATAGATCCTCACACAGCTTCTGTTAATGTCGGACTCCTATCTGGCAGATGGCAGCTTGCTTACTCTCAATGACCCTATTCCATCCTACCGTATTTAGCTCATGCTTGTCCCCTTCATTTATTTGTCTCTGATTGTTTCACCTTCACCACAGTAATGATGCAGAAGTGTCTCCATTGCTTCATAGCAAATTTCAGCTCATCCAAACTTGCTATTTTATCTCCACCTGTTCATTCCACATTTGTATTCTCACTCCAGTGTCAGCTTGATGCAGACATAAATCACAAAACCATTGTTCTTGGTCATCAGACCGAACTGGTGTAATCCTTTGAAAAGCAATCGCATAAAACCTATTCTACATGTGTAACCCTGACTTACACTTCCGATCTTAATGTCCTCCATGAAAACAACAAAGGCTGGCATTTACATAGCATCTTTTTCCCCTATTTGTTTTTACTGAGTTAATCAGACACAAATTGAGACTGAGCCAAAGGATGCATTAGGCCACTTGACTTAAAAGGTTTGGCCAAAGTGGATTGAAAGATTAGCACTTTCGTGACATCAGGATGTACCAAGTATGAAGTATTTTTGTAGTGTAGTCATTGTTGTCATGTAGGAAGCTTGGCAACAAATTTGTGCACATTCAGTGTGGAGCACATTTGAATTCGTTGCCGCAGAAGGCTGTGGAGTCCAAGTCACTTGAATGTCTTTAAGACAGAGATAGATAGGTTCTTGATTAATAAGGGGATCAAGGGTTATGGGGAGAAGGCAGGAGAATAGGGATGAGAAACATATCAGCCATGATGGAGTGGCAGAGCAGACGAGATGGGCCGAATGGTCTAATTCTGCTCCCATGTCTTATGGTCTTAATACAGTATGAAGCACAGCATCTTGGAACAAAGGAGGGAATTCTAGAATGTTTGTTATTTGCAGCATTGATTAAAAGATGCCGCGTAATGAACTAAAGTCATCCTTGGTGATCTGTACCCTTGAGGTTCAACCAGAGGTTGAGGCAAGCAATAGTGCAAAACGTGCAGAGAGCACACAAGAACAATGACTGGAATGATGCCGGCAGCCCTGTACATTGTGGGAGACAACCTCAGCCTGTACAAGAAACAGGCATGACTGACGTGTTCAGTCACTGTGCTGGAAACCTTACACAAAGCACAGGCTGGAAGCACTGGACTGAGCATTGTGTCTTTCCTTGGGACAGGAATGGAGTTTTCTGGTCGGCACTGCAGGAAGTCGTCTCATCAGAGAAAGAAGCCATAGAAAGGGTGCAACTAATGAGAGTTTATTTACAGAGGTAAACATTATTTCCAAGTGCTTATCACCTGTGGTCGTGGTGTACAGCTAAAGTTTCTTAACCTTTCTAAACCTACATCTACGTGTTGGTGCATCCCCAACATCCGCAGTGGAGGTGGAGGCAGCCTGTTATCTGCCAGAACCTGTCGTCTGTGATGACCTTGGCAGGCGTCCTCAGGAGGGCCGAGACCTGGAGGGCCCTGGCCTGCTTGCTGTGACCAGCTGTGTGTCAGTGCCACCCTCCTGCGCCTGAGGGGCTGGAGCTGAAGCGGTCACAGGAAGAGGGGATCCGGATGAGGGTACACTTTCGGAGTGACCTGGATGGATGACCCTGGGCTGCGCACCAGTTGCTCCTCCTCCCTATGGGAGCCTGAGTCCTGGCTTCCTCCTTTGGATAGAGCGACAGCTGAAATAAGCTGAGAGTGACTGCACTTGACAACAGTAAAAAGTCTTACAACACCAGGTTATAGTCCAACAGGCCAACAGGTTTGTTTGGAATCACTAGCTTTTGGAGTGCAGCTCCTTCATCAGGTGAGTGACGAGGTGGGTTCCACAAACTCATATATAGACAAATTCTATGATGCAAGATGATACTTTGAATGCGAGTCTTTGTAGGTAATTAAGTCTTTACAGATCCAGACGGTGCGACTGGAGAGAGGGATAATCACAGGTTAAAGACGTGTGAATTGTCTCAATCCAGGACAGTTGGTAGGAGTTTGCAAGCCTAGGTCAGATGGTGGGGGTTGAATATAATGCGACATGAATCCAAGGTCCCAGTTGAGGCTGTACTCATACGTGCAGAACTTGGCTATCAGTTTTTGTTCGGTGATTCTGCGTTGTCGCGCGTCCTGAAGGCCGCCTTGGAAAACGCTTACCTGAAGATCAGAGGCTGAATGCCCTTGACTGCTGAAGTGTGCCCCGACTGGAAGGAAACATTCTGCCTGGCGATTGTCGCGCGATGTCCATTCATCCGTTGTCGCAGTATTGCGTACAGTTCTGGTCACCGCATTATAGGAAGGACGTGGAGGCTTTGGAGCGGGTGCAGAGGAGATTTACCAGGATGTTGCCTGGTATGGAGGGAAAATCTTATGAGGAAAGGCTGATGGACTTGAGGTTGTTTTCGTTGGAGAGAAGAAGGTTAAGAGGAGACTTAATAGAGGCATACAAAATGATCGGGGGTTAGATAGGGTGGACAGTGAGAGCCTTCTCACTGTCACGAGGGGACATAGCTTTAAACTGAGGGGTAATAGATATAGGACAGAGGTCAGAGGTAGGTTCTTTACGCAAAGAGTGGTGAGGCCGTGGAATGCCCTACCTGCTACAGTAGTGAACTCGCCAACATTGAGGGCATTTAAAAGTTTATTGGATAAGCATATGGATGATAATGGCAGAGTGTAGGTTAGATGGCTTTTGTTTCGGTGCAACATCGTGGGCCGAAGGGCCTGTACTGCGCTGTATCGTTCTATGTTCTATGTTCTATGTTCTACATGGTCTCGCCAATGTACCATGCCTTGGGACATCCTTTCTGGCAGGTCCTCTGCACCAACCTCCTCAGAAGACAAACACGGGACACAACCGACAGAGTACCTTTGTCGTCCAGTACTTCCCTGGAGCAGAGAAACTATGACATCTTCTTTGCAGCCTCAACACGTCATCGATGAAGACAAAAGTCTTGCTAAGGCCGTCCCCCCATCCCAACTACTTGCCTTCAAACAACCGCGCAATCTCAAACAAACCATTGGTTGCAGCAAACTACCCAGCCTTCAGAACAGTGACCACGACACCACACAACCCTGCCATGGCAACCTCTGCAAGATGTGCCAGATCATTGACATGGGTACCACCATTACACATGAGACCACCACCTACCAGGTACGCGGTACATACTCGTGCGACTCGGCCAACGTTCTCTGCCTCATATGCTGCAGGAAAGGATGTCCCGAAGCGTGGTACATTGGTGAGACCATGCAGACGCTGCGACAATGGGTGAATGGACATCGCGCGACAATCGCCAGGCAGGAATGTTCCCTTCCAGTTGGGGAACACTTCAGCAGTCAAGGGCATTCAGCTTCTGATCTATGAAACCCACGCAGACACGGGGAGAACGTCCAGGCTCCGCACAGACGGTGACCCAGCCAGGAATTGAACCTGGGATCCTGGCGCTGTGAAACAACAGTGCTAACCACTGTGCTACCGTGCCGCCCATGTCTCCTTCCAGGTCAGCATTGCAGGAGTTCCTCAGGATAGTGTCTTAGGCCCTTCAGCTGCTTTATCAATGACCTTCCTTCCAACATGAAGTCAGAAGAGGGCATGATCGCTAATGATTGTACAATGTTGAGCACCATTTTCAACTCCTCAGATACTTAAGCAGTCATTGCTTAAATGGAGCAAGACCTGGACAATATCCAGGCTTGGACTGACAAATGGCAAGTACCATTTGTGCGACACATGGGCCAGGCAATGACTATCTCCCATAAGAGAGGATCTAACCATCATTTCTTGATAGTCAATGGCATTACCATCACTGAATCCCCTAATATCAAATCCTGGAGGTTACCATTGACCAAAAACTGAACTGGACTAGCCATATAATACTGTGGCCACAAAGCAGGTCAAAGGCTAGGAATCCTGCCATGAGTAATTCACCTTTTGGCTCCCCAAAACCTGTCCACCATCTATAAGGGACACAGTCAGGAGAGTAATGGAATATTTTCCAGTTGTCTGGATGAGTGCAGCTCCAATAACACTCCAAAAGTGCAAAACCATCCAGGACAAAGTAGCCCGCTTGATTGCTACCCCTTCTGTTATGTTTGTGCACTTTGATAATAAATGAATCAGTGTGCGACAGAACATCTAGTTCAAGACCAGTTATTTAATGGTGAATAAACTGTGGGTAAACTAAACTATTGCTAATCAAACTGTGGATCATTTGAACATGCTTCTAACAGCTCCTGTAACTCTGATCAAGACTGGCTCTGTCCAGATCCAGTGTCCTGTTCTTCTTGCATGACACCGAGTGGTCGGAGGGTAGACACACTTTTTTATACACTGTTAATGCATATCATTTCACCTTCCACAAACATTCATCCCTCCACCACCGACGAACAGTGGTAGCAGTGTGTATCATCTATAAAATGCACTGCAGGAACTCACCAAAGTTCCTTCGACAACACCTTCCAAACCCACGACAGCTGCCATCGAGAAGGACAAGGACATGGGAACCCTACCACCTGGAGGTTCCCCTTCAAGCCATTCACCATCCTGACTTGGAAATACATTGCCGTTCCTTCACCGTCACTGGGTCAAAATCCTGGAACTCACGCCACCCCCTCCAACTGTCTGTGGCGCATTTAATTCAAATCATCTCAGAAAATAAGCAACTTTATGATTTTCAATCTATGTCAATGGTGAGGCCAACAGATCATTGCTGTGACATCTGAACAGCAGTTTTAGCATTTTGCCAGTTAACCATACAACTGCTTTTTGCCTGACGTTGCTGTAATATTAGTGCATAAATAATGGTGAACGTCATTAACCTGACTGTTATTTTGTCAGTAATTTCTGGTTCATTGATTTATCCAAACAGCACCTGAATTCAGAATACACTTGAGGTTGTATTAAAATGAAATTCACTTTTCCACAGCTACATCTTTTAATCCTATCTTGGGACAGTAATATTTGTGATATTCTGATATCTTTAAAATGTTGTCCAATTGAAAACCATGATATGATTATGAGTATGAGCATTTGCATCTATGGTACATGTACTAATCTATTGGAGGACTGCCTGCAACTCCATCAAAGTCAAACTAAATATTTAGATTTGGTCTCCTGTGGATGAGCTGGTCTCGATAGATTGGGCAGGCATCATAAATGTTCAGATGTGCACTCACTCATTTCAAGCAGAGGTGGAATTGGCTACCATCATGGTTGATATCAATGGAATGTTTCTCTGCCTAGCTTTTGCCTGATGGTTGGATTATGGACAAATATTTGTTTCTTGGCTGATATTTCTGCCAAATTGAATTATCTGTCCTGCATTTACTTGGCAAATAATGTCTTGTCTAGTTTATTGTTTTCCGGGATATCTCATAATTGTGCTTGTCAAATATAGGTTTAGACTAACCACGCAAAGTCTGGCAATATTACAAATCTCAGCCTTGTGCTTGGGCACAGACAGGATTGGCTGAATAGCCTGCTTCTGTGTCATAAACATTAATAATTGTGCAGATAATTACTGCTGATAATGGTGCTGATTTTAGTGGAATTTTTTGAGGGCATTAACAGTGCGGGAGATAACGGGGAGCCAATGGATGTGGTATATCTGGATTTCCAGAAAGCCTTTGACAAGGTGCCACACAAAAGGTCGCTGCATAAGATAAAGATGCATGGCATTAAGGGTAAAGTAGTAGCATGGATAGAGGATTGGTTAATTAATAGAAAGCAAAGAGTGGGGATTAATGGGTGTTTCTCTGGTTGGCAATCAGTAGCTAGTGGCGTCCCTCAGGGATCAGTGTTGGGCTCACAACTGTTCACAATTTACATAGATGATTTGGAGTTGGGGACCAAGGGCAATGTGTCCAAGTTTGCAGACGACACTAAGATAAGTGGTAAAGCAAAAAGTGCAGAGGATACTGGAAGTCTGCAGAGGGATTTGGATAGGCTAAGTGAATGGGCTAGGGTCTGGCAGATGGAATACGATGCAGATGGAATACAATGTTGACATGTGAGGTTATCCATTTTGGTAGGAATAACAGCAAAAGGGATTATTATTTAAATGATAAAATATTAAAACATGCTGCTGTGCAGAGACACCTGGGTGTGCTAGTGCATGCGTCGCAAAAAGTTGGTTCACAGGTGCAACAGGTGATTAAGAAGGCAAATGGAATTTTGTCCTTCATTGCTAGAGGGATGGAGTTTAAGACTAGGGAGGTTATGCTGCAATTGTATAAGGTGTTAGTGAGGCCACACGTGGAGTATTGTGTTCAGTTTTGGTCTCCTTACTTGAGAAAGGACGTACTGGCACTGGAGGGTGTGCAGAGGAGATTCACTAGGTTAATCCCAGAACTGAAGGGTTTGGATTCCGAGGAGAGGTTGAGTAGACTGGGACTGTACTCACTGGAATTTAGCAGGATGAGGGGGGATCTTATAGAAACATAGAAGATTATGAAGGGAATAGATAGGATAGATGCGGGCAGGTTGTTTCCACTGGCGGGTGAAAGCAGAACGAGGGGGCATAGCCTCAAAATAAGGGGAAGTAGATTTAGGACTGAGCTTAGGAGGAACTTCTTCACCCAAAGGGTTGTGAATCTATGGAATTCCTTGCCCAGTGAAGCAGTAGAGGCTCCTTCATTAAATGTTTTTGAGATAAAGATAGATAGTTTTTTGAAGAATAAAGGGATTAAGGGTTATGGTGTTTGGGCCGGAAAGTGGAGCTGAGTCCACAAAAGATCAGCCATGATCTCATTGAATGGTGGAGCAGGCTCGAGGGGCCAGGTGGCCTACTCCTGCTCCTAGTTCTTATGTTCTTATGTTCTTATAACCTGCCTGTAAGTGAAAGATATTTCAAGAAGAATCCAAATTTCTATAAAAAATGTTGATGTTTTAGCAACCTTAGAAGTGAGTCGGGTTAAATAACTAAGCTCAGAATTACGAAGGGAAATTTCAATGGTTTGGGTTTCGTCGTCAATCGCAAAGGGTTGGTGCGCCTTGCTGACCTCATCTCTATTGTATAATCAGATTGAAGAATTGTCATGAAAAGTCAATTATAATTCAAATTTTAGTCATTATACAGAAAGTGAAATGGATATTGAGAAACAAATGAAGCTGAAATACCATAAACATTTTTCATCGTTTTAAGCAATTTTAAATATTAGTACAAGGGAATGGCTTCAACAGAAAAACACCCAAAACCCTTTGGAAATGCACAATGTGTGAAGCACTTAAAGGCAAGGCTGCCAGCCACGAGACAGAGAGATTAGTAGTGACAAAGATGATGGCCCGAAAGTCTTTAGCAGAGAGACCAAACTGAGGGCTCTCATTTTTATGCTCCCACTTTTGGAATAAGTATGTTGCACGTTTTGAGAAGGCAACTCCCCCTGAAACCTCCCAGCAAACTGAGATCTCATAAATAATTGCAACATCTTCAACATCTGCCCGTATCCAAGAAACCAGCTTACCTAAATCGGCCGCACCATTTGTAATCTACACTTCAAGGACAATCAAAGGACACTTAACAGTACATTTTTAACGTTTTTTTATAAGACTCTAATTCCCTGCAGTTGCAATGCTGATATAATTGCTCGCATTCACTATCATTTCTATGTAAAACAGACAGCTATTTACAACATTTGAATGAAGACAGTGGACATGGAAATTTAAAATTTGTCAATTATACCTTGCTTCTCTACAGGATGTGTGGAGTGACTGTGTGCATGCATGTGTGTGTCCATGTGAGTGTGTGTGTGTGTCTGTGTGCGTGCGTGTGTGTGCATATGGCATGTGCATGCATGTGTATGTGTGTGGGCCCGAATGACTGATTCGGGGCCAAGTGCTTGATGTTGCGTTTTTACTATTTTTCTTGTGTATAATGATAAATAAATGTGCTCTTCCTTGGACTCAAGAAAATATGGTTTGACTTGTTCCTGGTTGCTCACCACTTGAATGAAATGAAATGAAAAATGAAAATCGCTTATTGTCACAAGTATGCTTCAAATGAAGTTACTGTGAAAAGCCCCTAGTCGCCACATTCCGGCGCCTGTTCGGGGAGGCTGGTACAGGAATTGAACTGTGCTGCTGGCCTGCTTTGGTATGCTTTCAAAGCCAGCGATTTAGCCCTGTGCTAACCAGCCCCTGAGACACTTAAATAATTGAATACATTATGATTTTGGAAAGGGCAAGTTTTGCTGAAAAAAAAACAACCCTTTGCTGGGACCAACCGAGAATGTTGAACAAAGGGGAAACAGTTCGCCCTCCCACCCTCGCTTGGTCATATCAACCCAGGAAAGGTGGTGCATAAACAGTGGCAAATTGTGTCAAACCACTGATTCTTTGCTGCTTCCAACTACGAAGTTGACATGGCATATCCTGTGGAGAAGCAAGGTATCGTTGACAACACATTTTGGATTTCCTTGTTCAGTGTCTTCATGCAAATGTTGTAAATAGCTGTCAGTTTTACACATTGATAATGGTGAATGCTAGCAATTATATCAGCATTGCAACTGCAAATTCCTTTCATCTCACGGCCAAATCATCGGCGTAGTTTGCAATTTCTGTTGGCATGAACTGGTGGGCATGCCTTCATTCGATGTCTCAGGGACAAGATCGTCATCCTAACCCCTATCATTTCATGAAGCTTTAACAGCATTTGTGATGCAGGTTAAATTGCAGCTAGGCTGGTGTTTGAAACCTGGGTTCTCGAAGAAGACAGTAATTTACTCGCCCGTATCTCAGACGGAAGGTTCAGATATCCCTGTGGCCTAGGTACTTCAGATAGTTCTGTTAAGTAAAATGGACACCAGCACAACGAGACTAAACCATCTATTTATATCCTCAGACTGTCACTGTCTTCTCTTTGCGAAGAAATAGCTTGCATTTGTGCACAGTCTTCCCTGGATGTCTTGAAGTGCTTCACCTCCAAGTAAATACCTTTGAGGCAGAATCTCTGTTTTAAGGCAGGCACAGTAGCCAATTTGTACCCAAGTTCACACAAACAGCAATGAGATATTAATCAGGTAATCATGATTTGGCGGTGCTAGTTGAATGATGGTTCAGTCCAAACTTTGAGACAATCTCTGAGACTGCGATGTCCTTGCCCCCCTTTCTGATCCACATGGACTTAATTTTATTATGCAGAGCACATAATACCTGAACAGACGAAAGTCTTACAACATCCATCAGAACATTTTCACAATGCGCCATGATAATTACGATAATTTATATTCAACCCCGTTCCTTAAGATGCAACAATGACGCTGATCCTTCATCAGATCGTAATAACTCAACAAACTTTTTGACAGGAAGACAATAAACATTTACCAATGTCATGCAAATCGCTCACACGCGAGCTTTTATTTCCCTGAAGCCTGCAGTGAAATGCTGCCAAACACCGTGAAGGAACCCCAAGTATAGACACAGCATTCATTCTAAATTTGATGTTCTATTTTTATTTGTCATGTTGCAATATATCTTGAAAGCAAATCTGTTGTAATGTATCTCCGTGTGACAAAGTACCAGGCAACACAATTGATAATATTTTTGAACATGATGTGAGGTGTAATGATTCCACCACAACATTATGACACGATTGACTGGATATGTGTGCTGATAGTTAGAAGGCACTGGAAGGTCAAATTCACCAAATTATTGCTTGTATGATAGTGCTAATTCAAGCCACCCCCCTACCCATGATGGTGGAAACCGATCCCTCAGCCGCATGTTACTGGCGGTGCGCCGTTCGCTGGAAGTGGGATCCTCTCTTCACCTGCCGCTTGTCAATGGGATTTCTCATTGAAGTCATCCCGCGCTGCCTGGAAACCTGCGGGCGGGGGCGCACTGCCGGCGGTAAAACAGAGGGCGAGATTCTCCGACCCCCCGCTGCGTCAGAGAATCGCCGGGGGCAGGCGTGAATCCCGCCCCCGCCGGTTGCCGAATTCTCCGGCACCGGATATTCGTCAGGGGCAGGAATCGCGTCGCGCCAGTTGCCGGGCACCCACCCCCCCCCCCCCCCCCCGCGATTCTCCGGCCCGGATGGGCCGAAGTCCCGCTGCTAGAATGCCTGTCCCGCCGGCATAGATGAAACCACCTACCTTACCGGTGGAACAAGGCGGCGCGGGCGGGCTCTGGGGTCGTGGGGGGCGCGCGGGGCAATCTGGCCCCGGGGGCTGCCCCCACGATGGCCTGGCCCGCGATCGGGGCCCACCGATCCGCGGGCGGGCCTGTGCCGTAGGGGCACTCTTTTCCTTCCGCCTTCGCCACGGTCTCCACCATGGCGGAGGCGGAAGAGACTCCCTCCACAGCGCATGCGCGGGGATGCCGTGAGCGGCCGCTAACGCTCCCGCGCATGCGCCGCCCGGAGATGTCATTTCCGCGCCAGCTGGCGGGGCACCTGTAGCGCACAAAGACTCCGAGAGACGAATAGAGTGAAGTCGATGAGACTTTATTAAGCGTGACTGTTCCCCCGCAGTTCAGTAGTAGACTGCCTGCGGGGGAGGACTTCTGGTTCTTATACTCCGCCTTCAGGGCAGAGCTAGAGGTCAACGGCCATCCAGGACCCGGGATCTGTCAGCCAATGACATCACGGCTTCACAGTCCCACATGACCCCTAATGCATACTACCACATTCACCCCTTGTTAAAAATGAACCCGGCGGGGTGATGCTTCGCATGGTGGTAAGGGTTTACAAGGCTGGTCCTGGGAGGAAAACTTTCGCATGTTATTACAGTATGTACAAGGTTTTTTTTTGTTTCAAACTATTTACAGTAATCGTCGGGAGAAAAAGACAAAATGTTCTCGTTAAAAGTCCACATATTGTAGTGTTAGATCGACGCCACGAGTCGGTCGGGCGGTCTGGTCGTCCGTGTCGATCGCCTCGGCCCCGGTGGTGGTGGTGGTGCTTGTTCCGGTGTTGTCGTCTCCGGGAGCCTTACGGTTTCAGCTTGGGCTTCACTCCTGGTCGGGCCTGGGAGGAGGACCGATCCTCCTGGGAAGGGGGCGGTCGGGGGGTGCGGCGGTGGTAGAAAGGGGGTGATTGGTGTCGGGGGGTGTGTGTGTAGCCGGCGGGCGCCAGATCTCGCAGGGAGACCGTGTCCTGTCGGCCGTCGGGGTACTCCACGTAAGCGTACTGCGGGTTCGCGTGAAGGAGGTGAACCCTTTCGACCAACGGGTCCGACTTGTGCGCCCGCACATGTTTTCGGAGCAAGATGGGCCCTGGGGCCGCCAGCCAGGTCGGCAGCGACGTTCCAGAGGAGGACTTCCTGGGGAAGACAAGGAGGCGCTCATGAGGCGTTTGGTTAGTGCTAGTACACAGTAGTGACCGGATGGAGTGGAGGGCGTCCGGGAGGACCTCCTGCCACCGTGAAACCGGGAGGTCCCTGGACCGTAGGGCTAGTAGGACGGTCTTCCAGACCGTGCCGTTCTCCCTCTCTACTTGCCCGTTCCCCCGGGGGTTGTAGCTGGTCGTCCTGCTCGAGGCTATACCGTTGCTGAGCAGGAACTGGCGCAGCTCGTCACTCATGAAGGAGGACCCCCTGTCGCTGTGGACGTATGCGGGGCAACCGAACAGTGTGAATATGGTGTTCAGGGCTTTAATGACTGTGGCCGCGGTCATGTCAGGGCAGGGGATGGCGAATGGGAAGCGGGAGTACTCGTCCACCACATTAAGGAAGTATGTGTTGCGGTCGGTGGAGGGGAGGGGTCCTTTGAAATCCAGACTAAGGCGTTCAAAGGGGCGGGAAGTCTTAATCAGGTGCGCACCATCCGGCCTGAAAAAATGCGGTTTGCACTCTGCGCAGATGTGGCAGTTCCTTGTGACTGTACGGACCTCCTCCAAAGAGTATGGGAGGTTGCGGGACTTAATAAAGTGGTAGAACCGAGTGACCCCCGGGTGGCAGAGGTCCTCGTGGAGGGTTTGGAGGCAGTTAATTTGTGCGTTGGCACATGTGTCGCGGGATAGGGCATCGGACGGCTCGTTCAGCTTTCCGGGACGATACAAGATCTCGTAGTTGAAGGTGGAGAGCTCGATCCTCCACCTTAAGATCTTGTCGTTTTTGATTTTGCCCCGCTGTGCATTATCGAACATGAAGGCTACCGGCCGTTGGTCCGTGAGGCGAGTGAATCTCCTGCCGGCCAGGTAATGCCTCCAATGTCGCACCGCTTCCACGATGGCTTGGGCTTCCTTTTCCACTGAGGAGTGGCGGATTTCTGAAGCGTGGAGGGTTCGGGAGAAAAAGGCCACGGGTCTGCCCGCTTGGTTAAGGGTGGCCGCTAGAGCTACGTCCGAGGCGTCGCTCTCGACCTGGAAGGGGAGGGACTCGTCGATGGCGCGCATCGTGGCCTTTGCGATATCCGCTTTGATGCGGCTGAAGGCCTGGCAAGCCTCTGTCGACAGAGGGAAGGTCGTGGTCTGTATTAGGGGGCGGGCCTTGTCTGCATACTGGGGGACCCACTGGGCGTAGTATGAAAAGAACCCCAGGCAGCGTTTTAGGGCTTTTGAGCAGTGCGGGAGGGGAAATTCCATGAGGGAGCGCATACGTTCGGGGTCGGGGCCTATTATCCCATTGCGCACTACGTAGCCCAGGATGGCTAGCCGGTTGGTGCTAAAAACGCACTTGTCCTCGTTGTACGTGAGGTTCAAGGCTTTAGCGGTCTGGAGGAATTTTTGGAGGTTGGCGTCGTGGTCCTGCTGATCGTGGCCGCAGATGGTTACATTGTCGAGATACGGGAACGTGGCCCGCAACCCTTGTTGATCAACCATTCGGTCTATCTCTCGTTGGAAGACCGAGACCCCGTTTGTGACGCCAAATGGGACCCTTAGGAAATGGTATAATCGCCCGTCTGCCTCGAAGGCTGTACTTGCGGTCACTTGGGCGGATGGGGAGCTGATGGTAGGCGGACTTGAGGTCCACGGTGGAGAAGACCTTATATTGGGCAATCCGATTGACCATGTCGGATATGCGGGGGAGAGGGTACGCGTCTAGTTGTGTGTACCTGTTGATGGTCTGGCTATAGTCTATGACCATCCTTTGCTTCTCCCCTGTCTTTACTACTACCACCTGTGCTCTCCAGGGACTATTGCTGGCCTGGATTATGCCTTCCTTCAATAGCCGCTGGACTTCGGACCGAATGAAGGTCCGGTCCTGGGCGCTGTACCGTCTGCTCCTAGTGGCGACGGGTTTGCAATCCGGGGTGAGGTTTGCAAACAAGGATGGGGGCTGAACCTTGAGGGTTGCGAGGCCGCAGATAGTGAGTGGGGGTATTGGGCCGCCGAATTTGAAGGTTAGGTTCTGTAGAGTGCACTGGAAGTCTAATCCAGTAATGTGGGGGCGCAGAGTTGGGGAAGAACGTAGAGCCTGTAGTTTTTGAACTCCCTCCCTTGCACCGTTAGGGTAACTATGCAGAAGCCTTTGATCTGTACGGAGTGGGATCCTGCAGCTAGGGAAATCTTTTGTGCGCTGGGACGGATGGTCAAAGAACAGCGTCTTACCGTGTTGGGGTGGATAAAGCTCTCCATGCTCCCGGAGTCGACCAGGCATGGTGTCTCGTGCCCGTTTATCAGCACCGTTGTCGTCGTCGTCTGGAGCGTCCGGGGCCGTGCTTGGTCCAGCGTCATTGATGCCAGCCGTGGTTGTAATGGTTGAGCGTCTTCTTCGAACCCCGTGGAGCCGTCGACGCTGGGGTCCGTTGTTGCCGTCCAAGATGGCGTCGGGGGTGAACAAGATGGCTGCCCCCATGCATCGCACATGGCTGGGGGGTCACAAGATGGCGGCGGGGGTGGACAAAATGGCCGCCCCCATGCGTCGTACAGGTCTGGGGTGGTCCAAGATGGCGGCGCCCCTCCTCCCCTCGTGGTGGCCGGGACCCAAAATGGCGGCGCCTGCGGGTCGCACATGGGGCGCTGGGGGGGTTGGGGAGCGTTAGGAACACGCAGGACTCCCTCTTCTCTGGGGACAGCGGTGGCCGGGACCCAAAGTGGTAGCGCCGGCGGGTCATACATGGGGCGCGGGGGGGGGGTTGGGGAGCGTAAAATGCGTGCAGGGCTCCCTGTTCTCCGGGGAGAGCGGTGGTCGGGACCCAAGGTGGTTGCGCCTGCGGGTCGTACATGGGGCGCTGGGGGGGTGTTGGGGAGCGTAAAAGGCGTGCAGGGCTCCTGTTCTCCTGGGACAGCGGCGACCTCCCGGGACCGGCACACAGCCGCGAAATGGCCCTTTTTCCCGCAGCTCTTACAGATCGCTGCGCGGGCCGGGCAGCGCTGCCGGGGGTGTTTCGCCTGGCTGCAGAAATAGCAGCGGGCTCCCCCGGTGCGACTTGGCGCTTGAACCGGGTGTCCGGGGGGGGTGGGTTTGTCGCGACGGGTGCATACGGAGCCCAATGGGCTGCCGCGCGGTCGGGGCCGTAGGCGCGGGTGTTTCGCGCGGCCACGTCTAGGGAGGCTGCTAGGGCCCGTGACTCTGAGAGTCCTAGCGACTCTTTTTCTAAAAGTCTTTGGCGGATTTGGGAGGAGTTCATACCTGCCACAAAAGCATCGCGCATTGACATGTCCGTGTGTTCATTTGCGTTCACCGGCGGGCAGCTGCAGGCCCGTCCCAAAATTAGTAGCGCGGCGTAGAATTCATCTATCGATTCTCCGGGACTTTGCCGTCTCGTTGCGAGTTGATAGTGAGCGTAGATCTGGTTTACTGGGCGAACATAGAGACTTTTTAGTGCTGCGAACGCCGTCTGGAAATCCTCTGCGTCTTCGATGAGAGAGAAAATCTCCGTGCTTAACCTCGAGTGCAGGACCTGTAGTTTTTGGTCTTCTGTGACCCGGCCGGGGGCCGTTCTGAGGTAGGCCTCGAAACAAGTGTGCCAGTGCTTGAAATCTGCTGCTGCGTTCACTGCGTGGGGGCTGATCCTCAGGCATTCCGGGATGATCCTGAGCTCCATAGTCCTTTAGTCACGCTTAATAAATTGTAGCGCACAAAGACTCCGTGAGACGAATAGAGTGAAGTCGATGAGGCTTTATTAAGCGTGACTGTTCCCCCGCAGTTCAGTAGTAGACTGCCTGCGGGGGAGGACTCCTGGTTCTTATACTCCGCCTTCAGGGCGGAGCTAGAGGTCAACGGCCAACCAGGACCTGGGATCTGTCAGCCAGTGACATCACGGCTTCACAGTCCCACATGACCCCTAATACATACTACCACAGCACCAAAGGCCTTTTCCGCCAGCTGGCGGGGCGGAAATTAGTCCGGCGTGGGCCTAGCCCCTTAAGGTTGGGGCTCGGCCCCCCAAGATGTGGAAGATTCCGCACCTTTGGGGCGGCACGATGCCCGACTGATTTGCGCCATTTTGGGCGCCGGTCGGCAGACATCGCGCCGATACTGGAGAATTTCGCCCCAGAATGCCGACGACCGGAGAATTCCGACCCAGAACACGTTTCCATGCTGCAACAACAATAACCTTAAGGAGAACTGAATGTTTCACGGTAGCTAGGTGAACTCTTTAACACAACGTACGAGTGGAAGAGGAAAACCTTTTCCAGCATTGTCTCTTTGTACTGCCATACTCAAAGCAACAGGTCTTCTGTCAACAATATGTAGCGGAGAAGCGATGTCTAAGAAAGTCTTAACATATTTTTACATGGTTTAATTGCACAAGTTTTTCATCGGGCTTTGCATCAACTTTTTATCCAGAGAACAATTTGGAGGAAGTGGGTGGGGATTGAATCTTCTTGACATATATGGCTGGTTTAGCTCACTGGGCTAAATCGCTGGCTTTTAAAGCAGACCAAGGCAGGCCAGCAGCACGGTTCAATTCCTGTACCAGTCTCCCCGAACAGGTGCTTTTCACAGTAACTTCATTGAAGCCTACTTGTGACAATAAGCGATTTTCATTTCATTTCATGTGTGTGTGTGTGTGTGTGTGCGAACAAAGGAAGCAGAAAAACAGAGCATTTCCCTTTGATCTGTAACTCCCAGGTCAACAGGTGACCCTTACCTCAAGAAGAAAGTTGCTTGCTAGGATACCAACATGACCAAAGTGGAAAATTGCCTTTGCTTGGAGCATTTTGTGAAGCATGTTGGTGATTATATAAGCACACTGAGCACACTGACAGCATAGTTCAACACGTGCATGAGAGTTACAGGCCGTTTCGCCAGCCAAGCTAAGATAATGATGCTGCCACCATCCCATAGTTCACTAACATGTACAGTTTGTATGATTGAATAACCAATTACCAGAAGTTATGACAGGCTGTGAACTCTTGCAGCCTACGCTGCGGAGTAAGTTAAAGGTGAAGCGCTCCCCTTTTATAATTGGAAATCTTGATGTGAAGTCTATGACTCAGCAGGTTGGCTAGTCTGAACTGATTACCTCAGAGTGCAGAAACCAGGGGCCTGATTTTCAATTATTGGGTTGGGAACCATTTCGCTGACTCAGTTCTGGGTCCCGATCCTGCCTCGCATTTGGCCTCACTGGCAAGATGCAATTTTCAAACGTAAATAGCCTGATTGACCTGAGGATGGGTTTGGTGCCCAATTGGCGAGGGCAAAACAGCCTTGAGGCGGGACGCAGTTCAGCAAAGGGCCCAGTATTGCATCCATGGCTAGCCCTGCTATTTCATGTGCAGATGGCAATCCAAAGAAAAGAATGGGATTGGGCAGGCGCCGTCAGGGGTAGGTGTTCATGGGCAGCATCCAGATTTCCCGAGGCCCTCCTGGAGGTTCTCACCGAGGCTTTGGCTAGAGGTGGTAAACTTTTCTACCAAACTTTTGGCCGAAACGTCTCTCTTGACCCTGCCCCCCACCACCCCCCTCTCCACCACTGCAACCCCTCTCCCTCAACCAACCACCCAAAAAGTCCAAAAGGGCATAGCTGGAGGCGGCGGGGGAGGTGAACAATTGCAATAAGCTCAGGAGAACCTGGGCCCGGTGCCACAAACGCTTCAATGACCTCATACAATCTGGAATGGTGAGCGGATGCCATGGCAGTGGTGAGGCTGGAAGCCAAGATGGACAGTGTCAGGAGGCTCCTGAAGAAGAGGAGACCACTGCCCAACGCGCGCTGCAACTCACTGACTGCTGCAATCTCGGGGCTTTGTTGTGCTGGTGCACCTGTTGAGTAGCCCGAGTTCTCATCAGCCTTCTCCTTCTTGTTTCTCCAGCAGGCCTTCATACTGGGTCATGTGAAGGGAGCCGATGTGTATGTCACCAGCCTTTTCAGTGGGGGAGACTCCACCGTGGCCTGCACCAGCACATCCTGACTCCACACCGTACACCAGACACATTCGCCTGTGTGGGGCCAGAATCTGGGTTAGAACAGGAACCGCTGGGTGAGTGGTAAACATCACAGAGCAAGAAGAGGAGAGAAAGCAGACCCAGCTGTGGGAAGTCCCCCTTGGAGGGCAGGGCACAGACACAGCCATGCTCCACAGGGCAAAGGAGTATGATCTTGGGTGTGACAGACAAGGAAGGACTTCCTGCAACATCTAAGGCAGGTAAGTTCCCGAATATTGGAGAACCCTGAGGCATTGCAGAGCCAAGAGCATTCAATGGAATAGTCAATGAAGCACGTGCTCCATCGTGGCTCAGGGATTTGAATGCTCCTCTATTGAAATGAAATGAAAATCGCTTATTGTCACAAGTAGGCTTCAAATGAAGTTACTGTGAAAAGCCCCTAGTCACCACATTCTGGCGCCTGTTCGGGGAGGCTGGTACGGGAATTGAACCGTGCTGCTGGCCTGCCTTGGTCTGCTTTCAAAGCCAGCGATTTAGCCCTGTGCTAAGCCAGCCCCTCAGTGGCCACTCTCCTGGAAAGGCAGCCCCACTCTGAGTAGTTTTAGGTATAGTGCACTAACATACCCAGAGCAGGTACTGAGGAGAGTGGACTTTCCCACAAGCAAACGATCCCCCAAGTCCAGGGGAGGTCTGATGGGCTGTTCAATGCAGGTTTATGTAAGACGATGGCTCTGTTGTACTGCCTCCCTGATCCCCTGCCGAGGTGCGACACAGACTTCAGGAGTCACCACTTCAGAGGTTAACCTTTACTCCAGAGGTTACCCACAGAGTCTGGGTGTTGGCCCTGAATAGGATTCTCAGAGGGTGACACAATCGTGACAGTTGTCTGGGACCTGCAAGTTGTGCTTCCTGTGGTCACAGATCAACTAGACATTCAGTGAGTGAACTCCTTCTCTGTCCACGATTCTGGCTGTCTGGTCTGTAAGTGCCCGGGTGGATATGTGGTACAGTCGATGACCCCCCTGCACTAGGGGAATTCTTTGCTTGTGGTAAAGCCCACTCTCCTCAGTACCTGCTCTGACTAATCAGTCTCAGAGTACATGCATTCCCCGCTCTAAGGAATGCACCCTTAACCAACCTGAAGGTGTTATGAGGTGCTCTCTGTGAAATGCCACCCAGGTCCTGAGCTCATTCCTAGGACGACACAGATTTATAAAATTTTGGCACCGCTGTGCCCCTGTTGACTGCAGGATGGGGACTGCCATGGGGGCTGCAAGGACCAGAGTGAACTGTGAACCATAACACAGGTCTCTGAGACCATCTCCCTGAGTAGGCACAGTCTCCTCTGGCACTGGTACCTTGTCATCTGCAGGTGGCTGATTCTCATGCAATACACCTGATGTCAAGGGCTGTGCCTTCTTCCCTTCTTCGCTGTGTTCCTCTGCTCTCTCCTTGTTCAGGGGGAAGCCTCTGCTGGTGGTGTGGGGCACTCACATTGACCCCAACTTTCCCCTCAACCCCATGACTACCTCCCGCAAACCCCTTGATCCCCCAAACCCACACAATCAGACCCCTATTTCCGCCCATCTCCTAGCCCCCTGTCTACCTCCCTCAATCCACTTGATTCCCTGACCCCACACAATCACCCCCCACCCCCTGGACCCCTGACGACCATAGCTTGTTTCAGAAAAAAAAAGAGGGCTTTGATAAATTTAGACTTGATTTAATTTAGTTGCATGCAGCCTAATTACTGGGCCCCAACTTAACCCGTCAAACTGATCTAGTTTGCCAAATGTAACCATCAGGCAAAGATTCAGACGTTGAATGAGCAAATAATGGCAAGGTTTATTGAGTATAAGCAAAATAAAACAACAATATATTTATCAATGAACTAAAGACTTACCAAAAGAAAACAAAAGTACACTTATCAACCGAACATTACAGACTTCACGCCTTCAAATGGATGGCCAGTCCAGGAGAAAGGAACACACCTCAACCCTTTACACTGACTGCACTATCTGACTTCCATGCTGACATGAATTCTGTCTCTGTCCCTGGGCCCAGTGATTCACTACTGATCCCCGTGCTGACAGAAATTCCCTCTGCCCCCGAATCTCTGTCATTCAATCTGCTTTCCCTTCACACGCTGTACATAAACAAAACTGTTCTTGAAACCTCCCATGACATCTCATTCTGGCATCGCCCCGCCACAGCCCATGGTTGTTGTTAATAGCTAATTGGTCAATATTGTGGTGAGGGTTAAGTGCATTAGTTCGAGACATTTACGCATGTTGTCTTAAACGTGCAACAATGGATTGCTTCAAGGTGCATTCTTTATCTTTTTTTTATAAAGTTAGAGTACGCGATTATTTCTTTTTGCAATTAAGGGGAAATTTAACGTGGCCTATCCACCGAACCTGCACATCTTTGTGTTGTGGGGGTGAAATCCACGCAGACATGGGGAGAATGTGCAAACTCCATGTGCAAACTCCACAGGGACAGCGACCCAGGGCCGGGATTCAAACCCGGGTCTTCGACGCCGTAGGCAGCAATGCGAACCACTGTGCCACGTGCTGCCCTGCATTCTTTATCTTAATGCTTCACAAATGATCCATTCAAGAGCAGATCCAGTCAAGGATGGAAGCCACAACTGGATAGCGTCGCTCCTCACAGCTGCTGTTGAGGCATTTGTTAACTTTCAGACTTTAATCCTAACAGAGGAATGTTAGTCGGAAATTCAGAAGTAAATATGATCTGACTTTTAATAAAGGTAATGGTAAAGTCGCCATAGTCCCAGATGACTATAAACTGCTTTCCCCTTTGAGGGGGACAGCTGACTGCTTCAACCTCAGGATCACGACACCTCAGGCGAGGGGCAAGGTTGAGAAAGGAGGTGCCTTCATTCATAACCTCAGGCAATATGGGAATTGAAAACCGCGCTGCTGGCCTCGCTCTGCATCACAAACCAGCTGTCCAGCCAACTGAGCTAAACCCATGACTTTTAATAACTATTTGATGAATTACTTATCCTTCAATTGAGGCACTTTCTTCAAATACAATCATCTGTTGCTTGTTGGTGACTACTTCACAATATTATATTCGGTTAGCTTTGTGACATTATGATAAATGTACAGAACTGTCAGGGTTAATGTTATGTCCAAATCAACCACTGGAGGGAGTAGATGTAGACCTGTATAAGGCATTGATGCTAAGCCTTGTGGGTGAAAGGTTGAGGTGAAAGCGAGAAGACAGACTGTAGGAAAGATAGTGTGAGTGAGAGCAGATCATAGTTACTGTATTATTGTAGAGATTAGTAGTAGATGAGTATAGATTGTATGTTTATTATCAGCTGTTTATTATCTAGGAGTAAGTGTCGAATCCAATTAAGTAGTGGAAATAAATCTTTAGCTTAGTTCAAATAAAAGGGATTTGTGGTCTTTGTGAACATAACGCAAACCATCCTCAGGTGAGAACCTCAAAAAACAGCACAAGCTTGCTATGAAAAGTTAACAAGATCAACAAGGCTTCTTTTCTGATACTGTGTTAGTACAAAGTGGCAACTTAACCGAGTTGATTTGTTGCATAATACATGTTTGTAAAAAGGCTTTGAAATTAAATGGCTAAGTTAAGCAAGCATGCTAAATCCTACAGAAATAAAATCTAAAATCTAGTCCAGCATACACTGCTGACCCCTGACTTGACTCGACTACCTCCTCAACCTGTCTACCCCACCCTACTTGACCTGACTACCAACTCACCTATCTCACCCACCCTACCAACCTGTCACCGTGCCCACTTACCGAATCCTCTCACCCACCATACCCACCTAGTTACCTCAACCACCCTACCAATCTGTTCATTCAGCCATGATCATCCAGAGTTACCCACGACGTTTAGACTTACATACGTCAGATTGTGCCCCGAAGAGAGAATGTGTCCTGTCTTCATCCCCGGTGTTGAGGTGTTGGACGGCACGGTGGCACAATGGTTAGCACTGCTGCCTCACAGCTCCAGGGACCCGAGTTCAATTTTGCCCTCGGGTCACTGTCTGCGTGGAGTTTGCACTTTCTCCCCGTGTCTGCGTGGGTTTCCACCGAATGCTCCAGTTTCGTCACACAGTTCAAAGGTGTGCAGGCTAGGTGGATTGGCCCTGCCAAATTGTCCAAAAAAAAAGGTTAGGTGGCGTTACTGGGTTACGGGGATAGGGTGGAATGTGGGCTTAAGTAGGGTGCTCCTTCCAAGGGCCGGTGCAGACTCAATGGGCCGAATGGCTTCCTTTTGCACCGTAAATTCTATGATTCTATTCTATGATACTATGATTGTGTTCTCTGATGGACAGTGCATTCCACTTTCCCAGGAATGCCTGGTTCACGAGACCTAGCAGGAAATGTGGAGCAGTGTTGGGATGGGAAAAAGCTTGAGCGGCGTAGCAATCCGACAATTATTGCTGCCCCACAGAAGTTCCGGGCCTCTATGACTCTGCGCCACTGGTTGAGCAGCTGAGCCTATGATTATCCATCCTTTATATGGGTTAGCCAATGTCCCATTTGCCCTCATGATTCCCTGTTAGATGTGTGCCAGGTTCTCCCTGCCGTGCTCCCTGTGTCTGCCAACTGAAAATGCAAACCGGCCCAGTGAGGTGTTTTGGATGGTTCCACAAGTCGGCTTAACAGAAATTTATCTGGAGGCATAGCAGGTTCTAAACACCTCCCTCCTGCCCTCCCTTGTGTACTGGAGGCAGCAGGGCTGATCTGCGGTCCTCCCAGAACACAATTGTTAAATCACGCCTGAATCCAACCCCACCCTCATCACCAATTGATCCAACCTCGTGTTGTATGACCTGCATGTCAATCTCTTGCTTATCATTTAATACAATATTGTAGAATAATTTTTATGTTCACAATTCCGTGATGAGTTAGTATAAATTAAAAATAGCTTTTGAATAAACCATTTGATCTGAATCGGTGGAAGGGGTTAATTGCTTTTGTAGCAGTAGTAACCGTGGTGTTTCTCTGTAAGAACCCTGGTTAACGATGTGCTTCAGCGCCAGAATGCCTCTGTGAATAATTATTCATAGATATGAATTTGTTTGCGGATTTTCTGCAGGTTCAATAAATCTTGTATTCAACAGCTTATTTTTCAGTCCACTGACGGTAACACATTAGTGATATGTGATGTGGTAATTGAAAACATTTAATTTTATGATTGTACCAACAATATTTTAGTGTGATTGAGACTTTCATTGCTTCTGTATTCAACGCGAAGTTGTCCTAATGCATTGGCATGCTCGCCATCTGGAACATTCCGTTGGCAACAAATAAAACCCAATATTGTGATCAGATATGATCCCATCATTTTTGCATTTGTTGCCTAACATTAGGAAATGAAAGCATTTCCCATTATTCGCCAGCAGCTCGGTTCAATTCCTGTACCAGTCTACCCGAACAGGCACTGGAATGTGGCGACTAGGGGCTTTTCACAGTAACTTCATTTGAAGCCTACTTGTGACAATGAGCGATTTTCATTTCATTTCAGAAGCAAAGCCCCGCATCCTTCCCGCCAAGGGGTGAACCCCAACCTGGAACAGTTCAGACCCCTGACCAAGCTCAACCCCCCTGAAGGCCGACACCCACGTGACTTCCCACTGGGGAGATGGGTAGTTCCTGGGAGCCGGCTTTATTCATCTTCAATCTCGATCATGAGATTGAAATGAATGCAAATGAGGATTAATGATATTACCACCATTTTTGGGCGTGGTCTGGAGTTGTTAGCGGGAGTGGGCCGAACGAATGACAAAATGCTTTGAATCCCGATTTTACCCTCTCCCGTTATTCACCCTTCGTGCCCGATCTGTACTGGGCGCTACACGTGTCATAATATACACCAGTATATCATGGTGCAGACACACACTGATGGACACACAGTGGGACCATTCAACATACACAACACCACAGCCAATCACCAGTGAGAGCACACACACTATAAAGACAGGGGGCATCAGAGTTCCCGCTCATTCGAGTAGCAGCTAGCTAGGAGGACAGAGGTCACAGCCTGCAACACAGATATTCACCATGTGCTGAGTGCATCGACCGGTTAGGACAAGGCAAAGGTCTTTAGTTAAAGCTAGTATCGTATTAACCCACAGTTTGAGTATGTTTGAACAGTTAATGGTTTAATAAAATAGTGTTGCACTATTTCAAGTGTTTGTGACCTGTATGCGATCCAGAACATCCAACACATCATGATACCAGGAGTGGTAGGATACTTGCACTTCTTAGACCTATCTGCAAGTGATCTGCCTTACGCCAGCATTCCGTCATCCTGCAACATGGACAACATCAGCCCACCGCTGCCGCTCCGCATCGCCGGCAACCTCGGGGCCACCTGGAAGATTTTCAAACAGCGCTTCCAGCTCTTCCTCGAAGCCACGGACAGGGAGGGCGCCTCGGACACCAGAAATATTGCTGTTCTCCTCTCCACAGCCGGGGACCATGCCATCCACATTTTCAACTCTCTCACCTTTGCAGATGACGAAGATGAGTTTGACACTCACTGCAGTGTAGAGGTGAATGAAAGTTTTGAATGCTACGTGTACCAGCAGCGTTTGCAGGGTAAGGATGAACCTTTCCAATCCTTTCTAATGCACCTCTGCATCCTTGCGCAATCTTGCATCTACGGGCCCATCTCCGACTCCACGATACGCGACCAGATCGTTTCGGTGTTCAGTCGGTCCCCCTACGCCAGCAGCTCCTCAAAGTAAAGCAACTCACCCCAAAGACCTGTGTCTTACATGAAAACGCCACGAGCCGGTATTCCCATATACAAGCGGCTAAAACGGCGCGGCAAGGTCCCCACGAGGCGGAACGGGTCCAAGTGATTGAGCACTTCCAGGGCCTCAGCCTGGATGAGGGCGGCCATTTCGCGCACTTTACGTGGACTCCCGCGCTTGTACGCACCAAACGGGGGGATGGCGATGTTGAGGAACGTAATGCGCAGGCGCGCACCACGCACCACGCTCCGCACATGCGTGGTGGCGGAGCGAACGTGCTGATGTCACGACGTGCAGCAACTGTGGCTCCGCCCATTTAAAGTGACAATGCCTCGCAAAATCTCGACAATGCCTATGATGTGGAAGACTTGGCCACTATGCTGCCTGCTGTCGAGCAGCTCAGCCTGCCAACTCATATCGCTTCAGCCAGCCTCACAGGAATGTTCGGGCAATTCAACCCATGGTCACCGAGTCCGATGCGGACCTCCCACACAGCAGTGACACCGAGGACCCGAAGGCGCCTTTCGAGTCGGTGTTGTAATGAAAAACAGGTTGTCCACGAAGCAAAGACACCAGCTGCTGTCGGTATACAGCATCGATCCAGTCGATGAGTGGTGTGCCACCCTGACGGTCAACCAGAATTTGTCGCCCACCTCAGAGACTTAATTTGTGAACTTTGTGGACTTATGGACTTTATGATCTGTTCTGTTCTTCCGTTTAATCGTTCAAGTGGTTTGTATATAGTGTTCATCTAGTTATTCTTGTGACACACTGTTTTTCTGCACCAGGCACTTTCCCATGTGAATAGCTTAGTTCTTATGTACATAGTCCTGTAAATATTTTGCACACACATAGTCAGGAACATTCACCACACACTTTATTGTCACGCAGGTGCATTTTTAATAAAAGGGGGATGTCATAATAAACACCAGTATATCATGGTGCAGACACACACTGATGGACACACAGTGGGACCAATCAACACACACAACACCGCAGCCAATCACCAGTGAGCGCACACGCACTATAAAGACAGGGGGCATTAGAGTTCCCGCTCATTCGAGTAGCAGCTAGCTAGTAGGACAGAACTCACAGCCTGCAATACAGACATTTACCATGTGCTGAGTGCAGCGACTGGTTAGGACAAGGCAAAGGTCTTTAGTTAAAGCTAGTATCATATTAATCCACAGTTTGAGTATGTTTAAACAGTTAATGGTTTAATAAAATAGTGTTGCACTATTTCAAGTGTTGGTGATCTGTATGTGATCCAGAACACCCAACACATCAACACGGTTGCCAAATCGCACCCAGTGCATTTTACATCTTCCAGCAATCAGTTGCCAACAAGCAATCCTTTACAGATTTTGATTTTTGGTTTGGGATTTTTAATACTAAAAAGATAAGTCAGTACCGACAGACGCTGTTCTTTACAAATCACCAGGAATATCAGCTCGCTCACTGTGAATTGCATAACCAAAACACCGCAATTAATCAGCTCCAGCTTTGACTCATTGCTGATAATCAGTGCTTGGTACTGAGTAAAGTAAGAAAGTTGGCCCATTTTGAGAACACGAAGCATGGAATTTAGTTTAAGAACAAAAATACATCCAATGATCTTTATTCCCATGTGAGGAATAAATGTACACATGACACTGGATTGCCAATCGCTGGTGGAGTAAGGTCAGCTGTGGGGTTGCTTTGAAGATAGGGTTCTCAAATAGAATGCCAATCTTCCAATGCCTCGGTGACTTGCTGCAAATTTCAAGGGGAACAGGGAGCTGGCAACCCGCCTGCTCCAATTAGTTGGCAGTTAAACTGATCAACAAGCTTTTTAATGGGGTGGAGACGGATAGAATTAAATCTTTAATGGTAAGAATGGGAAGAGGGAATGGCCTCAGACATACTCATGCACAGCTGTCAGGACCACAGAGGACGGCCATTATTTATAATGTCTGCTGATTTAAAATTCTCAGAGAAAGAAAAGGAAAGTCAAACCAAGGTGCCCGTGCCATAATTTCAGCAGCGTAGATTAATCAACTGATGAGTGAGTGTTTGGCACCTGTTTGGACCATGAGGCTGCTGGTCCTCTGCTGGTCTTTCTGCAAACTCAGTCATGACTGCTTGTCTGCCTTTGGGAATTGACCTCTAGAGCCAGCTCCGCCCTCCAGGCAACATTGACTCCACTAATTAGGCACCAATGCTCCATCTGCCCAATAAGGCCTTTAGATATCAAAGTAGTGTCAAATCAGTGACGCTTATGAGGTACGGGGCCGGGTCTCAGAAACCCAGGCACTGGTGTACCCAACCTATAGAATCTATATAAATGATTTGAATGTTTTGTTATGGCTGACAAGAACTTAGCTTTCTTTTAAACAGTGTCACACCACTGATGTTTTTGAATTTATACACATGGTCTATATGGAAATATTGGAACCGCAAAGGAATATTTCAAAATCGTTTTATTCATTCACGGCATGTGGGTGTCACTGGCAAGTCCAGCATTTATCATTGTAGTTGTGGAGGTGGTGAGCTAACTTCTTGAACCACTGTATGTTATATTACCTAGTCTATTACTCTTTGAACCAGCCAGGTGATGAAATGAACAATACTCTTCTTGTACAGCTGAACTAATTTATTGAGTAATATAAATAATATTTGTGAGTCCTTTGTACTTAATACTCAACTAGTAAAATAAATAAAATACAGTAAAGATCACTAACTAGCTATACAATGTAATAATGAAATAACTTATAACTTCTCTCTCTCTAGCTATTCTATGTCTTGTCTGTTGTCACGTGAGAGTACCGTTTAAGAAATGGGTGTTTAAGAAATGTACCTTTAAGAAATGGAGCTGCTCATGTTACTGGAGTGATGTCAGAGTGTGGGTGGAGCTCAGCTCTACTTCTGCGTTTTTAGTTTCAGTTTGAGAAAGCTTGGGTGAGTCTGTGAGCTGCACTGCTGTTGATCGCTGCCATGAGGGACTATCTCTTAATCAGTTGGTGAATTCAGAAGAATTGTAAATGTTTTCAGTCTTGAATGTAAACCCTGATATGCTCCTGTTTGGAGGTTCGTTAAGTCTTTTGGATGTTAAAAGAACAACATACATATCACTTAGTGTTGTATTCTTTGGGGGGTGTATTTGATTTACTGGTTGCTAAGATGTTCACTGTTTGTTTTAGAAAGGTTAACTTGAGTTCACAGAATGAACATTGTTTTGTTTTAAAAACCACTGGTCCATTTTCTGCTGTACCATACCTGTAGAGTAAGCCATGTGCTCCCCATAGCACAATCTATTAAAAGTTGTGGGTCAGGTGAACTCCACGATACACTTTGGGATTCTCTAAACCCTGGCCCATAACACTGTTCACTCCCCCGAAGCACACCCTCTCAGAAAGAGCGGGAAAGTCTATCTCATACCATCTGATCGTGAGACACCGAGTGTTGAATTGACTGTACTAGTTTTACATTCATTGATCATGCATATTGATATACAGAGATCACTACACTATAGTCCACAGGCTGAATGTACATCCAACAGCGATATGAGGGATGGTGTTCCAGACTTTTGATCCTGCGATGAAGGAATGTGAGGTCTAAGTCAGAATAATGGAGCTGATGATGTTCCCATGTCACACAATCACCAAATTGCAGAACTGTCGTGGAGCAGAAGGAGGCAATTTGGCCCATCATGTCTGCACTGTCTATCTGAATGAGCAACTCACCTCGTGCCCCCACACACCCGACTTGTTACCAGATCCCTTCACATTCTTCCTTTTCAGATAACCGTCTCATTCCCTTCTGAAAGCTCCAATTAAATCTGCCTCCACCAGATCTTCAGCCAGAGCATACCAGGCCCTAACCACTCACCGGGTAAAAAATGTTTCTCCTTAGCACTGCAGTCTCAGGGCGGCGCAGTGGCGCAGTGGGTTAGCTCTGCTGCCTCACGGCGCCAAGGTCCCAGGTTCAATCCTGGCTCTGGGTCACTGTCCTTGTGGAGTTTGCACATTCTCCCCGTGTTTGCGTAGGTTTCGCCCCCACAACCCAAAGATGTGCAAGATAGGTGGATTGAACACGCTAAATTGCCCCTTAATTGGAAAAAATTAATTGGGTACTCTAAATTTATAATAAAAAATGTTTCTCCTCATATCATTATTGCCTCGTATGAACAAGGAGTAGGAGTAGGTCATTCACTGACCCCCCTGCGGGACTACACAACAAACCTCCTTCCAACCTGAATAACATTCATTTCATCACTACTCTCAGTTTTCTGTATCCATGTCGCTGTAGTTCCTTTTATTCCATGAGCTATAACTTTGATATCTTGACTCCCCTTGTTCCTGAAAGTGGGATAATTTGTATGTTTACGAGATGTTTTCAAAGAAGTTTTGGGAAACTGCTACAGTGCAGCGAGTCGATAGTACTTCTGACTCCCAAATCTGATTTGTTTATGTAAATAGTAAACAACAGTGGTCCCTGCTAAAGACCCCTCCCCACCTTTTGTCATTAGAATTAATTATCTTTAACTCCTACCAAGTTATGTAGTCAACTTCTATTGATTCTGCTACCTGTCCCTGGGCTCCACATATTCTGGTCTTAATCATGGGTCTACAATGCCGTAACTTTATTGAAGGCATTTTGGAAATCCAAGTACATTGTGCTGGATTTTCTGATGAATGCAGAACCATGTGGGGGTGGTCCTAGCCCAAAGAGGTTGTCAACGAACCTGCCAGCACAAGCTTCTGCGTTCCATCCTCTGAACTGGCCTGTTTCGTGCTCCTCATACCATGAAGACAATAAGTGAGTTAGTGAGTTAGGAAACTCATTCAGATGACCCCCCAAGTGACATCAGGAAGACAGCTCCAGCTGGAAGAGGTGAGTGCTGACAAGGCAGACAGGAGAGCGCAAGGGCACCCCAATGTGAAGGCACTGTTGGTTCACTGCAGTGAAGTCCTCAAACAAAAAAGCCCCAAAGCTGGTAGAACCATCGGGCTGCAGAGGAAACTCTTCCAAAGGGTTGTTTTAAAATTTGTTTTGTTTTTATTCATTTATGGGAGGTGGGCATCGCTGGTTAGGCCAGCATTTATTCTCCATCCCTAATTATTCTTGAGAAGGTGGTGATGAGCTGCTTTCTTCAACCACTGCACTCCCTCAGGTGTAGGTACACCCACTATGCTGTTAGACAGTTCCAGGATTTTGCCCCGACGTCAGTGAAGGAATGGCAATGTACTTCCAAGTTAGGGTGGTGAGTCAGGAGCTGAGTTACTCGGCACAGGATTCCTAGTCTTTGACCTGCCCTGGTAGCCACAGTATTAATGTGTTTTTTCCAGTTCAATTTCTGATCAGTGGTAACTGCCAGGATGTTGGTGGTGGGAATTGAATATCAAGGGATGATGGTTAGATCCTCTCTTGTAGGAGATGGTCATTGCCTGGCACTTGTGTGGCGGGAATGTTATTTGCCACTTATCAGCCCGAGCCTGGATATTGTCCAGGTCTTGCTACATACGAACATGAACTGCTTCATTGTCTGAGGAGTCGATAATGGTTACAGACCTTCATCGCTACAGCCTCTCAATTGGTTATTGAGCTGTCGGTTCCAGGAGCCCTCTGATATTCCGCTAGCTGCCTCGATTAATCTGGTGGCGTCCGTTCTCAAGAGGGCGCCTCAGAACGGGCACAAAGCGGCCCCGAAGAGGGGTCTTAATTGCTCCGATTGACTGCCTGCACCTGTGCAGCTGGCAACCAAGCCGGTTTCCTGTTTGCCCGAGGCAACATGACTCAGATATTGGAATGCAATGGAGCACCGTTCTGATGCAATTCCCCTCATTTTCTTGACAGCCCCATCTCCAACCCTGTCTCCACAGGACTGGGAAAATTGAGGTGATACGGGGGCATCTAGTACCGTCATTTTATTTCCTGCAAACAAGATGAGGACTTTCCTTTCTTGTGACTAAGTTTACAGACGGTGCTCATATACGTTAGGAAAGCTGTGTTTGTTTACTGTATTCAGCTGTTCGAGAAAAACAATCTAAAACAGTAACGTTTCACCAATATGATTTTCTTCTAAACGAATGGGAGCTATCAGCTTCTCTTTCCAAGAAAATATTCAGCATTTTAATTTTGATATAATGCTGTTTATTCAGAAGGGGCAGATCCCTGAGCTGCTTTTAGCACAGGGATCCAGTACACGAAGAGTTAAATAACCCTGAATAAACAAGTTACTGCCAGATAATCTTTTCACAAGTAGCTCACATCCTGTAGGTTTTTTTTTAAACTTCCATTTGCATCTTGAAAAAAAATAGCTGAGACACGGAGCTGGAACAGTGGGAATGTTAATGATTAGGTCGTCAGTAAGTAATCATCTCACAGAATTTATCGATCCAAATCTGAATAATGAACGGCCAAATAAATGGAATCAATAACATAAACTCAACTTCACGCATGAACTCAAAGCCCGTATGCTTTTGAAGCTATTTAAAAACCCCAAGGTAAAATTAAATCATTTATCATATTTGAATCACTCTGTTGCCAATGGATGTATGATAGCTTGTATTACACTGAGAGAATATATTTGTAATGTTTGAAAGGACGTTATTGCCTGCCTATTATAACCTGTATGAGGTTGGGTCACAGTTCCGCCATGATCTCATTGAATGATGGAGGTTTGAGGAGACTCACTCCCCCTATGCCTGAAGTAGGTTCGACTGAGGCATTCAAGAGGGCATTTGATGATTATTTGAATAGAAACAACGTGTGGGGGAACGGGGAAAAGGCAGGGGAATGGCACCAGGTCATGATGATTGTTTGGGGAGCCGGTGCTGACACGAAGGGCCAAATGGCCTCCTTCGCACCTTAACAATCCTGTGATTCTGTGATCACAACTATCGCTCTCTTCTCACTATTTGCTCTATCGGGGGATAGTGGGAAAAGTGGCGTAAGAGGTAGATTATCAGCCATGATATGTTTGAATGGCAGAACAGCCTCGTTGGGCCGAATGGCCTACTCCTGCTCTTATTTCCTATGTTGCTACGTCTTTTTGTAAGATTCCGTTAGTCTTACTTAAATTTAGTTCATCGGTCCCATGTGTCCCAACAACGGGTTGCAAGACTCCATCATTGGCCCTGGTCCTTCGCAATCTCCCTTTCTCCATCCCAGGTGGTGTCCCCCTCTTCGTGATCTTCTTTAAATGTACATCACTGGGTCCTCTTTGACTGGCCCGTCTTCTTTGGAGTAGCAATGGTAGGGTGCTTTTCTAATTGGAGGGCTGTGACTAGTGGCGTTCTGCAGGGATCAGTGCTGGGACCTTTGCTGTTCGTAGTATATATAAATGATTTGGAGGAAAATGTAACTGGTCAGATTAGTAAGTTTGCAGACGACACAAAGGTTGGTGGAACTGCGGATAGCGATGAAGACTGTCAGAGAATATAGCAAGATTTAGATCGTTTGGAGACTTGGGCGGAGAGATGGCAGATGGAGTGTAATCCGGATAAATGTGAGGTAATGCATTTTGGAAGGTCTAATGCAGGTAGGGAATATACAGTGAATGGTAGAACCCTCAAGAGTATTGAAAGTCAGAGAGATCTAGGTGTACATGTCCACAGGTCACTGAAAAGGGCAACACAGGTGGAGAAGGTAGTCAAGAAGGCATAGGGCACGCTTGCCTTCATTGGCCAGGGCATTGAGTATAAGAATTGGCAAGTCATGTTCAGCTGTATAGAACCTTAGTTAGGCCACACTTGGAGTATAGTGTTCAATTCTGGTCGCCACACTACCAGAAGGATGTGGAGGCTTTAGAGAGGGTGCAGAAGAGATTTACCAGGATTTTGCCTGGTATGGAGGGCATTAGCTATGAGGAGCGGTTGAATAAACTTGGTTTGTTCTCACTGGAATGATGGAGGTTGAGGGGCGACATGATAGAGGTCTACAAAATTATGAGGGGCATAGACAGAGTGGATAGTCAGAGGCTTTTCCCCAGGGTAGATGGGTCAATTACTAGGGGGCATAGGTTTAAGGTGTGAGGGGCAAGGTTTAGAAGAGGTGTACGAGGCAAGTTTTTTACACAGAGGGTAGTGGGTGCCTGGAACTCGCTGCCAGAGGAGGTGGTGGAAGCAGGGACGATAGTGACATTTAAGGGGCATCTTGACAAATACATGAATAGGATGCGAATAGAGGGATACGGACCCAGGAAGTGTAGACGGGCAGGATGGTCGACACGGACTTGGAGGGCCAAAGAGCCTGTTCCTGTGCTGTACTTTTCTTTGTTCTTTGTTCTTTGTTGTTCCACCTGGTGGTGTCCATTCTACTGTTACTCTGGCGAAGTATCTGTCTGGAAATATGTGTTCTCCCAGCCTTAGTCATCTCCCTGTCACAATGTTGTGTAGTGTCTCCGACCAGATCTCTGTTCTAATTCTACAGTGGTGATGTTGTCTCTCTCAATGTTGCCCAGGATCGTATGTCGGCAATGCTGGTGAAAGGCATCAAACTTATGAGACACCTTTCCTGTTCGCTTTCATGACCCGCTGGCATAGATTGTGGTTGGTACAACTGTGAACATGTAGATTCACATCGGGGAGGCCGATGCTGCTTTTGTTGTGTGGACATCAGCCTCTACATCACCTTCCCTGGAGATGTTGTTCCAAGGTAGGGGAGGTGGCTGACGTCTTTGGTGTTTTATTACTTGATGGTGATGGGAGGGTCTTGTTGTCATCTAGTCATCATTGTTTTAGTCTTCTTGCAGCTGATGTGTAGACCAACCATCGAGAGGTGGGGAAGACCTAAAACTCAAATCCCACCAGCACAAATCCCGTTTTTGATCGGCCGCAAGATTTAGCGGCCACTTCAAGATTTGTACCCATGGCTCATGGGGGACTGCTAGATCACGCCTCTTGCTTCTGCAAAGATGGATCACCATGCAACAATTAGCCTGATTCCCTCTGAAGTCATGCGCAATTGGACTGTTGGTTCTGGATTCTGGACTTATATGAAACCATAACTCTAATTTTTATCATCATCTGCCCCTGTACCCCTTTCTTTCCCTGATCCCTCTTGTATCAGTGCCAAAGGGGCAAAATTTGCAAAACCTCTTTGTGTGTTTTTGAAATAAAGCAACCTTTAAAAAAATCTGATCTCAGGTTTGCTGGGGGGTGGGGGGCGGTATTATTAGAGGTTTGGATGATGCTACACTGAAAGGACTGGGGGAAAAAACTGCACCTCTAATCAAGGAGGAAAATCAGGAATTAAAAACCTTTCTGTTTACGGATCGGTAGTGAGAGGAGAATTCAGGCCTGTTTAATTTAACCCCCTGCTGTCCATAACAGTTTGTTTGAAAGGTATTGATAGGGTAGATAAAGAGAAACATTGTCTCGAGCTGGGGGAATGTCTCGAGTTGGGGGAATCTAAGATGAGGTGACATAACCTTAACATCAGAGTTAGGCTGTTCAGGCGGGCAGTTTATTATCAGCTCTTGACACCAAGAATGATAGAAGTGTGGATAGCTCTCCCACGAAAAAGCAGTACATGCTAACTCAGCTATCAAGCTGAGATTGATAGGTTTCTGCTAATCAAGGGTATTTAAGGGGTTTGGTGTTGAGGCAGGTAAATGCAGTTAGCCCACAGGTCAGCCATGATTTCAGTGCATGCTGAAAAAGACCCGGGGGCTGTTCGAACTCCGATGCAGATATTCCTAAGCTCTGTGTGTGGAAGGAGCTATAGGAGATCAGAGCCACATTCTGCACAAAGACCGACATAAGCTTCTGATGCAGTGTATGGCCAGGTTTTCCGATCCGCCTATGGTAGAAATCATCACAGGTGGAAAGGACAGTTTTTAACACACCAGGCCAAAGTTCCGTTGACGTCGAGTGGGAATTTCCTGCACCAGAAAATTCCGGCCATGCCTGTAGGTGACCATGGCGCTCAACCTTTCCGGTTACCATCTTACTTCAAAGCGCAACATGTCGCCTGTTTATCGCACAGGATGATGCTCAGGAATTCTTTTATCGGGTATTGGATGCGAGATTCGAGAGCGCAGTTTGAGAAAGGAATCTAGTTTCCTCAACTTGCTGCATCCCTCAAAGTGCGGATAGAAAAATGGTATCAATTATTGTATTTTTAGCTCTTACGGTAAATCCCTTATGTTTTCAAAAATGTTGGGCTTCCAATCACTGAAATGACAGGTTGTACATGTCTGGAATCGAAGGATTTTGCATAACAGTGTTGGATTTTCTGGGAGTTGTCTTAACATATCTGCTCTTTGGAATTCTACCCGCCCTGATCTTTACAGCAACAAAAATCTGAAGGAGGCAGATGGTTTATGGGCAACAAAGCATAACCTCCTGCTGCTAGGAAACATGATCCCTCTGTCCTTCGCAAGACAGCAGCTGAGGAGCGCTCCAACAATATATTTGCTTCTACAGAGCTGCAATTGAAAGAGCTGCAGGAGAGTCAAAGGGATACTTTCACTGCCTTGATAGGTCAAGAAAAGGGGCTGCAAAATGTTTCTTCGCACGCATCCTGCATGTTGGCAGCTTGATGTACAGAGCACAAGTTTGCAGCCCTAACGTGTTAGGACACAAGGGGCTGGATTCTCCACTCCCCGATGCCAAAATCCTGTTTGGAGAATCCGTTCATACGCCCATATCGGGACTGGCGCCAGTTTCTGTATTCTCTGCCCCCTGAAAAGCAGCGTACGCCAGGAATACGCCGCGCCGATTATCCAGGGCTTCAGGCCGTGGTGGCTGTGGACTCAGTCCGAGGCTGCCATAGTCAGGGGAGGGCCGATTGGTGGGTGGGAGGGGTGGGGCTTATTAGGGGCTGGGGGCACTGTGGGGGGTGGATCTGGGTGTGCGAGTGGCTGATGGGGGGCACTACTTTTGCGATCCGGGTCCGCGGGCTGAGTCTACGATTGAGCAGGGTGCGGCCGCTGCAGGCCGCCACCGTGCGCATGCGTGGCCTCGGAACCGGAAGTGCTCAGGGCCGTATCGGCAGCTAGATCTGCAAGCTCTGCACTGCCTCCCTACTAGCCCCCAACGGGGAATTGGTGGACTACCGTTTTCACGCCGGCGTACGGACCTAGTCTCCAAAACGGAGAATCCTGCCCAAGGATTCCTGGGCAGTTGCTTTGTAGATAGTTGCTCAGAAGGACTGGCATTTAGAGAATCCCTCAATAACTGCTTTAAGAAATATTAAAACTCAAATAATTAATGAAACAATCTCCTCCATTTAACTGCCTTGTTTTGTCATTAGATAAAGTCACACCCCATTCCATCCAGCTCTTACCCTCGGTCATGTCAGATCATTTTGTTCCTTCCACACTTTCTGAATAAACAAGCACCAAATAAGTGCATCTGTACTTTTATTATCGGCAAGTTAAATGTCAATATTCCTTTTTGAATACTTGGTGTATAAATGTACGTCTCTTCTTTCTACTCCACTGATGCTTTGACCTGCTGTGTGTATTGTGAGAATTGGTTTGCTGGTCATATTCCACGAATAGATCCCAATACTGAGGTGCTGCACATCTCACGGAGAAAGCCCCACTGTTGCTGCATCTCCAAAGTTTCTGCCTGAGAGAGCTGCTGCTCCATTGTGCAATCTACATGCGACACTGAGGTTTCAGGTTGCTTTCTTTTCTTGTGGCGAACATTTTAATAGAGGTGTTATTATTAAACCTGTGTTTTCGTCAGTCATCGTTAGTCTGCAAAATATACCAGCTTCTTGACTTGTCATCATTTTGTTTTAAGAGACTATTCGCCACTTCTGTTAATTGAAGAGGCCAGAGGACCTCCATTCATTGACTGCAAAACCACTTGAGACAATTATTATGTTTATACTTGACTAAATAAAAAGGCCAGAACCGAAGCATCAATCTGAAAATATGCATGGATATTATGTTGAGCCATGTGTGGGGTTATACAACAAGGAAACTGCCTGGTGAGCACCATGTGTTGTGTACTGCAAGACTGATGAAATTATATGTGGTATTAATGAGCTGTTTTGGATTCCGAACACATTGGGAGAAATTTCCATTTATGCAGTGAAATGCCGGGGTGAATTCTCCACCTCCCCAGCCGAGCGTTTCTCGGTGGCGAGCTGTCATTGCCTGCGTGATTCTCCGTTCCGCCACTGGCTAATGGGATTTCATGTTGTAGCCACCCCACGCTGCTGGGAAACCCCCAGGCAGGGGTGTGCTACCAAGGGGAACTGAGAGCCGCCCCCCCCCCCCCCCCCCCCCCCCCCCCCGCCGCAAGTGTGTTCAAGGAGAATGCTATTCTGGGGCCACCTGCTGCCAGTGGTGGGTTTCCCGTTCGGCGAAGAATTGAGGGTCGGGATCAAAATGGGATTGCACCAGTTCCAATGCTCCAGATCACCAGCAGTGGCAGCAGCGAGCAACACCAGGAAGATGCAAATTGGTCATTTACCCCCATTTGCATCTGATTAATGGCTGGAAGCCTGATTCTCCAGGCTTCAGGCTCCCATGATGCTCAGCCAGGATTCTACACAGGTATTATCAAGCGTGGCCCTGACTTACTGTGTCTCATGGTGGGTTCGGGAGGGGTCAGTGCATAATGGAAATGCCACCAACATCCATCGGAAGGCTGCCCCCAGCCACTGCTAGCCCCCCCACCAGAGCCCCAACAGAGATCCCTCTGTCAGACACCTAACAGAGACGTGCAACAGAGACCCATTGACAGCCCTATACCACATCAAAATCAGCTACGTGCTTCCTGCTGAGGAAGTCAAGGTACTTAGCTGCTTTTGATGTGGTGAGGGGCTGTCAATCATATCAATAGTGTTTATAAACATTGTGGTTAGCATCAAAGCATGGCAATGCAGATGCATTCAAGCATGAAAGGTGGGTTAATAACCAATCCACCATGCAGCTGTCTCTGGCGTAATAAAACTGTCAATCACTGGTTAATGCAATGTATGCTGTGAGAAATTGAATGGATGATTTGCATTTCAAAGACTGTCAAGGGATTTCAAGCTCTTTGAAGTGTTGAATGCCTTTGACACTTGTAACAGCTGCTGCTTTAAACACTTCTGTCTGAGGCAGCAGATGATAGGAAAGGGGAAATGAAAGTGCAGTGATCTTTCAAACTATTGGGGGGGGAACCCCTTCCAATCTTGCATCACGCCAGCATGAAATTACATTGTTCCAAAACTCGATCGATAAACAGTGGCGTGCACAATGCGGCTCTCAGTTCACAAGAGGCTTTGAGGTGAATGCGATAAAGCCTTTCTGCCATAGTGCTGCACTGCTCCTGATGGGCTGTACACCATGCTGTCGGGGCAGATCGGTTCCTGCGCTCCATTTCCTTGCCAAACTGGCCTTCATGGACAGCACTGTGCTGTTGGACCCATGGACCCTCCTGTGTCACTGAGTCGGATCAGTACTGCACCTGGGGTTGTGGAGTACAGGGGTCTGCTTCCCCCCGGTACCACACACCAGTGTCTATCTGGACACCTCTGGGCTGTGGGACCCATGCAGCCACCGCAACAAATGTCCGAAGTTCAGCCAGGCATGAGTCGGACTTTTCCGTTGCGAGTCCGCCCCGCAACTTCTGCCAGCGAGGACGGAGAATTTTGGCATGCTGTTCACTGGCGACAGAATTCTCCACTCCCGCTGCTTGTCAATGGGATTTCCCACTGAAGCCACCCCACGCAGCCGGGAAACCTGGATGTGGGGGTGCACTGCCGCTGGGTCCAGAGAATCCTGTTGCCAGCAAATGGTCAGAGAACCCTGCTCATAGTGTGCGAAATGAGGCCAGAGGGGTGGAGCACAAACAGTAGGGGGCACTGTAGAAGGAGGGCAGTGCGAAGGGGAGGTGAAGTGTGAGGCCTCACGATGGCAGCAAGGGCATGGATGAAGAAGATGAACAAAGGAAGGCAGAGGGAAGATCAGGGGAGGGAAGATGAACCCAATCAAAACTCCATGCAAACCTCACAAACAAGGGAGTCTAAGGCGTAGCACATGTGATAATGGAAGGGGATGCCCAAAGAACAGGTCGGGGCTGGAGTGCTTTGTGAAGGTCACTCTTGTCCATGTGGAACAATGTGGAATCCCGCCATTCTGGCCAGCGGGAAAAGTGCCACCAGTGCCACCCTCCACCGCACTTAGTCTCGAAAACTAATCTCGAGAATATCGTCCTATGTTTATTTGTCCTTATGGTTAATCTACGTAGGGCTGGATACTCCAGTCCCGCACCCACATGTTTCTCGGTGGCGCACCTTTCGGTGGCAGTGGGATTCTCTCTTCTCGTCGCTTGTCAATGGGTTTTCCCAGTTATGTCAACACATGGAACCAGGAAACGAATGGGTGAGGGCGCACTGCCAGTCGGAAAAAAGAATCCCTACGGCGGGAGAATTCTACCCATAATGTGCTAACTTCTTTGATATTTTGCAATACATAAATCTCTAAATATGTAGCTATTTGAATATGATGCATTGTTTCTAACACTTACAAATTATTATAAATGTACACTTTGGGCGGGATTTTCCTTGCAACCCGCCGCGTGTTTCGCGCCGGTGGAAGTGACCCACCATTGGTTGGCGGCGAGATCTTTTGGTCCCACCATTGCCAACGGGGTTTCCCATTGAATGCATCCCGTGCTACCGGAAAACCCACGGGAGGGAGTATGCCATCGACCAGGCCCGGAATATCCCACCGGCGTAAACGGCTGGAACATTCTGGCCGATCTGTTCAGCATTCGGCATGGAAGAGTGCACTTTGATAAAACTGTCTAAATGATTTCCCATCAGCATCTTTCCACTTGCATACGGTGATGAACATGCAGCAAATTAAACCTGTTAGGGATGGGGTTGCTTCACACAATGCTCTTTTGCCGATGGCTGAAGAGACCAATCCGTGAGAGGCAGGTTCTACCGCCAGTGTGAGATGTGAAGTGGTTATCAGGTATCAATGTGAGTCATTGTTTTCAGCATTGACACCTGGTGCCAGGACACTTTAGCCACTGACCATCATGGTGTTTAAGACAAGAAAATGGCCTCCCTTTTAGTTCACAGTTCTGAGGTACTTCTGTTTGATGGGCAGTTTGCATAGGTCTCCTCCAAGGAACTTACTGCTAAACTGTGAAGAGCCAGCAATCCATTTTGTGGTTAGTTCATCCAAATTGCTCGAGTATGTAGGCAGGATCTTATCCCAACATCAAACTTCACCTCAAAATTAGGGTTAAATAAAGGTAAAGTGCACCAATATGTTTTTTGGCTTTTATTTTATCAGCTTGGCTCAATGATTGGCACTGTCTACACAGGATGAGAATATCATAAGTTCAAGCTAACTTGCCAAGACTGAGTACTGACAATGCCCTACAATACTGAGCGAGTGCTGTATTATCGGTGGTGCTTTATTCAGGATGAGATATTTGAACTGAAGCATTGTTTGTTCATCCAGAAAGTTGCAAACGATCCCATGAAGAAGGGCAATGGATCCCTCCTGATTGTCTGACTAATGTGCTTTCCTCAAACAACATCTCCAACCGATAAACGAGTCATTTATCTTATTGTTCTTCGTCGGAGCTTGGTCTGCAGAAATCGGCTGGTGCAGTTGCCAAAATAGCAAGAGTGATAACTCATTAAAAATAATTTGTTGGCTTTGATGCACGTTGAAATGTTCAGAGACTGTGAAAGTGTTATTTAATCAATAATATAGAAAAAGAAGAGACGTTTCAGAGAGAGCCACTTCTGAAATCCCAGCAGGGGAACATTGTCATAAGAGCTCCGGAATAGTGAGCCTGAGCGGAAAGTATTCTAAAATGGGGAACAGTCAGCTACAGCAAATAAACAGAGTAAAAATATAAATTACTTATGAACTACAATTTCATTGAACCTTTTCAGTAAATCCAATTTTTTCCAATGTTTAAAAGTATGGAATCACTTTTTCTGATTGGTTTTCATTTTTTTTTTTTTAATTCCTCCCTGGGATGTAGGTTTTGCCAGCATGGCCAGCATTTGTCAAACATTCCCAATTGACCTTGAACCTAAAACCACAGGAAATACCAACAGGAGTAGACCATTTGGTTCCTCGAGCCTGCTCCTCCATTCAATAGGATCATGACTAATCTGACTTCCCTCACATCCACTTTTCCCAGATTTCCTTGATTCCCTTACTGACCAAGAATCTATGTATCTCAGCCTTAAATATGCACAAGGACTCTGCCCCCACAGCTCTCTGCTCAAGGGGTTCCAAAGACTCACAACCTACTGAGAGAAGAAATTCCTCCTCATCTCAGTCTTCAATTTGCACCTCTTTATTCTCAGACTACGCCCTCTGGTCCTTGACTCTCCCATGAAGAAAAACATCATCTCAGCATTGGCCCTGTCAAGCCCCTTAATAATCCTGGGTGAAATTCTCCGGAAACGGCGCGATGTCCGCCGACTGGCGCCCAAAATGGCGCAAATCAGACGGGCATCGCGCCGCCCTAAAGGTGCGGAATACTCCGCATCTTTGGGGGCCGAGCCCCAACCTTGAGGGGCTAGGTCGGCGCCGGACGAATTTCCGCCCCGCCAGCTGGCGGAAAAGGCCTTTGGTGCCCCGCCAGCTGGCGCGGAAATGACATCTCCGGGCGGCGCATGCGCGGGAGCGTTAGCGGCCGTTGACAGCTTCCCATGCATGCACAGTGGAGGGAGTCTCTTTTGCCTCCGCCATGGTGGAGACCGTGGCGGATGCGGAAGGGAAAGAGTGCCCCCATGGCACAGGCCCGCCCGTGGATCGGTGGGCCCCGATCGCGGGCCAGGCCACCGTGGGGGCACCCCCCGGGACCAGATCGCCCCGCACCCCCCCCAGGACCCCGGAGCCCGCCCGCGCCGCCTTGTCCCGCCGGTAAGGTAGGTGGTTTAATTTACGCCGGCGGGACATGCATTTTAGCGGCGGGACTTCGGCCCATCCGGGCCGGAGAATCGAGCGGGGGGCGGTCCGCTAACCGGCGCGGCGCGATTCCCGCCCCCGCCGAATATCAGGTGCTGGAGACTTCGGCAACCGGCGGGGGCGGGATTCACGCCCGCCCCCGCCGTTTCTCCGACCCGGCGGGGGGTCAGAGAATCTCGCCCCTATATTTTTCAATGAGAACACCTCTCATTCCAGGGGCCGGTTGAACACAGTGGGCTAAATAGCTGGCTTGTAATGCAAAACAATGCCAGCAGCGCGGGTTCAATTACCAGTACCGGCCTCCCCGAACAGGCACCGGAATGTGGCGACTCGGGGCTTTTCACAGTAACTTCACTGAAGCCGACTTGTGACAATAAGCGATTATTATAATTCTAAATTCCAATGAGTAGAGTCATTGCTCATCATGCTCATCAAGCAATCACTCCACACTGGGGTCATCCTAGATCACTTTCTCTGAACCTAAAATTTAAAACCATAGGAAATACAAACAGGAGTAGACCATTTGGTTCCTCGAGCCTCCTCTGAATGAAATAAGTGTGGGATTCTCCAATCTGCAAGCCGCACGTTTCTCAGCTGATGGCACGATTACTGGGTTGGGTCCGCTAATGATATGCCAATGGTGTTTACTGTAAGGCTTTATCCCACACCGTTAGTTGTGGGTGCAATGGAATCTCTACAAGTGTCCTCAGCAGCTGAGACAAGGTGGGGGAATGTGACAGGCACCAGTTTCACGGATTTTGAAACACGCAAGTGAACTTGCCACCGGAATTCGCCCCAGTGGAGGCGGAGAATCGCGGAGGTTCCAGAGAATACTGTAAGTGCTGAATGGAATGCATTGGCGCTGCTGTCGGGGAACCGGAGATTTGCAATTTAGCATGAAACCGGTGCTTGCTATGATTTCAGTGTCAAAACCAATTCTCCTCACAATCGTGTATCCTGATTCCGGCGTGAGCCGAAAGGGAAGACCACCGTTGAACCTTATTACTCTTCTCACGAAATGTGATGCTGCCTTTACTCGCTCAATCGTTTACGGAAATGGTCCTAAAATATAATTCTGAATTGTACAGACAGATTTATTTTTTACTCGATGTCACGACACCCTGAGCTAGTACACAGTCAATTCCAGTGCCACTTGACCTGGAGTTACAACACAAGTTGTTATTTGGCTGAGCCCAATAAACTTCAGTAAACATATATTTAAATTTATCACAAATAATCTTTTATTATTTAACAGTAATATAATTAAACTGACAAAAATGTAACTGACTACCTCATACCCCTTACTCAACCCCCTGACCTGTCCCCACTCGCCCTCTACACATACAGACAACATAGACGGAAAGGGAGAGAGAAGAACAACGATGATAATGCAAAAAGGATATGAGGGGCGGAATTCTCCGTGCCTGGGACACCCAGAATGAATTCCCGATGGCATGGAGAATCGTGGAAAATTCAGGATCGGTGCAGGGCACCAACCCGAACGCCATGCTACGAACCCTGCTAGTGGCGTGATCAAGGTCCATAATGCACACCAGAAGGGAGATGTAAATATTTAGCATGTCCTGCGCCCTATGCTTCAGCCTGCCATGATTCTCCAAACCCCCGACCAGGAAGCAGGGGCGTCATTCTCCGACCCCCCCCCCCCCACCCCCCCTCCCCCAGCGGGTCGGAGAATGGCCGTTGGCCGCCGTGAATCCCGCCCCCGCCGGTTGCCGAAGTCTCCGGTACCGGAGATTGGGCGGGGGCGGGAATCGGGCCGCGCCGGTTGGCGGGCCCCCCCCGCTCAATTCTCTGGCCCGGATGGGCCAAAGTCCCGCCGAGAAATTGCCTGTCCCGCCGGCGTAAATTAAAGTAGGGACAAGGCGGGCTCCGGGGTCCTGGGGGAGGCGCGGGGCGATCTGACCCCGGGGGGTGCCCCCACGGTGGCCTGGCCCGCGATCAGGGCCCACCGATCCGCAGGCGGGCCTGTGCCGTGGGGGCACTCTTTCCCTTCCGCCTCCGCCACGGTCTCCACCATGGCGGAGGTGGAAGAGACAGACTCCCTCCACTGCACATGCGCGGGAAACTGTCAGCGGCCGCTGACGCTCCCATGCATGCGCCGCCCGGAGATGTCATTTCCGCGCCAGCTGGCGGGGCCACAAAGGACGTTTCCGCCAGCTGGCGGGGCGGAAATCCCTCCGGCGCCGGCCTAGCCCCTCAATGTTGGGGCTCGGCCCCCAAAGTTGCGGAGCATTCCGCACCTTTGGGGCGGCGCGATGCCCGTCTGATTGCGCCGTTTTGGGCGCCAGTTGGCGGACATCGCGCCGTTGGGGGAGAAGTTCGCCCCTGGTGGGCGTGGATCACTTGTGGTCTCAGAAATCATGAACATGACAAGGTTGACCTCACAATGGGCCCACCACGAGGCCCAGCACACGAGGTCTATGATGGCTGAGACCATCAGAGGCCATCCGAGGGCCATCCACTCCCCCACCTCCCCACCCCGCAACAGTACACTGCCTGTCTCCATAAGATCATAAGACCATAAGACATAGGAGCAGAATTAGGCTACTAGGGTCATCGAGTCTGCTCCACCATAATTATGGCTGATATTTTTCTCATCCCCATTCTCCTGCATTCTCCCCATGACCCCTGATCCCCTTATTAATCAAGAACCTATCTATCTCTATCTTAAAGACACTCAGTGATTTGGCCTCCAGAACCTTCTGCGGCAAAGTGTTCCACAGATTCACCACCCTCTGGCTGGAGAAATTCTTCCTCATCACTGTTTTGAAGGATCGTCCCTCTGGTCTGAGATGGTGTCATCTGGTTCTAGTCTTTCCTACAAGTGGAAACATCCTCTCCACGACCACTCTATCCAGGCCTCACAGTATCCTGTAAGTTCCAATAAGGCCCCCCCTCATCATTCTAAACTCCCAATGAGTACAGCCCCAGAGTCCTCAACCATTCCTGATACGACAAGTTCTTCATTCCAGGGGTCATTCTTATGAGCTTCCTCTGGACCCTTTCCAAGGCCAGCACATTCTTCCTTAGATAGGGGGCCCAAAACTGCTCACAATACTCCAAATGGGGTCTGACCAGAGCCTTATATAGCCTCAGAAGTACATCCCTGGTCTTGTATTCTAGCCTTCTTGACCTGAATGCTAACATTGCATTTGCCTTCTTAACTGCCGACTGAACCTGCACGTTAACCTTAAGAGAATCGTGGACTAGGACTCCCAAGTCCCTCTGTGCTTCTGATTTCCTAAGCATTTTCCCATTTAGAAAATAGTCTATGCCTCCATTTCTCCTTCAAAAATGCATCACCTCACACTTTTCCCCATCTCTGGTTTGTTGCCGGTGCCATGTGATAGCGAGGCTAGGAATAGGGAGAGAGTGCAGTTGAACACGTGGCTGCAGGAATGGTGTAGGAGGGAGGGCTTCAGGTATTTGGATAATTGGAGCACATGCTGGGGAAGGTGGGACCTGTACAAGCAGGATGGGTTGCATCCGAACCAGAGGTGCACCAATATCCTGGGAGGGAGGTTTTCTAATACTCTTTGGGAGGGTTGAAACAAATTTGGCAGGGGAATGGGAACCGGATTTGTAGTCCAGCAACTAAGGTAGCCAATGTTCAGGACGTCACAGCGTGTAGTGAGGCAGTGGGGTAGGGAACACTGACAAAGGAGAGTACTTGCAGGCACGGAGATGGGTTGAAGTGTGTATACTTCAACGCAAGAAGCATCAGGAATAAGGTGGGTGAACTTAAGGCATGGATCGGTATTTGGGACTACGATGTGGTGGCCATCACGGAAACATGGATAGAAGAGGGGCAGAATGGTTGTTGGAGGTGCCTGGTTATAGATGTTTCAATAAGATTAGGGAGGGTGATAAAAGAGGTGGGGGGGGGGGTTGCATTGTTAATTAGAGACAGTATAACACCTGCAGAAAGGCAGTTCGAGGAGGATCTGCCTACTGAGGTAGAATGGGTTGATGTCAGAAATAGGAAAGGAGCAGTCACCTTGTTGGGAGTTTTCTATAAGCCCCCCAATAGCAGCAGAGATTTGGAGGAATAGATTGGGAAATAGATTTTGGTGCTGGGCCTTTTCTCATTGGAAAGGAGAAGGATGAGGGGCGACTTGATAGAGGTTTATAAGATGATCAGGGGAATAGATAGAGTAGACAGTCAGAGACTTTTTCCCCGGGTGGAACAAACCATTACAAGGGGACATAAATTTAAGGTGAATGGTGGAAGGTATAGGGGGATGTCAGAGGTAGGTCCTTTATCGAGAGAGTAGTTGTGGCATGGAATGCACTGCCTGTGGAAGTAGTTGAGTAGGAAACATTAGGGATCTTCCAACGGCTATTGGATAGGTACATGGATTACGGTAGAATGATGGGGTGTAGATTAATTTGTTCTTAATCGAGGACAAAAGTTCGGCACAACATTGTGGGCCGAAGGGCCTGTTCTGTGCTGTATTTTTCCATGTTCTATGTTCTAAATCACGCCCACTGGTTCTCCTTTTTCTAACTTCCTTGTTACCTCATCAAAGAACTCTAACAGATTTGTCAGAAATGACCTCCCTTTGACAAAGCTGACTCAGTCCTATTTTACCATGCACTTACAAGTACTTTGCAATCTCATCTTTAAGAACAGGCTCTAAAATCTTACAAATGACCAAAGTTAGGATAACTGGCCTATAATTTCCCTTCTTCTGCCTACCTCCCTTCTTAAACAGGGGTGTTACATTAGCCACTTTCCAGTCCTCTGGGACCCTTCCTACCTCCAGTGATTCCTGAAAGATCACCACCAATGCCTCCACAATTTCCTCAGCTATCTCTTTTAGGACCCTGGGGTGTCGTCCATCCGGTCCACCTTCAGATCTTTCAGTTTCCCCAGAAACATCTCCCTAGTGATGGCTACTGCACTCACCTCTGCTCCCTGATTCACCTGGAGCTCTGGCATTCCACTGGTGTCTTCCACCGTGAAGACTGATGCAAAGTAACTATTCAATTCCTCTGCCATTTCTTTGTTTCCGATTATTACTTCACCAGCCACGTTTTCCAGTGGTCCAATGTCTATTGTTGCATCTCTCTTAACTTTTATATATTGAAAGAAAATCTTCCTATCTTCTTTCATATTATTAGCTAACGTGCATTCATATTTCAGCTTCTCTTCCCTTATTGCTTTTTTAGTTGTCCTCTGCTCACTTTTAAATGATTCCCAATCCTCTGGCTTCCCAGTAATTCTTGCCACTTTGTATGCTTTTTCTTTTGCTTTTATGCTGTCTCTATTGACTATGAAGTCAATTCTCTAGTCAACCATGGATGCCTAGTCCTGCCCTTAACATGTTTCCTCCTCCTTGGGATGAATTTATGCTGTGCCTCCCGAATAACCCCCCAAAACTCCTGCCATTGCTGTTCCACTGTCTTCCCTGCTAGCCTCCTTTTCCAATCAACTCTGGCCAGCTCCTACCTCATATCTTTGTAGTTACCCGTATTTAATTGTAATCCCATTACATCTGACTCCAGCTTCTCCCTCTCAAACTGCAGGGTAAATTCTATCATATTGTGGTCACTGCTCCCTAAGGGTTCCTTCACCTTAAGATCCCTAATCAAGTCTGCCTCATTACACATCACCAAATCCAGAATTGCCTGTTCTCTAGTGGGGTCTCCACAAGCTGCTCCTTGTGCATATAATAAAACCATCTCTTAAACATTCCACAAATTCCTTTTCTTGGGATCCACTACCAACCTGATTTTCCCAGTCCACGTGCATATTGAAGTCACCCATGATTATTGTGATATTGCCTATTTTACACGCTTTCGCTATTTCCTGATTTATTTTATGCCCCACGTCCTGACTACTGATAATTCCCATCAAGGTCTTTTCACCTTTGCGATTCCTCAACTCTACCCACAGCGATTCTATGCCTTCTGATTCTATATCGCTCCTTCATTCCTTACGAACAATGCAACCCCGCCCCTGTCATGATATTCAGGTAAACATCAAAGCACATACATACATACATACTGATGGACAGATCAACGGACCAATCAACACACACAACACAACAGCCAATCACAGGCAAGAGCATATACAGTACAAAACAGGGAACACAACACTTCCTGGGCACTCGAGCAGGAGACGGCTCAGGGCACAGAGCTCATTGCAGGCTACTCAGACATCCACCATGTGCTGAGTGCCACAACAAGATAAAATTAGGAATAGGTCCACAGAATCAAGGGTCATGATCGAACCTCAGTAAACAGTTTACCAGTGTAAATAGATGTTTGAAATAAAACTGCGTTGTACCATTCACAACCGTGTTGGTTCATCTGTGTGGCAGAGTACCCAACACTTCAGCCCCCTTTGCCCATCTGCCTGTCCTCTCGATAGGACATATATCCTTAGATATTTAGGTCCCAGCCCTGATCCCCTTGCAGCCACAACACCGTGCCTGCCAATTTCAATGTGCGCAACAAGCTCATTTACCTTGTTCCGTATACTGCGTGCATTAAGGTGCAATGCCCTCAGTCCTGTATTGACCACCTCCCTTCTCACACTTGTCACCTTTTTTGCTCTGCCTGAGGGTGATGTTCCAATATTTTTGTTCTCTATTTCCTCTTCAGTCATGACACCTTCTAAGCTAACACTCTGGTTCCCACCCCCCCCTGCCATATTAGTTTAAATCCTCCCAATTGACACTAGCAAACCTCCCAGCCAGGATATTGGTGCCTCTCGAGTTTAGATGCAGCCCATCCTTCTTGTACAGGTCGCACCTGCCCTGGAAGAGATCCCAGTGGTCCAGAAATCTGAAACTCTCCCTCCTACACAACTGGTTTTGCCATGTGTTTAGCTGCACTATCCTCCTATTTCTAGCCTCACTGGCACAGGGAGTAATCCTGAGATTACAACCCTAGGGGTCCTGCTTCTTAGCTTACTGTCTAACTCCCTGAACTCCTTCTGCAGGACCTCATCTAGGAGAACCCCCCCCCCCAAGCCCTCCCCACTGGGACCTATAAAAGCATGGGGTGACCAGACCCACACACCCCCAGAAACGTATGTAATAGGCGGACCCCTGTAATAGAGAGACCACCCACAGGGATCCCTGTAATAGGGAGGCCCACAGGGACTCCTGTAATAGGGAGATGCCTCCAACAGACCTCTGTAATAGTGGATTCCCCCCCAGTGATCCCTGTACTAGGGTGCCCCCTCCCAAGACCCCTGTAATAAAAGAGAAATAAGTGCAATGCAGTCACATGCTTAAGTGATTGGAATGCACTTAGTGCACTTACATCTCTTTGTTGTGTCAATGTTTACAAACACTGGGGCTTCACCACTTAAGCCACTGAAGTATGAAAGGATATGAATTGATCAAAGCTGCAAATGGTTTTTGCGAGCTGTCAATCACCGACCACTACTCGGAAGCTATGAATAGCTTGCAGATAACGTATCTGTGATAACTAGACACAAGTACAGCTGTGCTCCTTTGAGGAATGGGCCCTGTGGGGGTCCCCCGACTACTAGAGTTCCTGTGGGGGATCTCCCTATTACAGGAGTCCCTGTGGGGCATCTCCCTATTACAGGGATCCCTGTGGGTGGTCTCTCTATTACAGGGGTCCGCCTATTACATAAGTTTCTGGGGATGTGTGGGTCTGGTCACCCCATGCTTTTATGTAGGGGGGCATCCAGGCAATCCTGAGGTGAGGGGATGATGTGCAGTGATGGGGGGCATTCTGGGCCGATTTGCAGTGTGCGGGGGAGGTGGTCAGCCGAGGGACCTTGCTATTGGGCCGTCTGCTCAATATTGCACCCAATAGTGGGATTCCAATTGCAAGTAAAGGAGTAAGGACAATAAATGAAGTATTAGAGACACACGCAATACAAGCTATCAATGGCTTTAATTATTTTCTTGGATGGTTTGCTTATTGAAACAGAAATGTCATCTACGCAATGGACAAGTCAGACAAAGTTGGAGAGTTTGAATCATGATGCAGAGCTCTCCACCCACCTGGGAAGTGAGATCTGTCATTGTCTGTTTATCGCTGCATCCCACGTTTGAGCCTGTGCACGGTGTTACATTGTTCTCCAATCCACCGTAAAGGTCACCTTGCACTGTCATGTCTCACTTCAGAGGTTTTATTTCAGAGAAGTGAGGTTTTTGTTCCCATTGCTTTATGTGGAATTGTTCCAAATTCAATACCGCCTGACTATACACTCAGGTTAATTCTTCTTTCACTTTTGACCTTTCCTCCAGTACTCAGCTATCCTTGCCCTTATGCGTTATCTGGGCTTGACGGATCACAAAATTATATTGGTGAAGTTTATGGTGGAACACACTCATCTAGATTGATACGGGGGCTGGTTTAGCATACTGGGCTAAATAGCTGGCTTTTAAAGCAAACCAAGGCAGGCCAACAGCACGGTTCAATTCCCGTTCCAGCCTCCCCGAACAGGTGCCGGAGTGTGGCGACTAGGGGCTTTTCACAGGGGCTGGTTTAGCACACTCTGCTAAATCGCTGGCTTTTAAAGCAGACCAAGGCAGGCCAGCAGCACGGTTCGATTCCCGTACCAGCCTCCCCGAATAGGCGCCGGAATGTGGCGACTAGGGGCTTTTCACAGTAACTTCATTGAAGCCTACTTGTGACAATAAGCGATTTTCCATTTCCAATGCATCATTACTTTTCATAAATGCTTATCCCATATTTCCATTGACAGATATCTCATGTTTTTATTGGTTGGTGACTGATGATGTACCTCCTCTGCAAACGACCAGTTGACCAATGGGGGCATGATGTTTTAGGATTTCAAATGAGGCTCAAAGGATTGAACAATTAGTTGCTTCGAGGAGCAATATGCAATATTTCTCGTAAAATGCTATTTACCAGATATGACAAACTAGCCTGGAATTTTCTGGGTTGCAACAATAGTGGAACGGTCAGCATTCAGCGTAATTGCTGTTTAAAACAAATAGTGCCTTCGAGAATCTGTATGGGCAGTTAAGTAGAGAAATTTGAAAAGTTGCAGTCGGTTCCTCCATAAGATGCATTGTGCAGTCTTTGAAGATGCAATTAGCATAGAAATCAGTGATTTAACATGAATTTCAACTTTCAATTTTCTATTGTCTCTTTCAAGAAAAAAACATCAGAAAAGTTAAGCCTTATTGATTGAGGTGTAACTTAAATTTTAGCTGTGTATGAGTCATATGCAGCACGGCAGCACAGTGGTTAGCACAGATGCTTCACAGCTCCAGGGTCCAAGGTTCTATTCCCAGCTTGGGCCACTGTCTGTGCGGAGTCTGCACGTTCTCCCCGTGTTTCCATGGGTTTCCTCCGGGTGCTCCGGTTTCCCCCCACAGTCCAGAGATGTGCAGCTTAGGTGATTTGGCCATGCTAAATTGCCCTTAGCATCCAAAAAAAGGTTAGGTCTGGTTTCTGGGTTACGGGGATAATGGGGATAGGGTGGAGGCTTGGGCCTTAAGTAGGGTGCTCTTTCCAAGGGCTGGTGCAGACTCAATGGGCCGAATGGCCCCCTTCTGCAATGTAAATTTTATGATCATTATTACTGTTCAAAAAACATTTTGCAAGTCTGGAGTCTCATCCTTTCCATTGCTTTTTTTCTCTCATATTATTTTTGTTTTAACCCTTTCTGATGAGATTCAGGTTCTGCCTTATTCTCTTGTTTATGCCCTAAAGTGAGAATGATAATCAGCAATTTGTACTTCCTGGGTGATCAGTCAATGAGAGTTCTTCAATCTGATTGGTTGCTTGGCCTGCCTTTTATGTCACTGTCCCTGATCACCAGAGATCACCTATCGATGTTGACAGAAAGGAATTGACATAATAATAGATGATGTTGGTACCACAGGACCTGTCAAATCAGTGTGCACTTCAAGGTCACCAGCAAGTCCCATCTTGTCACTGCTGGCCCCAAAATTCTGGAATAATCCAGGTTATAGTGAAGCCATTAATTTATATTTTGCAAAAGATTTTGTTTTTAGGCTTGGGGTAATTTAAAATAACATGTGCAAGGATGGGACCTGTATGTTTAAAGTTCCATTTTGGTACCTCTTTTTCAGCTTTGGGCATACAATTTAATCTTATTTGTACAGTATTCAACATCTTTGCATACATTATTTTTTCAGTTTTTGCTTTTGGTAGTCATTGCCTCAGGAATTCTCACACCACAACATTTTCCATAAGCGATGCCAAAATATTGTACATTATTAAAAATGTCTTTACTGCATCAGCTATGCTTTTCAAGAAATTAAAATATTGGATTCCTCTGAAATGTTTTGGATTTACAATATGGGCTTCATCACCCAATGCAAATTGATGATAATCTTCACCCTGAATTGTATCCGATTTAAAACAAAATTCAGATTTCAGATCAAACTTTTGTTGCTCCGCAACAATTTTGGATGATCCAGGCAACAGCTGGATATTCTGGTGTTTACCTAGCTTCATGCCCAGTGAATGTATTCGCTTGCAAATATCCTTAAGTGCTTTGGCCACGTGTTGGGTTGTGCCACCCCCCAAAAGGAGTGCATCATCTTACTGTCAGGTGTGAGCCCACATGCTCTGCCCTTTCGGCAACAGAGTGCATGTACAGGCACTCACATCTGATGCTTCTACACAATACAACACTCTTTACAATCCTACTCTTCCCTCCCAATGACCTCTTAGCTTCTGTAACTAGCAAGCACCCTTGTCCTGTTGAGTATTTTCCACACTACTTCTTTATTATGAAGATTAGAAGTTTCAAAGTCTTCAAAAAGTTGGGGTGATTTTGAGCCTTCTCTCTCCGTCCATGAGAAACGCTTGCTCAAAATTTATTTTTTTGGAAAGGTTGAGGGAGCTAGGGCTTTTCACATTGGAGTGAAGGAGGTTGAGAGGTGACTTAATTGAGGTGTATAAGATGATGAGAACGATAGAGTGGACGTTCAGCAGCTTTTTCCTCAGGTGGATGTAGCTGTTACAAGGAGGCATAACTATAAGGTTCATGGTGGAAGATATAGGAGGGCTGTCAGAGGTAGGTTCTTTACTCAGAGAGTGGTTGGGGCGTGGAACGCACTCCCAGCAATGGTAGTGGAGTGGGACACTTTTGGAACTTTCAAGCGATTATTGGATAGGCATATGGAGTGCACTAGAATGATTGGGAGTAGGTTGATTTGATCTAGTTTGACACAACATCGTGGGCCGAAGGGCCTGTACTGTGCTGTACAGTTCTATGTTCTAAAATCCAGAGTGAATCAGAAAATGTGATTCTCCCCATCGTGATTGGAATTTGCAATTTTCACTGCCCTTCCCCAACACACACACACACGGGAGTAGTACGAACCACGTCACAGAAGCCTGGAAACCTCATATTCATACATTAGCCTGTCATTTTTGAACACTCGCTCTGGACCTTCCCCCTCCTCACTCAAGAGCTCTGTCATTTAACGCAAGGATTGGGAGGTGGTGGTGGGGTGGGCGGGATGGTTGGGGAAATTGTTGTGTTCTCTATTCTGCTTTACCTGGATGGCTCGGATGCGAAATGTTCAATAAAGAACATAAAGCTGTGATAACGAACAAAACTACAAATATATCAGACTACTAACTTAGATTCATTCACATTCCTCAAGTAGAAGGTTATTGTATAAAACTATGCTATTTCTAACTTACAGAACTCTCATGTATACAACTGCTCTCTATGCCTGACTATCTTATCCAGCTCTCTCCTAACTCTTAACTCCTAATCATCTACTCATCTACCAATCTAATCCCAGAATCCCCTAGTCACATGATATTTATATGACTGATCTGTGGTTCCCTCTAGTGGCATGAATCATTATCATTAACTTGTTAACCCTTTACATCCCAGTCAATATACATATCATAACAGAATGTCGGGAGAAATGTGCTAGTAATACCCGCCAGGATCCAGGAGCATAATCCGAGTGGTGTTCGGAGGGACAGGTGTGAGGATATACCAGTGTTAGACGGGGAGGGGAGGGTGATGTTTAGTGGAGAGGCACTCACCAATGGGAAAACGCATGGGTGGAGGTCCCAGAGTGGTGGAGGGCTGAGGTTCAGTGCTCGATCAGGAATCCTCAATGCTCACGTTGGTGTTTTTCTCTTTTCAGTGCATTATTCTGGAGAATCATGGATCCTGTCGAGTTAGTATTTGTACTACTGCCGACATTCCACTTCCCTTATCCCATCCATGCCAAATCATGCCAACCTCTAGTTCTTCATATACCCCCCATGGTACTTTCCAGTCTCCATGCTAAGCTATGCCCCTGTACCTCCCTCCATGGTCTCTCACACTCTGCAGGCCAGCCCATGCCCTCCATTCATCTCCATGGTCTTCTCTTGCCCTAATGCCAACTATGTGTCAACTCATGACCCTCCACTCACGCCTATACCTGCCGTAGCAACTCACCACTATCCATCATGGGCAGACATCAGGAAACAAGCTGAGATGAAATAAAATGAACTGTCTATTTTAGACTTCATTAGCTACTCTCATTATTACTCTAATTAAATGCATTCATTATAAAAGCACATTAAACACATTTAAACACCCTGAAGTACTTAATCCACTATGAAAACAAACATTTGTATTCATAACCCCATGTCAAATTCTTTGCTATCATCTTGGAGCTGTCACGCAAACTGTGAACTTACAGGTCACCACTGCAATATTGATAGGTTATGGAAGGAGACAAACAGTAGTAACGCTGTAACGTCATCAAAAAAAAAACTCGAAACTGCATCGCAGATGTTTTTCAACTCAAACACAGTCAGGCAGTTTTTTCTCAAAATTGAACAAGCAGGGGATTCAGATAACTTGATAGCCTGAGAGCTTCACAGACCTCATCCTGCTTTATGAAATTGTATACCATAGATCATAGAACATACAGTGCAGAAGGAGGCCATTCGGCCCATCGAGTCTGCACCGACCTACTTAAGCCCTCACTTCCACCCTATCCCCATAATCCAATAACCCCTCCTAACCTTTTTGGTCACTAAGGGCAATTTATTACGGCCAGTCCACCTAACCTGCACGTCTTTGGACTGTGGGAGGAAACCGGAGCACCCGGAGGAAACCCATGCAGACACGGGGAGAACGTGCAGACTCCACACAGACAGTGACCCAGCGGGGAATCGAACCTGGGACCCTGGCGCTGTGAAGCCACAGTGCTATCCACTTGTGCTACCATGCTGCCCATACCTTCTCTAAAAATTCATAATTCAGATACTGCGGGGAGAAGGCCCTTCCTCTGGCAAAGATGGGATCTGTTTGAACTCAACACAAAACCACACATTGCTCTTTGAGTGTGAAAACAGTCTCTGTGTCGGGATTGCCGATTCATCAAACATAATTGTGTGTCCGTCCATCGGTGAACTTCTGGGGGGCATCCCATTAATATCCTAATCTGAGTCCTCTGCAGAAGACTTCATCTGCAATTTTGCCCTCTGGTAAGATGGCACATGCTTTATACTTCCCCCTGTCTTGGCTGCAGCCCACTTCTGCCCAGTGATTAATGATGTACCAAATCTGGATCTCTACCACTCTTTCAAGTGCCAACATCTGAGCTGGTGGCTGCAAGTGCCAGATCAAGTGACAGGGCTTCCTCAATGAACTGGTGAAGTTGTTCTCACTCTTCACGGTGGGGCTAAAGTGATTGGCCATGTGGAAATCCTGGGTACCTGAAACCTAAAATGCAGAAGAGGATGGCTGGGGTGAGAATCATAGAATCAAAGAAGTTACAGTGCTGAAGGAGGCCATTCGGCCCATCGAGTCTGCACCGTGCCTTGGAAAGAGGCCGACACATCCACCCTATGACCGTAACCCAGTAACTCCAGCTAACATTTTTTTGAACACTAAGGACAATTTAGCATGGCTAATCCATCTAACCTGCACATTTTTGGACTGTGGGCGGAAATCAGAGCACCCGGAGGGAACCCATGCAGACACTGGGAGGATGTACAGACTCCGCACAGACAGTGACCAAGCCAGGAATCGAACTTGGGAGCCTGGAGCTGTGAAGCAACTGTGCTAACCACAAGGAAGGGAGGTGTAGCGTGGAAAGAAATAGGTCCATGGCCACACCATCTTCACCTTAAACTTAATATCGCACAGCACAATGAGAATTAAGTGGATTTAAGAAGTGAAGCAGCCAGGAACATACCATAATCTTTAATGTTCTTTATTACAATTATATTAATTTACGGTAAAATGGAGGTGGTCATGTGACCGTTTCTGAAGTCTGCTTGCCAATAGGCCTGGAGCAGTTAAAGTTCAAGGGAGGCTAAAGTCATGTTACTGAGGCAATTTCTAAGGTGTTTGTGGTTGGGGACAATGACATTCATCTCTGAGTTCATAATGGGTAAACTCTGAGCCTTCCAAAGTGCCCAATTATTCTAAGATGAAAGAGAGTTGGGAGTCAAGTGTAGGTAAACTACATTCCTACCCTGATGCAAGGTTATCATGTCTCACATTGCTGTGGGGAAGAGTGCAGAGGAAGCCATTTTGAGATCAGATTACAGGCTTCCCTATAGCTCAAAGTGTCACAGACAGACAGCAGTTTTATGTCGTCATTGGAGAGAAGAGACTGCTTGGCGTTACTGGATGCAGTCTCCAATCGAGGAGACAAATTCCACCTCCATCTCAGAATTCAGGGCAATTTGTCCTGGCATGGTCAAAGGGGAAGAATTATCTGCTGCTGGTTAAAGAAACACTTGAAGTTATTATTTGGCAAACCCATTGACAGCTGAAAACAACAATGGACGGTCTACTGTCAGGATCACAATTCCACGAAGAATCTGGGGCGTCATTCTCCGACCCCCCGCCGGGTCGGAGAATGGCCGTTGGCCGCCGTGAATCCCGCCCCCGCCCCCGCCGAAGTCTCCGGTATCGGAGATTGGGCGGGGGCGGGAATCGGGCCGCGCCGGTTGGCGGGACCCCCCGCTCAATTCTCCGGCACGGATGGGCCGAAGTCCCGCCCAGAAATTGCCTGTCCCTCCGGCGTAAATCAAAGCTGGTATTTACTGGCGGGACCAGATGGCGTGGGTGGGCTTCCGGGTCCTGGGGGGGGCGCGGGGCGATCTGACCCCGGGGGGTGCCCCCACGGTGGCCTGGCCCGCGATCGGGGCCCACCGATCCGCGGGCGGGCCTGTGCCGTGGGGGCACTCTTTCCCTTCCGCCTCCGCCACGGCCTCCACCATGGCGGAGGCGGAAGAGACTCTCCCCACTGCGCATGCGCGGGAAACTTTCAGCGGCCGCTGACGCTCCCGTGCATGCGCCGCATTTCCGCGCCAGCTGGCGGGGCAACAAATGCCATTTCCGCCAGCTGGCGGGGCGGAAATTTCTCCGGCGTCAGCCTAGCCCCTCAATGTTGGGGCTAGGCCTCCAAAGATGCGGAGCATTCCGCACCTTTGGGGCGGCGCGATGCCCGTCTGATTGGCGCCGATTTGGGCGCCAGTCGGCGGACATCGCGCCGTTGGGGGAGAATTTCGCCCCAGTGATAATTACGTTCTGTAGTTTAAAGTATACGTTAATTGCAAAAAATAAAATAGTGTTAGTTATTGTTTTAGTAATTCTGTGACAATGTAAGTTTTAAAGCTAGTAGCTGGAGTTTGAATTATTTTTTAAAAGTTAGCAATCTCAACGGAGATTATAAATCTTAGCAACATCAGGTGCAGCGACATCCTTAGTCACAGCTGACCTCACAATACAGAACCCTCTTTCGCGGGATCAGGACATGGGTTTGTCTGCTTATCCTCCAGCACCTTGAGAGCCTCCTGTGACCCTGAATAAACATGGCCTGACTCCTCCTTTTGGCTTCGGGATCCCTCTCATAGAATCATAGAATTTACAATGCAGAAGGAGGCCATTCGGTCTATCGAGTCTGCACCAGCCCTTGGAAAGAGCACCCACTTAAGCCCGCATGTCCACCCTATCCCTGTAAACCCACCTAACCTTTTTGGACCCTAAGGGCAATTTAACAGGGCAATGCACCTGACCTGCACATCTTTGGGCTATGGGAGGAAACCGGAGCACCCGGAGGAAACACACGCAGACACGGGGAGAACGTGCAGACTCCGCACAGACCTGGGAACCTGCAGCTGTGAATAACATTGCTAACCACTGTGCTACCATGGCCACAGCCCTCTCGCTGGGCTGTTGCTCCATTGCCAATTTTCCGGCTTACAGCAGAGCCTTTCTGATGTTGTTCCATCAGCTTCTGCAACCTGGGCATACCCTCACTTGAAGAGGGGCAGGATACAGTGAAAGAACACAAGTTAATGGAAATGCACACAAGTCATGCATATACCTGGCCTCCCCTGTTGAGCATACAGTCAGTCAGAAGCGCATTTCAATTTGGGCTGTAAGCGACAATCGTGATGAACAGGTAGCATTTCAGTTTGCGTTTTCCCCACCTTTATTGGATATATTGCCGTGGCCACTAACAGGACTTATCACGTTTTTCCACCTTTGAGCCGAGCCATGAATGTAAATTAGTCAGTCAGAGCTCAAATAAATATTAAAAGATAAAACTTTGGATTTGAATTGTGACAGAACCTTCATTAATCACAACTGCCTATTATTAGACATGTACTTCTAAGCTCAAGAAACTCAAGTGTGACTCAACCAATAAATCATCGCTGTCCTGATGGAACACCACATTTATCCAGTGAGTGGGTTGTACACTCCACGAAATACTAGGATTGACTCCCGGTTGCTGCTGAGCGAGCTGGTCTCAGGGGAAATGGCAGAATTGGCCGCAAATTCTTTGCTTGAGTGAGTGAGTCAGGCGAGCACAGGGACATAATTGCAGGAACAAAGAAAACCAAACTGGCCAATTAATCTGCTATCAACTAACCTCAATCATTGAAAAGTGATGAAAGGCACCATCAACAGTGTCAGAAAGCGCACTTACTCACCAACAACCTGCTCGTCAATGTCCAATTTGGGTTTTGCCAGCGGACCATTCAGCTCCAGGCCTCAATGCAATCTTTGTCGAAACAAGGACACTTGAGAAGAATTCCAAAGGTGAATGGAGGAGAGTTTCTGTAGTTAGCGGATGTGTGACTTCAAGTAGATCCCAGTAAGATTGAAATCAATGGGAATGAGCAGGACAACACTCCAGTGACTGAAATCACCTCTGGCAGAAAGGAAGGTGCTTACATAGAACATAGAACAGTACAGCACAATACAGGCTGATCATTTGTGCCGACCATTTATCCTAATCTAAGATCAACTTAACCTACACCCCTTCAATTTACTGCTGTCCATGTGCCTGTCCAAGAGTCACTTAAACATTCCTAATGACTCTGACTCCACCACCTCCGCTGGCAGTGCATTCCACGCACTCACCACTCTCTGTGTTAAGAACCTCCCTCTGACATGTCCTCTATACCTTCCTCCAATCACCTTAAAATTATGTCCCCTCGTGACAGCCATTTCCGTCCTGGGGAAAAGTCTCTTGCTATCCACTCTATCCATGCCTCTCATCACCTTGTACACTTCTATCAAGTCACCTCTCTTCCTTCTTCGCTCCAGTGAGAAAAGCCTTAGCTCACTCAATCTTTCTTCAGCAGACATGCCCCCCAGTCCAGGCAGCATCCTGGTAAATTTCCTCGGTACCCTCTCCAAAGCATCCACATCCTTCCTATAATGAGGCAACCAGAACTGGAAACCAATATTCCAAATGTGGTCTAAACAAGGTTTTATAAAGCTGCAGCAAAACCTCACAGCTTTTAAACTCAATTCCCCTGTTAATGAAAGCCAAAACACCATACGCCTTCTTAACAACTCTATCAACCTGGGTGGCAACTTTAGAACATAGAACATAGAACATTACAGCGCAGTACAGGCCCTTCGACCCTCGATGTTGCGCCGACCTGTGAAACCACTCTAAAGCCCATCTACACTATTCCCTTATCGTCCATATGTCTATCCAATGACCATTTGAATGCCCTTAGTGTTGGCGAGTCTACTACTTTTGCAGGCAGGGCATTCCACGCCCTTACTACTCTCTGAGTAAAGAACCTACCTCTGACATCTGTCTTATATCTATCTCCCCTCAATTTAAAGCTATGTTCCCTCGTGCTAGACATCACCATCCAAGGAAACAGGCTCTCACTGTCCACCCTATCCAATTAAGTCACCTCTTAACCTTCTTCTCTGTCACGAAAACAGCCTCAATCCCTCAGCCTTTCCTCATAAGATCTTCCCTCCATAACAGGCAACATTCTGGTAAATCTCCTCTGCACCCTTTCCAATGCTTCCACATCCTTCCTATAATGTGGCGACCAGAATTGCACACAATACTCCAAATGCGGCCGCACCAGAGTTTTGTACAGCTGCAACATGACCTCATGGCTCCGAATCTCAATCCCTCTACCAATAAAAGCTAACACACCGTACGCCTTCTTAACAGGGGCAGTACGGTAGCATTGTGGATAGCACAATTGCTTCACAGCTCCAGAGTCCCAGGTTCAATTCCGGCTTGGGTCACTGTCTGTGCGGAGTCTGCACATCCTCCCCGTGTGTGCGTGGGTTTCCTCCGAATGCTCCGGTTTCCTCCCACAGTCCAAAGATGTGCAGGTTAGGTGGATTGGCCATGATAAATTGCCCTTAGTGTCTGAAATTGCCCTTAATGTTGGGTGGGGTTACTGGGTTATGGGGATAGGGTGGAGGTGTTGACCATGGGTAGGGTGCTCTTTCCAAGAGCTGGTGCAGACTCGATGGGCCGAATGGCCTCCTTCTGCACTGTAAATTCTATGAAATCTATGAAACAACCCTCTCAACCTGGGTGGCAACTTTCAGGGATCTATGTATATGGACACCGAGATCTCTCTGCTCATCCACACTGCCAAGAATCTTACCATTAGCCCAGTAGTCTGTCTTCCTGTTATTCCTTCCAAAATGAATCACCTCACACCTTTCTACATTAAACTCCATTTGCCACCTCTCAGCCCAGCGCTGCAGCTTATCTATGTCCCTCTGTAACTTGTAACATCCTTCCGCACTGTCCACAACTCCAACGACTTGAGAGTCATCTCCAAATTTACTCACCCATCCTTCTACACCCTCCTCCAGGTCATTTATAAAAATGACAAACAGCAGTGGCCACAAAACAGATCCTTGTGGTACACCACTAGTAACTTGACTCCAGTCTGAACATTTCCCATCAACCACCACCCTTTGTCTTCTTCCAGCTAGCCAATTTCTGATCCAAACTGCTAAATCACCCTGAATCCCATGCCTCCATATTTTCTGCAGTAGCCTACCGTGGGGCACCTTATCAAACGCTTTATTGAAATCCATATACACCACATCAACTGCTTTACCCTCATCCACCTGTTTGGCCACCTTCACAAAGAACTCAATAAGGTTTGTGAGGCATGACCTACCCTTCACAAAACCGTGTTGACTATCTCTAATCAAATTATTCCTTTCCAGGTGATTATACATCCTATCTCTTCTTAACCTTTCCAAGATTTTGCCCACAACAGAAGTAAGGCTCTCTGGTCTATAGTTACCGGGGTTATCTCTACTACCCTTCTTGAACAAGGGGACATTTGCTATCCTCCAGTCTTCTGGCACTATTCCTGTAGACAAAGATGACTTAAAGATCAAAGCCAAAGGCTCAGCAATTTCCTCCCTAGCTTCCCAGAGAATCCTAGGATAAATCCGAACCGGCCCAGAGGACTTATCTATTTTCACACTTTCCAGAATTGCTAACACCTCCTCCTGATGAACCTCAAGCCCTTCTAGTCTAATAGCCTGAATCGCAGTATTCTCCTCGACAACATTGTCTTTTTCCTGTGTGAATACTGATGAAAAATATTCATTTAGCACCTCTCCTATCTCCTCGGACTTCAAGCACAACTTCCCACGACTGTCCTTGACTGGCCCTACTCTTACCCTGGCCATTCGTTTATTTCTGACATATCTATAGAAAGCTTTAGGGTTATCCTTGATCCTACCTGCCAAAGACTTCTCATGTCCCCTCCTGGCTCTTCTTAGCTCTCTCTTTAGGTCCTTCCTAGCTAACTTGTAACTCTTGAGCGCCTTAACTGAACCTTCATGTCTCATCTTTACATAAGCCTCCTTCTTCCTCTTGACAAGTGTTTTGACTGCTTTAGTAAACCACGGTTCCCTTGCTCGACCACTTCCTCCCTGCCTGACAGGTACATACTTATCAAGGACACGCAGTAGCTGTTCTTTGAACAAGCTCCACATTTCCATTGTGCCCATCCCCTGCAGTTTTCCTCTCCATCTGATGCATCCTAAGTCATGCCTCATCGCATCATAATTGCCTTTCCCCCAGATATAACTCTTGCCCTGCGGTATATACCTACCCCTTTCCGTCACTAAAGTAAATGTAATCGAATTGTGGTCACTATCACCAAAGTGCTCACCTACCTCCAAATCTAACACCTGTCCTGGTTCATTACCCAGTACCAAATCCAATATGGCCTCGCCTCTCGTTGGCCTATCGACATACTGTGTCAGGAAACCCTCCTGCACATATTGGACAAAAACGTACCTATCTAAAGTACTCGAACTATAGCGTTTCCAGTCAATATTTGGAAAGTTAAAGTCCCCCATAACAACTACCCTGTTGCTTTCGCTCCTATCCAGAATCATCTTTGCAATCCTTTCCTCTACACCTCTGGAACTTTTCGGAGGCCTATAGAAAACCCCTAACAGTGTGACGTCTCCTTTCCTGTTTCTAAGCTCAGCCCATACTACCTCAGTAGACGACTCCTCATCAAACGTCCTTTCTGCCACCGTAATACTGTCCTTGACTAACAATGCCACCCCTCCCCCTCTTTTACCACCTTCCCTGAGCTTACTGAAATATCTAAACCCCGGCACCTGCAACAACCATTCCTGTCCCTTCTCTATCCATGGGCAAAATTCTCCCCCAACGGCGCAATGTCCGCCGACTTGCGCCAAAACCGGTGCCAATCAGACGGGCATCGCACCGGCCCAAAGGTGCGGAATGCTCCGCATCTTTGGGGGCCGAGCCCCAACATTGAGGGGCTAGGCCGGCGCCGGAGGGATTTCCATCCCGCCAGCTGGCGGAAATGGCGTTTGTTGCCCCGCCAGCTGGCGGAAATGGCGTTTGGTGCCCCGCCAGCTGGCGCGGAAATGCGGCGCATGCCCCATGCCCCCAGTGGGGGGTCGGGGAATGACGCCCCATGTCTCCGAAATGGCCACAACATCGAAGTCCCAGGTACCAACCCATGCCGCAAGTTGACCCACCTTTTTCCGGATGCTCCTGGCATTGAAGACACACTTTAAACCACCTTCCTGCCTGCCGGCACACTCCTGCAAGTTTGAAACCTTACTCATGACCTCACTACTCTCAACCTCCTGTTTCCTGGAGCTACAATTCAGGTTCCCATGCCCCTGCTGAACTAATTTAAACCCCCCCGAAGAGCATTAACAAAATTCCCCCCAGGATATTGGTACCCCTCTGGTCCAGGTGTAGACCATCCCGTTTATAGAGGTCCCACCGACCCCAGAATGAGCCCCAATTATCCAGAAATCTGAAACCCTCCCTCCTGCACCATCCCTGTAGCCACGTGTTCAACTCCTCTCTCTCCCTATTCCTCATCTCGCTAGCACGTGGCACGGGTAACAACCCAGAGATAATAACTCTGTTTGTCCTAGATCAAAGTTTCCACCCTAACTCCCTGAATTCCTGCCTTACATCCCTATCCATTTTCCTACCTATGTTGTTGGTACCTATGTGAACCACGACTTGGGGCTGCTCCCCCTCCCCCTTAAGGATCCCAAAAACACGATCCGAGACATCACGCACCCTGGCACCTGGGAGGCAACACACCAACCGCGAGTCTCTCTCGTCCCCACAGAATCTCCTATCTATCCCCCTAACTATGGAGTCTCCAATGACTAATGCTCTACTCCTCTCCCCCCTTCCCTTCTGAGCAATAGGGACAGACTCTGTGCCAGAGACCTGTACCCCATGGCTTACCCCTGGTAAGTCGTCCTCCCTAACAGTATCCAAAGCGGTATACTTGTTACAAAGGGGAACGACCACAGGGGATCCCTGTACTGACTGCTTCCTCCCAGCCCCTCTCACCGTCACTCATTTATCTTTATTCTTTGGAGTAACTACATCCCTGAAGCTTCTGTCTATGACCACCTCTGCCTCCCGAATGATCCGAAGTTCATCCAGCTCCAGCTCCAGTTCCCTAACGCGGTTTCTGAGGAGCTGGAGATGGGTGCACTTCCCACAGATGAAATCAGCAGGGACACTGACGGTGTCCCTCACCTCAAACATTCTGCAGGAGGAACATTGCGCTACCTTCCCTCCCATCCCTTCTAGATCTCAAAGTTGTTACTGGAGACCAATCCTCCTTGAGCCAAGGTCCTCGATCCAAATGTCTTCAGCTGCCTGATCAATGATTTTTGCTCCATTGTAATGTCAGTTGTGGGACTGTTTCCGAATGTTTTCACAATTTTCAGCACCATTCCTTGGCTAATGAAGCAATCTTTGCAAACAGATATAAAATCTTAACACATGAGCTTATGCTGATAATTGGCAAGTAACATGCCACACAAGTGCTAGGCAATAACTGTTTTGAACAGGAGAGACACAAACAACTCCTCTAATGTTCAATGGCATTACCATTGGTGACTCCCCAACATCAACATCATGAGGGTTCACCATTCGTGAGACTCCAGTGGAAGAGGTATCATAAATTCCGTGACTATGAGTGGAGGTCAAAGGTTGTCTATTTCTTGTCCCACGTTTAGCATCTTAACTCCTATTACAATCGCGGACCAGACCCCAACAGTGGGGACGGTACTGGACAGAAATCGTAATATTTTATTTTAATTTTGGAAGACTGTGAGGAAAGGATACCTCGCTCCAGGAATTATTTCACATAAAATAGGAATATGGTATATTAAAACAAACTTTATTGCTGACACAATATCAGAATATTTTTAACACTACAAAATAAGATAGCTTACAATTACCCCTTATACAATGTTAATTAATACAGTGACACAGTAACCCTTAACAGCTATCTTTACTTCCACTCAAACAATAAAACCATCTCAGATCCCAAATTACTGTTAAGTACAGTTAGCAATTAGAAATACCTGCTGCATAGCTGTGTCTTGAATACTCCACTTTGAAAAAGAAAGATCTTCGGAGACTGTTTTAAAGAAAGAGACCTGACACCCTGTCAGAATAATGCAGAATCTCTGGCTGTATTCTTCAGAAAAATCTCTCAGCTCCCCTTCCATCCACAAATCAAAATTGAACCTCAACATCCAAATGCTTCAAACACCTGAATCCATAAGAGCATAAGGCTTAGGAGCAGAATTAGGCCACTCGGCCCATCAAGTCTGCTCACCATTCAATCATGGCTGATATTTTCTCATACCTATTCTCCTGCCTTCTCCCCATAACCCCAAATCCCCTTATTGATCAAAAACCGATCTCCCTCTGTCTTAAAGATACTCAGTGATTTGGCCTCCACAGCCTTCTGCGGCAAAGAGTTCCACAGATTCAACACCCTCTGGTTGAAGAACCTCCTCCTCATCTCTGTTTTAAAGGATCGTCCCTTTAGTCTGAGATTGTGTCCTCTGGTTCTAGTTTTTCCTACAAGTGGAAACTTCCTCTCCATGTCCACTTTATCCAGGCCTCGCAGTATCTGTAAGTTTCAATAAGATCCCCTCCATCCTTCGAAACTCCAATGAGTACAGACCCAGAGCCCTCAACCGTTCCTCATACGACAAGCTCTTCATTACAGGGATCATTCTTGTGAACACCCTCTGGACCCTTTCCAAGGCCAGCACATCCTTCCTTAGATACGGGGCCCTAAACTGCTCACGATACTCCAAATGTAGTCTGACCAGAGCCTTATATAACCTCAGAAGTACATCCCTGGTCTTGTATTCTAGCCCTCTCGACGTGAATACTAACATTGCATTTGCCTTCCTAACTGCCGACTGAACCTGCACATTAACCTTACGAGAATCGTGAACAAGGAATCCCAAGTCCCTTTGTGCTTCTTATTTCCTAAGCATCTTCAAATTTAGAAAATAGTCTATATCTCCATTTCTCCTTCCAAAGTGCATAACCTCACACTTTTTCACATTGTATTCCATCTGCCACTTCTTTGCCCACTGTCCTAGCCTGTCCACGTCCTTCTGCAGCCTGCCTGCTTCCTCAATACTACTTCCCCTCTACAGATCTTTGTATCATCTGCAAACTTAGCAACAGTGCCTTCAGGTCTTTCCTCCAGATCATTACTCTATATTATGAAAAGTTGTGGTTCCAGCACCGATCCCTGAGGCACACCACTAGTCAACGACTGCCATCCTGAAAAAGACTCCTTTATCCCCACTCTCTGCCTTCTGCCAGTCAGCCAATCCTCCATCCATGCTAGGATCTTACCCTTCACACCATGGGCTCTTAATTTATTTAACAGTCTCCTATGTGGCACCTTGTCAAAAGCCTTCTGGGAATCTAAATAAATCACATCCACTTGTTCTCCTTTGTCTAACTTCCTTGTTACTTCCTCAAAGAACTCTAACAGATTTGTCAGACATGACCTCTCCTGGAGCTCTGGCATTCCACTAGTGTCTTCCACCGTGAAGACTGATGCAAAGTAACTATTCAATTTGTCTGCCATTTCTTTGTTTCCTATTATTACTTCTCCAGTCACATTTTCCAGTCGTCCAATATCTATTTTTGCCTCTCTCTTACCTTTTATAGGTCTTATGGTCTTAAGGTCTTGCAAAGCAGGATTTTAAAAAAATACTGCCGCAGCAGTCATACACACGCGAACAGGCTTTTAACCTTTACTGTACCAAATACAGAAAATACAATATACCTGAAATTCCTATATGCTTCACACTCCCCAAAAACTGTCCACCATCTACAAACTACAGATCAGAAGTTTGAAGGAATACTCTTCATTTGACGCAATGAATATGGCTGCAGCACCAGACCATTAACCATCTGGGACAAAGAAGTCTGTTTATAAAAGGAAAACATTGTTGGTGCTGAAAATCTGAAAAACAAACAAAAAATGCTGCATAGACTCAGCAGAGCTGGCAGCATCTATGGAGAGAGGAACAGAGTTAACGTTTCAAGTCCGCAGGACTCTTCTTCAAAACTTTGTTTGATTGATGATGTGTTCTCCTTCTAGATTTATACCAAACAAGCTGAAGGGTAAGCACAGACGTTGAACACGTAGGGTGGGATCCTCCGGCTGCGTCCGCCCGGCGACTGGAGAATTCTGGCCGAGGTCAATGGAATTCCCCATTATACGTGGCTCGCTTGTGGCATTCTTTCAGCGGGCGGGGCGGGAGAATCCAGCCCAGAATTTTAATTGAGGCTTGCTGCTTCAGCTAATTGCCAGTGTAAGAGAACTGAATTACCTGATATTGTTTCACTTTCTGTGATGACTCACATGTTACCAGAAGTGGATATTTAGACGATTAGATTTAACAAACTACCAAGTATACTGTCACAACAGGCACCACTTGCACCACCTAGGAGAGCCGGTGGAAGGAGGACCCAATGAAGGTCAGAAATAGCCAGGAGTGTGGGTGAAAGAGGAACCCGTTGACAGTCAGGAATAATCAGGAGTGGTCACCAATCCAGTCCAGTCTGTGGCTCCAGAGCTGAGCAGCCATGAGAGAAATCAAAGTGTGACATCACAGGACAATAATAATAATAATCTTTATTGTCACAAGTAGGCATACATGAACACTGCAATGAAGCTACTGTGAAAAGCCCCCAGTCTCCACATTACAGCGCCTGTTCGGGTACACAGAGGGAGAATTTGGAATGTCCAATTCACCTAATGTGTTTCGGAACTTGTGGGAGGAAACTGGAGCACCCGGAGGAAACCCACGCAGACACGGAGAGAACGCGCAGACTTCACATAGACAGTGACCCAAGCGGGAATCGAACCTGGGACCCTGGCGCTGTGAAGCAACAGTGCACTGTGCTACCGTGCTCCCTGTGGATGTTGGTGTAATCCAGTGAAAATATGTCTGTCATAGGTACCTTAAGCTCAGAGTCATCGAGCTGGAGGCTCTGCGGTGAATCAGGGAGGGAGAAAGTCACCCAAACACTTTGATCCAGAAACTAGTCACAAGTCTTAGGATAGGGTCTTCTGGTTTGGTCAGGAAATGGAGGGCGTGATTATGGGTTAGGCAGGTATGGGGACCCAGCAAGTAGAAGTGGAGGAGACTCAACATTTGCCATGGTCCAACTGATTCGGGGTGTTTGCAGTCTGTCTGCATGAAAGTGCGGAGGGTGGATGAGCAAACTGAGCAAAGCGGCATGGTACAGAAGGCCATTCAAGCAAAGCGAGGAATGGATAGGAATGTCATGGTAGTCGGGGACAGTATTAGTCAGGGATACAGACACAGTTCTCTGCAACCAGGAGCAAGAATCCAGGACGCTACGTTGCTTGTGCCAGAGTTTGGGGCACTTGTTCTGGGCTGGGGAGAAACTTGCAGTGGGAAGGGGTGAATCAAGTGGTCGAGTCCAAGTAAGTAACAAAGACATAGGTAGGACTTAGAAAGGGGATCTGCTGAGGGAGTAAGAGCAGCTAAGGACTAAATTAAATGGCAGAACCTGAAAGATAATAATCATTGGATTGTTACCTGAACCACAATCAAATTGTATCGGATGTAGGATTGGAGAGTTAAATGTGTAGCTCAAATACTGGTGTGAGAGAAATGGGTTTCTAGTCAATGGTAACTCTCAACATATTGATTGTGCGGCATTCATTAACGTTATTGTCATTGAATGTCAAGCAGTAAGAATGTTAGGGGACCGCACAGTAACATAAAACACACCCACAAGTGATTTCCTACCTTTTTCTATTTCTTATCTCCACCGAAACTCATTCGACATCTTGATCTTCAGAATGAATGTCATCTCTCTCCATTGTACTGATGTCAGCCTTAATTAACAGAGCTCCCTCTCTAGTTTTTCCTAGCTTTATGTCCTGCCAAAATGCCATGTAATCTTCAATATTCAGGTTCAGCATTTTGTCGTCTTGCATCCATGTCTCTGTAATAGCTTCAGATCAAACGTATTTATTTCTGGCTGAGCTGTTTTGTTGTAAATGCAAGATGAATTCAGATACAAGTACCTTTAAATCTGCCTTTTTACTATTTTTGCAATCTCCAGTGTTATCTGTTGGCTCACTCTGAGGTTTATGCACTCTGTCCCTTCCTGTCATGCTCTGATTATCACTTTTAAAAAATGCTTTCACATGATGTGGGCATCACTGGCTATGTCAGCACTTATTGTCCATCCCTAGTTGGTGATGTGCTGCCTTTTTGAACCTCTGCAGTCCAGGTGGTGTAGGTATATCCACGGTGCTGCTCGGGAGAGAGTTCCAGAATTTTGACCTAGCGACAGTGAAGGAACAGCGGCATAATCCCAAGTCAGGATGGTGTGAGTGTGTTAGAGGGGAACTTGCAAGTGGTGGTGTTCCCCTGCATCTGCTGCCCTTGTCCTTCCAGATGGTCAAGTCACAGGTTTAGACGGTGCTGTTGAAGGAGGCTTGATGAGTTGCTGCCGTTTTCTGTTAGCGTATGCAGTAATCACCGGGCCAGGTAATAGCTTTTGCAGTGGCTCAATGGAGACCTCCGGGCCCTTCGCTGAAATTCGTCGGGGGGCAGTCTTCAGTGATGTGAGTCAAAGATTGGGGTGAATCACAGCTACAGTCCTGATTCCCGGCAAGGCCCCACTTGTGCCAATTTGCTGCACAAATGCCTTGGCCAGCGTGGAAACTGTTGTGGCAGATTGAAGTCGAATGGGTGGGCTGAGGGATCTGTGATGAGAAAGTGGTTTTAATGGTGGCCTGTTGATTCCATTTCTGCTGCCACAGGGCCTCTGCTGTTATTCATCGGCACTGTGGTCTTGATCATACAGGCTGGTGTGATGGGAGGGGAGCAGCAGGTGGATTGGTCAGGTCCTTGTTTCACGGCAGGCTCGGGTTGTTATAAACCTTCTCCAAGAGCTTTCTTGTTGCATGGTCGCACAGGGTTAGCACTGTTGCTTCCCGGCTTGGGTCACTGTCGGTGTGGAGTCTGCATGTTCTCCCCTTGTCAGCACGGGTTTCCTCCGGGTGCTCCGGTTTCCTCCCACAAGCCCTGAATGACATGCTTGTTAAGTGAATCAGCGTGTTGAAGGAGAGAAGCACATTCCTCTTCAAGACAGGGGGTGTACACTGGGCGATATCCCCGTGACATGGATTTGGTGGCCGCTTTGTAGACGGCATAGTGGTATCATTACCGTACTTTGTTCCAGTGCCTTGCGGTGTTTCTCCCAATTGGATTTGCGTAGGCTCGAACGCTGCTTCTTTGAGCTGGTGATAATAGCTAGTTGAAGGTCGGTGCATGGGAAGTTACGCAAGACTTTGCATGATGTTGAGAGTGGATTGCCATGTGTTGAGCTGACCCAGCAAATGGCAGGTAAGTAGTCATGCTTCCCTCTTGCAGAGTGGAAATTTCCCGGTTGTTTGGGGTCATGGAAAAGATTGAGATAATTCCGTGCGGTCAATTTGCAAGTTTTGCATCATCAGCTTCAATCTCATAGCTCCAGTCTTTGTGATAGCTGTTGAAGTCTCCAACATCGACAGCTGGACGCGATAAGGCAGGAGTTTAGCACAGGGCTAAATCACTGGCTCTGAAAGCAGACCAAGGCAGTCCAGCAGCACGGTTCAATGCCCGTACCAGCCTCCCCAAGCAGGCACCGGAATGTGGCGACTAGGGACTTTTCACAGTAACTTCATTTGAAGCCTACTTGTGGCAATAAGCGATTTTCATGCAAGAATGTATTTGTCCCAGCTAACGCTGGGGGCCTTGTAGATATTTACTATCTTGATGGTCACAATCCTGATGATACCAACATGTTCAGTGGAAGAAAGATAGGCTACGTCAGCCACGGTCGATTGAACATACGTGGTCTGCCCATGCTTTGGATGGGCAGCATGCATATTAGGTGAAAGCCGTCAATTTCATATTTTCCAGCCTGGTCAGATGGGATGCGGTTTTTGGAATAAGATAACATTAGTTGTATGGTGTTCTTCATGTTGCTTATTTCAGGATAGTTAGCGTTGTGTTCACAAAGACCACAAAATAGCTTTAACTTAAACAAAGTTTAAAAGGCTGAGGGACTTGAGGCTGTTTTCGTTCGAGAGAAGAAGGTTAAGAGGTGACTTAATTGAGGCATAAAAGATGATCAGAGGATTGGATAGGGTGGACAGTGAGAACCTTCTTCCTCGGATGGTGATGTCTAGCACGAGGTGACATAGTTTTAAATTGAGGGGAGATAGATATAGGACAGATGTCAGAGGTAGGTTCTTTACTCAGAGAGTAGTAAGGGCGTGGAATTCCCTGCCTGCAACAGTAGTGGACTCGCCAACACTAAGGGCATTCAAATGGTCATTGGATAGACATATGGACGATAAGGGAATAGTGTAGATGGGCTTTAGAGTGGTTTTACAGGTTGGCGCAACATCGAGGGCCGAAGGGCCTGTACTGCGCTGTAATGTTCTATGTTCTATGTTCTAAAGCTATGATTTATTTACACTACTAACTGGGATTCGACATGTGTCCTTAAGAATACACAATTGATCAATAAAATTGAAATACACTCATCTACTGCTAATCTCACGACTTGTTTAAACTATAATCTAACCTTACTTGCTCTACCTGCTCTTCTGACCTTCACTCGCTAATTCCTGCCTACACTCCTCCCCTAAGGTCTAGCATCACTGCCTTATATAGTTGTCACTGTAGCTCCCTCTATACTACTGACACTTCCTTAACCCTTGCAATGCTGAGAGTTATGATAATACCACAGGTTGTATATTTCTGGACGAGAGTGCTGATTAGTTGTCGATTTCCAGCAGTTAGTCCCTCAACGTTGTGTTTCAGGAGATGGAGTGCGGTTTGGTGGTTAGGGAGCTATAAGAATTCATATTGCTGGTAGTTTTAGATTTGGTGATATCGAAACTTTTGAAGCTTGAGCTTGCTGAATTCGGTTTGCGTGTCGGGTCATTCTCTTCCCCGGGTTTCACCGGGCGTGACAAGTGTCATGATGTGAACGCTGATCCATGACCATCCCATGCTGCAGTGCATCTGGTAGATGGCAGACACCGGCTGCTACTGTGCGTCGGTGGTGGATGGAGTGAATGTTGAAGGTAATGGGTGCGGTGCTCTTCAAATGGGTTGCTTTGTGTTGAACTTCTTGAATGTTGTTGGAGTTGCACGCATTCAAGTAAATGGAGAGTATTCTATCAAACTCTTGACTTGCACCTTGTAAATGGTGGGCAGGCCTTGAGAGGTCAGGAAGTGAGTTACTTTCAGCCGAATTCCCAGTCTCTGACATGCTCTTGTAGTCACAGTATTTATGTGGCGACTCCCGTTCAGTTTCTGATCAATGGGAACCCACAGATTGTTGATAGTAGGGGGTAAAGCAATGCAAATGCCATTGAATATTAAGCAGAGATGGTTGGTGTCTCTCTTGTTGGAGATGGCCGTTGTCTGGACTCGTGTGGCACCAATGTTATTTGCCAATTATCAGTGCAAGCCTGGATATTGACCAGATCTTGCTGCATCAGGGCACGGCCTGCTTCAATATCGGCGGAGTCACAAATGGGGCCGGAAATTGTGCAATATTCAGTGATTATCCCCACTTCTGACCTTATGATGGTGAGAAGGTTATCTGCCTCACAAGGACACTGGTCCCAGCATGGATCAGGTGAAGACTGCCCCACTGCTGCAGCTCCCACTTTCCACTGTAGTGGTGTCAATGTTCACTAACTGTTAGGCCCCCAAACAGTAACCAGACTGTAGGACAGAGTGCACAGAAAGAATTAATGGGCTTGTGAGAAACACTTAACCATAATTATGGGGGATTTTATTCTACATATGGATTGGGGAATCAGATTGGCAAACGTAGCCTGGAAGGTGAGTCCATAGAGTGTTGCCAGGACAATTTCTTTGAGTTGCATTTGCTAGAGCCAACCAAAGCGGAGGTTATTCTAGATCTGGTAATATGCAACGCATCAGGGGTAATTAATGACCTCATGGTAAAGGCGCCCCTAGGTAGCAGTCTTCATAACTTGACCTAATTTCACATTAAGTTCGAGTGAGAGAAGGGTGATCTGAGACTACTGTTTTGAACTTAAATAAGAACAATAATGAGAGCTAGCTGAAGTGAATTGGGAAATTTGATTAAGAGATGTAATGGCGACATTTAAAGAAATACTTTGGAACACACAGCAAATCTACATTCCAGTGAGAGAGCAAGACTCTAGGGGAAGCACACACCATCCACGGCTAACTAAATAAGTTAAAGATAGTATCAAAATGAAAGGAAAAGCATACAATATTCAACAGAATTTTAAAAAAAAAAACAGCAAAGAACGGCTGAAAGTAGAGGGAGGAATAAGAGCAATCGCTAGAAATACAGAAGCAGTTGATCAGAGTTTCTACATGTATTTAAGGAAAAGACTAAGTGAAGTGAAGATTGGTCCCCTACAGAGTGAGTCAGGGGAATAAGTAATGGAAAAATAAGGAAATGGCAGGTGAATTGACAAAATATTTAGCATCTGTTTTAACTGTAGAAGGTACAAATAACATTCTCGAAATAATTGTGTGTCAAGAGGTGAAAGGGAGGGAGAAAATAAGACAGTTCCAGTATTGAGAAAATTATTAGAGCTCAAAGCTGACGGACGGGGTTCTCCATCCAATGCTGCACCCCTCCGCCGGCAGCAGGTTTCTCCATCCTGCCAGCTGGTCAATGGGATTTCCACGCCATCGGGAAATCCCCGGCCCTGTGCGCGCTGCCGGCGTAACGGAGAATCCTGACAGCGGGAATCCAGTCCGACAAGTTTCTAGGTCCTGATGGACTTCATCCTTGGGTAGGATTCTCTGGCCGCTGACGCCGAAATTGCGTTCGCCGATTGGCCGGAGAATCACCATTTGTGCCAAAATCGGGGGCGGCGCCGCTTTTGCAATGCTCCGCCCTCTCGAAAATGCGTACACCGTATGCCGTTGGGACGGCCTCTGGACCTCACCTGAGGCCCTCCCCCGAGTTCCCGACGGCGTGGAACACATATCCTTTTTATTTTCGGGAATCCGGCATGGCGGCTGCAGACTGAGTCCAGCTCCGCCACAGTCGGGTGGGAGCCTTTCCGCGGGCAGGGGGGGCGCTTTGGCGGGGGCTGAGGGCACTGGTGGGGATAGCGAGCCAGGTCAATGGGGGGCAGTTTTTGGCAGGCCGGGTCCGCGGGCGACCGGCGCCATGTTGCCACGGACTCGCCAATTCGCCGGTCGTATCAGCAGGTAAAGCTGGAGGCTTTACGCTGCGTGGCTGCTATCCCCCCCACCAGATGGGAGATGGCTGCAGCTTTGCCGCTGTTTCTTCTGGCATAAAGCCCCACTATCTCCACGCCGGCGTCAGCACTTAGTCTTCAAATCGGAGAATCCAGCCCCTTGTGTTTGAAAAGCACTAGCTGCTGAGAATACCAGCCATTGTCTCTAATAAAATCTGTTGCAAATTCTGTCTTCAGAATTTAAAACAATGACACAATGCATTTCTGATGCGTTTTATGTCGAAAAAATTGGCAGCGCCCCCTCACCGATCCTGTGACCGGTGAGGGGCTAGCAGCTGTACCGCGTAAAACTCCCACCTTCCACAAGATAAATGACCGAGAATGGCACGTGGCGACGACCTGCAGCGGTCGCGCCGGAGAACATGGTGCCAGCCATGTGTGAACCCGACCTGCCAGTTAGTGCATCCCTGGCCACCCTCTGGCCACCTGCTGGCCACCCCCACCAGTCCCCCTAGTCCTCACAGAAGCCCCCCTCCCCACCATCAGCATGGCACTCGCCGCACTTTGGAGGCGCCGGACACTGTCCGCCGCTGCCACGCCGGGATCCCGCACGGCTAAGACCACAAGTGAATCGTGCTGTCAGGAGCTTGGCCCATTGGAGGCGGAGGATCGGGGGAGGGCCTTCAGATAATGTGTTGAGGCTGTCCCAATGGCGTGCAGCACGCCTCGCGGTGACGCCATTTTGGAGTGGGCGGAGCATACAAAACCTGTGCCAAACAGGCGCCACCCCCTATTTCGGCGTGAAAAGAGATTTTCCGCCCAATCGCCTATTACAAAATCGGCGTCAGGGTACGGAAAATCCCGCCCAATGACAATTTATGTTGCCCAAACCTCCAAGCTCATGAACTCCACCAATGCCAACAAATGCAGCAAGTGAATTGGAACATCGCCTCTCCACGTGGTACATCATCCTGATGTGGAAAAATATCATTGTTCCTTCATCATCACTGAACCTAATGAGGATATGCCCATTCCTGTGAATGAATCGAAAAAGAAAAATCCTCATCCTTTAAACACCAGCAAAATAAATCATTCAATGCTCGGTGGCCAGATGGTAATAACAGGTTCTGAATTCGAAGAGGTGATGGAAATTGTAAAAATGCTCAGTAACAAAAGCAGCCAAACTAAAAAAGTAAAATGAATGCTCTAACTGAACTCCTTGTTCAACGGAGCACTCAGTGTTTGAATTGTTAATCCCAATGTCAAATTTCAACCCCACTCTTTGAAAGCCCCTCAAAGATAATTTCTGATAATATAGTAGCCTACAGTATATCAAGGGTCTCAATCTAATGGCCACGCCGTGCCTGACTCGGGAACAGACAAAGCCGGTAGATCTCACGAGATTTATCCAGCTTATATTTGAGTGTATATTTAAGTGTGCAGTTAGGCGCGCTTGAAAATGGTCTCGCCGGAGATACCCAAGGCGTGGATTTAACCCTCTTGCCGCAAAGATCCCAGGTGAGCGCCATTTAGCACTGGTCTCCACAAATGTAGATCAGGTGGAATGACAATTGCGGCGGGGGGGGGGGGGGGGGCGGGGGGGGGGGGGTCTCCCAGGCGATGGCAGGCCACCGGGTGGTTGGCTTCTGGACAAGGTGTGACACTCAGGCACTCCTGATGGCACTTGGACACCTTGGTACTGCCAGCCTGGCACATTGGCATTGCCAGTCCAGCTCCCTGGCACTGCCACCCAGTGGTAGGCTGGCAGTGTGAAGGTGCCAAATTGGCATTTTGCCCGCACCGCGAATTGGGCTCAGCAATGTCCTTCCCTCATGAGATTTGGTGCGGGTAAGTTGGGGCACTTGGGGGGGGGTCCGGACGCCTTGTTGGGAGATCGAGAAATCGCAACACCATTTTAAAATAGCGCCCCGATCTCTTCTTGCACTGGCGAGTGGAGCTCCTCAATGCAGGAAATGAAGGTAAGTGCAGCCTCGGCGGGGAAAGCCCCGTCAAGGCCTGGGGGAAAAAACGGAGTCCCATTCAATTGCATGGTCGTTCCCGATGCTTAACACCCGGTTCAACCCGGCCACAACGAGCCTCTGTTCATTTTTGTTAAATCAAGATGTACAGCTACCACGGCCTATTCCATGCAGGTAATCAAGTGATCAACAGTTAAGTAACTACCACGGATTTAACAATGTTAATTGCACAGTGAGGAGGCAGTGGCACAGTGATAGTCACTGGATTAGTAATCTAGAGGGCCAGGGCGGATCTGGGGATCCAGATTCAAATCCACGGCAAATGGGGAAATGGGGAATTGAAAGTTCAAAGTTGACCATGACCATGAAACCGTTGTCAACTTATCTGGTCCACTGACTTCCTCCAGGGAAGAATGTCTGCCATCCTTACCTGCTCCGGCCTACTTGTGACTCCAGATCCATAGCAATGTTATTGACTCTCAAATGCCCTCTGGAATGGAGGGTAGTTGGGGATGGGAAATAAATGCTGGCCCAGCCAACGAGGCCCACTTGCAACCTGGAAGAAATATATTTTAATTCTGTGAGGGTTTTAAAAAAAATTCTGTGCATTTTCTTTTCTGAACTCATCAATGTATATCGGTTATTAAACCCAGGTCCCCAGATCATTATCCTGGGTCTCTGGATTACTAGTCCAGCGGCAATACCATTAACAATATGTAAGTAGCGATTCAGGCTAAATTAATGATAACATTCAAAATCAGCAGTTGATAATGGCGGAAAGAAGAATACTTTAAAAGATCCTGCAGGAAAAAGAATTCGGAAGCTGAGGTGAATTTGAAAAAAAAACAAGAAAATTGTTTTGTGTAAAGTCAGTCATGAGATGAACCAGAACAGTAAAGTCTAAATGGCCTCTTCCTGTGCTAAAATAGTGAGTGTTTTATCAATGAGTTACTGCATTTTGTATTGTTCAAGTTTGAACACCCTCAGCGTGGTTGAAAGTGCAACTCTGTCAAATGCTGGAAATTCCCGGAATTGTCCTTTGCAAGTGCATGATTTATATCTTTTTTTAAATATATATATTTATTCAACTTTTTCAACAGATTTTCAACAAACCCCGCCCCCCGCAACAAAAAGAAAGAAACAAGAACACAACAATCAAAAATTATACATTGGATTTCCCCCATATACAATAACCCCCCATATGACATTTAAAAGCACCAACAGGGAAGCCCCCCCCCCACCCACCCAAACGCCCCCCCCAAAAGAACACCCCCCTCCCCCCCCGCCCCTGGGCTGCTGCTGCTGCTGACCTCCTCCTAATGCTCCGCGAGATAGTCTCGGAACGGTTGCCACCGCCTGAGGAACCCCTGCACAGACTCTCGCAAGGCAAACTTTATCCTCTCCAACTTGATGAACCCTGCCATGTCATTGATCCAAGCTTCCACACTCGGGGGCTTCGCATCTTTCCATAATAGCAAAATCCTCCGCCGGGCTACCAGGGACGCAAAGGCCAGAATACCGGCCTCTTTCGTCTCCTGCACTCCCGGCTCGTCCATTGCCCCAAATAATGCTAACCCCCAGCTCGGCTTGACCTAGGCTTTCACCACCTTGGACATAGTCCTCGCAAAACCCCTCCAAAACCCATCCAGTGCCGGGCACGACCAGAACATATGGACGTGATTTGCCGGGCTTCCCGAGCACCTCCCACACCTGTGCTCCATCCCAAAGAACCTATTCAACCTCGCCCCTGTCATATACGCTCTGTGAGTAACTTTGAACTGTATTAGGCTGAGCCTGGTGCAAGAGGAGGAAGAATTAACCCTATTCAGGGCATCAGCCCACAGACCCTCATCTATCTCCTCCCCAAGATCCTCCTCCCACTTGCCCTTTAACTCCTCCACCGAGGCCTCCTCCTCTTCCGTCAACTCCTGGTAAATGACCAAAACTTTGCCTTCTCCAACCCATACACCCAAAATCACCCTGTCCTGAATCCCCTGTGCCGGGAGCAGCGGGAATTCCCTCACGTGCCGCCTCACTTGCATGTACCTGAAAGCGTTTCCCAGGGGTAACCCAAACTTCTCCTCCAGCGCCCCTAGGCTCGCAAACGTCCCATCGATGAACAGGTCACCCATTCTTCTAATCCCTGCCCGATGCCAGCTCCAAAACCCCCCATCCATCCTTCCCGGGACGAACCGATGATTCTCCCGAATCGGGGACCAAACCGAGGCTCCCACCTCGCCTCTGTGTCGCCTCCACTGCCTCCAGATCTTCAACGTCGCCGCCACCAACGGACTCGTGGTGTACCTTGTCGGCGAGAGCGGCAGCGGTGCCGTCGCCAGCGCCCTCAGGCTCGTGCCCACACAGGACGCCATCTCTAACCTCTTCCGCGCCGCCCCCTCCCTCCATTACCCACTTACGGATCATCGCCACATTGGCTGCCCAATAATAGCCGCACAAATTCGGCAATGCCAGCCCCCCCTGTCCCTGCTGCGCTCCAGAAACACTCTCTTCACCCTCGGGGTCTTATTCGCCCACACATAACCCATGATGTTCCTACTTACCCATTTGAAAAAGGCCTTGGGGATCATAATGGGAAGGCACTGGAACACAAAGAGAAACCTCGGGAGGACCGTCATTTTGACCGACTGCCCCCTACCCGCTAGTGAGAGTGGCAGCATATCCCATCTTTTAAAATCCTCCTCCATCTGCTCCACCAACCACGTCAAATTGAGCTTGTGCAGGGCCCCCAACTCCTAGCTACTTGGATCCCTAGGTACCGAAAGCTCCTTTCCGCCCTCCTCAGCGGTAGCTCGTCTATCCCCCTTCCCTGGTCCCCTGAATGCACCACAAAGAGCTCGCTCTTCCCCACGTTGAGTTTATGCCCCGAAAAGTCCCCAAACTCCTTTAGGATCCTCATGACCTCCGCCATCCCCTTCACTGGATCTGCCACATACAGCAACAGGTCGTCAGCATACAACGACACCTGGTGTTCCTCTCCCCCCCGGACCAGTCCCCTCCATTTCCTGGACTCCCTTAGTGCCATGGCCAGAGGCTCAATTGCCAGTGCAAACAACAAGGGGGACAGGGGGCACCCCTGCCTCGTCACCCGGTACAGCCGAAAGTACTCCGGCCTCCGCCGATTCGTAGCCACACACGCCACCGGGGCTCTATATAGCAGCCTGACCCAGCTGCTGAACCCCTCCCCAAACCCAAGCCTCCGCAACACTTCCCAAAGATACTCCCACTCCACCCGGTCAAAGGCCTTCTCCCCATCCATAGCTGCCACTACCTCCGCTTCCCCCTCCACCGGGGAGATCATAATCACATTGAGGAGCCTCCGCACATTTGTATTTAATTGCCTACCCTTCCTCCGCACATTTGTATTTAATTGCCTACCCTTCACAAATCCCGTCTGGTCCTCATGGATCACCCGCGGAACACAGTCCTCAATTCTCGTAGCCAGCACCTTTGCCAGCAACTTAGCATCAACATTGAGGAGCGAGATCGGTCTATATGACCACATTGCAGTGGATCCTTGTCCCGCTTCAGGATCAAAGATATCAGCGCCCTAGACATTGTCGGGGGCAAGGTCCCTCCCCCCCTCCCTCGCCTTATTGAAAGTCCTCACTAGCAACGGGCCCAGCAGGTCCACGTATTTCCTGTAGAATTCAACCGGGAACCCATCCGGCCTCGGGGCCTTCTTCGCCTGCATGCTCCCCAATCCTTTAACCAGCTCATCCAGCCCAATCGGCGCTCCCAAAGCCATCCACCTCCTCCTCCTCCACCCTCAGGAACCTCAGCTGATCTAAGAATCGTCGCATCCCCTCCTCCCCCGCTGGGGGCTCAGACCTGTACAGATCCCCATAGAAGTCCCTAAATACCTTGTTTATTCTCACCGCACTCCACACCGTATTCCCCCCTCTATCCTTAACTCCACCAATGTCCCTCGCTGCCTCCCTCTTACGAAGCTGGTGCGCCAGCATCTGACTCGCCTTCTCCCCATACTCATACGTCGCCCCCTGAGCTTTCCTCCACTGTGCCTCTGCTTTCCCTATGGTCAACAGGTCGAACTCCGTCTGGAGGTTCCGTCGCTCCCTGAGTAGCCCCTCCTCGGGGGCCTCTGCATACCTCCTGTCCACCCTTAAAATCTCCCCCACCAACCTCTCCCTCTCCCTCCCCTCTCTCTTCTCCCTGTGGGCCCTAATGGAGATTAGCTCTCCCCTGACCACCGCCTTCAGCGCCTCCCAGACTACCCCCACCTGCACCTCCCCATTGTCGTTGGCCTCCAAATATCTTTCAATGCACCCCCGTACCCGCCCGCACACCTCCTCATCCGCCAACAGTCCCACATCAAGGCACCACAGCGGGCGCTGGTCCCTCTCCTCCCCCAACTCCAGCTCCACCCAATGCGGGGCGTGGTCCAAGATGGCTATTACCGGGTATTCCATTCCCTCCACTTTCGGGATTAGCGCCCTACTCAAAATGAAAAAATCTGTCCGGGAGTAGGCTCTATGGACGTGGGAAAAGAAAGAAAATTCCCTGGCCAGTGGCCTGACAAACCTCCATGGGTCCACTCCCCCCATCTGGTCCATAAACCCCCTGAGTACCTTGGCCGCAGCCGGCCTCTTACCCGTCCTGGATCTAGAGCGGTCCAGTGCTGGGTCCAGCACCGTGTTGAAGTCCCCCCCCATTATCAAGCTTCCTACCTCCAGATCTGGAATCCGACCCAGCATGGGTTTCATAAATCCGGCATCATCCCAATTCGGGGCATATACGTTCACCAGTACCACCCGCACCCCCTGCAACCTACCACTCACCATCACATATCGACCTCCATTATCCACTACAATATTAATTGCCTCAAACGACACCCGCTTCCCCACCAGTATTGCAACCCCTCTGTTCTTCGCATCCAGCCCTGAATGGAAGACCTGCCCTACCCATCCCTTTCTCAGCCTTACCTGATCCGACACCTTCAAATGTATCTCCTGGAGCATAACCACGTCTGCCTTCAGTCCCTTTAAGTGTGTGAACACCCGGGCCCTCTTGACCGGCCCGTTCAGGCCCCTCAGATTCCAAGTTATCAGCCGGATTGAGGGGTTACTCGCTGCCCCCCCCCCCCCCCACTACCGACTAGCCATCTCATTTTCTCGGCCAGCCATGTGCCCGCGCCTCCCGCACCCTCAGTCCCCCAGGCAGCGGACCCCCGCCCCGACCACCTCTCCTACTTTCAGCTCCCCTTTGGCCAATGCAGCAGCAACCCTGTTCCCCCCTCCCCCTCCCCCCACTAGATCCACATCTAGCCATTTTGCTCCGCCCACAACACTCCCGTAAGTCAGCTGACTCCTGTTGACCCCGGCCTGTCCCGCCATTCCATCGACCTCCCAGTGTGAGAATCCCCCTTCCCCTTGGCAGTCAGTGTGCGCTCCTCTCCAGCACCGCCCTTCCCCCCCCCCCCCCCCCATCCTTCCCTAACGCGGGAAAAATCCCGCGCTTTCCTGAGCTGGCCCCACCCCCTCTGGCGCAGCTCCTTTTTGTTGGCCTTACCCCAACTCCCCATCCCCGGGCCTCCGCTCCCCCTCTTCCTCCGTGGGGGCCTGCCCCTCCAACACCGACGCCCACACTCTCCCACAGCTCCCACATCAAAATCCATTCACCCATCCCCACCCAGCACTCAAACCAAAAGAACATTCCCCAAACATAATAAACACAGTGAACACAGTAAACATCCCCCCACGACAAATCCTCAATTTGAGTCCAACTTTTCAGTCCGTATAAAGCTCCATGCCTCATCGGGCGTTTCAAAATAGTGGTGCCGATCTTGGAACGTGACCCACAATTGTGCTGGCTGCAGCATATGATTTATATCTTTTAGCACTCCTTCTCCCATTGTAACCATGGAGTTCAATCCTATTGCAGTGCAAATCACTACATTAGGTGCTTTGAATTTTTTTGTGATGAAAGGCAGAATGAAAAGAAAAACATTATTCCAAAATCAGGCGTCCAACAAATGCCTGACCCATTGATTTCCTGCGCAACTGCTCCTGCATACCTGTGCTGGTACCCACTTCCTGGTCTTGGCCCCCTATGAGGTGGCAGGCTGTAGAATATATTCACCCAAATATAAGGCCTATATTTAAATGCAATGCAAATATGGCACCTGTAGCGCACAAAGCATTAACATGTCTGTGTGTTCATTTGCGTTCACCGAAGGGCAGCTGCAGGCTCGTCCCAAAATCAGCAGCGCGGCGTAGAATTCGTCCATCGATTCTCCGGGACTTTGCCGTCTCGTCGCGAGCTGGTAGCGAGCGTAGATTTGGTTAACTGGGCGGACGTAGAGACTTTTCAGTGCTGCGAACGCCGTCTGGAAATCCTCCGCGTCTTCGATGAGGGAGAAAATCTCCGTGCTTATCCTCGAGTGCAGGACCTGTAGTTTTTGGTCTTCTGTGACCTGGCCGGTGGCCGTTCTGAGGTAGGCCTCAAAACAAGTCTGCCAGTGCTTGAAGGCTGGTGCCGCGTTCACTGCGTGGGGGCTGATCCTCAGGCATTCCGGGATGATCCTGAGCTCCATAGTCCTTTTTAGGCACGCTTAATAAATTGTAGCGCACAAAGACTCCGTGAGACGAATAGAGTGAAGTCGATGAGGCTTTATTAAGCGTGTCTGTTCTCCCGCAGCTCGATAGTAGAATGGCCTGCGGGGAGGACTCCGGCTTCTTATACTCCGCCTTCAGGGCGGAGCTAGAGGTCAATGGCCAACCAGGACCCGGGATCTGTCAGCCAATGACATTAGGGCTTCCAGTCCCACATGACCCCTAATACATACTACCACAGCATCTGACATGCTTTCCATAATTTGCTCTGAGAGAGACATCTGTTCATCCCTTTGACTGATTGTCCAAGCTTAGATGCTAGCTTAAAAAGAAAAGAAATGCTGCCAGTATAGCAGCCCTATTGGCTTTTACTGTGGCTGGCCTAAGACCTGCTTCAAGCAGAATCCCCATGCCCTCCAGAATGAATCCCCAGCAGAGAAGATTAATTAAATGACCCTGACACTGGAAAATTGGTCAGTGGTTCACTTTGTGGCAAGTAGAAGTTCCACTCCCCCAGGGCAGCATGTGGCACAGTGGTTCACACTGGGACTACGGCGCTGAGGACCCCGGTTTGAATCGCGGCCCTGGGTCACTGTCCGTGCGGAGTTTGCACATTCTCCCCGTGTTTGCGTGTGTTTCACCCCCACAACCCAAAGATGTGCAGGTTATGTGGACTGGCCACGCTAAATTGCCCCTTAATTGGAAAAAAAATGATAATTGGGTACTCCAAATTTACAAAAAAACGAAAAGAAGTTCCACTCCCCCGCCACCACCTCCAATCTGCCCCACCCCTGCAATCCATGCTGATGTGATGGGTGAGGGAATGAGGTTTTCAAACCTTTACACCCTTCCCTTAGTAAAGTATGTAATAATAACAATAATCCTTTATTGTCACAAGTATGAAGTTATGAAAAGCCCCGAGTCGCCACATTCCAGCGCCTTTTCGGGTAAGCCGGTATGGGAGTTGAACCCGCGCTGCTGGCCTTGTTCTGCATAACAAACCAGCTGTCTAGCCCACTGAGCTAAGCAGAGGATTGATTTATGGATTGATTTAACAAATATCCTTCCATGACAGTAACCACCTTTATACCAGTCAAGAAGCCCACCATCATACCGCTGCCAAAGAAGAGCCAGGCAATGTGCCCCAATGACTATCATCCGGTGACCTTGACAGCGATCATAATGAAGTACTTCGAGAGGTTGGTCATACGACTCAATAACTCTGTACGCCCAGATTGCCTAGATCCACAGCAATTTGCACACCGCTGCAATCGGTCCACAGCAGACACCACCTCCCTGGTCCTACACCCATCCCTGGAGCATCTCGACAACAAGAGCTCCTCCATCAGACTACTATTTATTGACTACAGATCCGCCTTCAACATCATAATCCCAGCCAAGCTCATATCAAAACTTCAAAACCTAGGACTTGGCTCCTCACTCTGCAACTGGATCCTCGAATTTCTGACACATTGACCACAATCAGTAAGGATAAACAACAACACCTCCTCCACAATAGTCCTCAATACCGGGGACCCGCAAGGCTGCGTTCTCAGCCCCCAAATATACTCCCCATACACACTCGACTGCGTGGCAACATTTGGCTCCATATCCATCTACACGTTTGCTGATGACACAACCGTAGTCGTTTGGATCACAGACAACGATGAGTCAGAATACAGGAGGCAGATAGAGAAACTAGTGAAGATGTGTAAAGACAACAATCGCTCCCTCAATGTCAGCAAAATGAAAGAGCTGGTCACTGACTTCAGGAAGCAAAGTATGATCCACGCCCCTGGCTGCATCAATGGCGTCGAGGTGGAGATGGTCGACAGCTTCAAATTCCTCGGTGTGCGCATCACCAACAATCTGTCCTGGTCCAACCCCATAGACGCGGCGACCAAGAAAGCAGAACAGCGCTTATACTTTCTCATGAAACTAAGGAAATTCAGCATGTCCTCATTAACTCTTGCCAACTTTTACTGATGCAGCATAGAAAGCATTCTATCTGGCTGCATCACAGCCTGAACAAAGAACAAAGAACAAAGAAATGTACAGCACAGGAACAGGCCCTTCGGCCCTCCAAGCCCGTGCCGACCATACTGCCCGACTAAACTACAATCTTCTACACTTCCTGGGTCCGTATCCTTCTATTCCCATCCTATTCATATATTTGTCAAGATGCCCCTTAAATGTCCCTATCGTCCCTGCCTCCACTACCTCCTCCGGTAGTGAGTTCCAGGCACCCACTACCCTCTGCGTAAAAAACTTGCCTCGTACATCTACTCTAAACTTTGCCCCTCTCACCTTAAACCTATGCCCCCTAGTAATTGACCCCTCTACCCTGGGGAAAAGCCTCTGACTATCCACTCTGTCTATGCCCCTCATAATTTTGTATACCTCTATCAGGTCGCCCCTCAACCTCCTTTGTTCCAGTGAGAACAAACCGAGTTTATTCAATCGCTCCTCATAGCTTATGCCCTCCATACCAGGCAACATTCTGGTAAATCTCTTCTGCACCCTCTCTAAAGCCTCCACATCCTTCTGGTAGTGTGGCGACCAGAATTGAACACTATACTCCAAGTGTGGCCTAACTAAGGTTCTATACAGCTGCAACATGACTTGCCAATTCTTATACTCAATGCCCCGGCCAATGAAGGCAAGCATGCCGTATGCCTTCTTGACTACCTTCTCCACCTGTGTAGCCCCTTTCAGTGATCTGTGGACCTGTACTCCTAGATCTCTTTGACTTTCAATACTCTTGAGGGTTCTACCATTCACTGTATATTCCCTACCTGCATTAGCCCTTCCAAAATGCATTACCTCACATTTGTCCAGGTTAAACTCCATCTGCCATCTCTCCGCCCAAGTCTCCAGACAATCTAAATCCTGCTGTATCCTCAGACAGTCCTCATCGCTATCCGCAATTCCACCAACCTTTGTGTCGTCTGCAAACTTACTAATCAGACCAGTTACATTTTCCTCCAAATCATTTATATATACTACAAAGAGCAAAGGTCCCAGCACTGATCCCTGTGGAACACCACTGGTCACAGCCCTCCAATTAGAAAAGCATCCCTCCATTGCTACCCTCTGCCTTCTATGGCCTAGCCAGTTCTGTATCCACCTTGCCAGTTCACCCCTGATCCCGTGTGACTTCACCTTTTGTACTAGTCTACCATGAGGGACCTTGTCAAAGGCCTTACTGAAGTCCATATAGACAACATCTACTGCCCTACCTGCATCAATCATCTTAGTGACCTCCTCGAAAAACTCGATCAAGTTAGTGAGACACGACCTCCCCTTCACAAAACCGTGCTGCCTCTCACTAATACGTCCATTTGCTTCCAAATGGGAGTAGATCCTGTCTCGAAGAATTCTCTCCAGTAATTTCCCTACCACTGAAGTAAGGCTCACCGGCCTGTAGTTCCCGGGATTATCCCTGCCACCCTTCTTAAACAGAGGAACAACATTGGCTATTCTCCAGTCCTCCGGGACATCCCCTGAAGACAGCGAGGATCCAAGGATTTCTGTCAAGGCCTCAGCAATTTCCTCTCCAGCCTCCTTCAGTATTCTGGGGTAGATCCCATCCGGCCCTGGGGACTTATCTACCTTAATATTTTTTAAGACACCCAACACCTCGTCTTTTTGGATCACAATGTGACCCAGGCTATCTACACCCCCTTCTCCAGACTCAACATCTACCAATTCCTTCTCTTTGGTGAATACTGATGCAAAGTATTCATTTAGTACCTCGCCCATTTCCTCTGGCTCCACACATAGATTCCCTTGCCTATCCTTCAGTGGGCCAACCCTTTCCCTGGCTACCCTCTTGCTTTTTATGTAACTTTGGCAACTGCTCGGCCCAAGACCGTAAGACCGTAAGAAACTAGGGAGTCGTGAACACCACTTGTGACATTACACAAATGTATAGCATGTAAAGAGTTAATGTTATGTTAAGCCTATCCACTAGAGGGAGCTAAGGAACAGTACTATAAATTGCACTGGCTCTTGGGCTCGGGGAGGAACTTAGACTGGAGCTGAAGGAAATAAGATTCATACTGTATTGCAGACTTAGTTAAGATATAATAGTTATAATTACTCAATAGGGATAATGTTAATGGGTGCAGTTTAATTCTTACATGTATGTTTGCTGTTCAGAATAAGTGTCAAACTCAAATTTAGTAGTGTTAAAGTGTTAATAAAATTAGTTTAGTTCTTCAAAAGAGCTTTATGTATCTTTGTGATCACTACTCCTTCCATCCTGGAAACCGCTCACAAAGATTACCATACCACCCAGTCCATCAGACAAACCTGCATCCCATCCATTGACTGTCTGCACCTCCCGCTGCCTTGAGAAAGCGGGCAGCATAAGCAAAGACTCCTCCCACCCAGCTTACTCAGTCTTCCAACTTCTTCCATAGGGCAGGAGATACAAAAGTCTGAGAACACGCACAAACAGATTCAAAAACAGCTTCTGCCCCGCTGTTATAGACTCCGAAATGAACGTTTTATGGACTGAACTGATCTCTTCACGCATCTTCTCTACTGAGTAGTACTACACTCCTGTATGCTTCATCCGATGCCTGTGTCTATGCATTTACATTGTGCATTTTATGTTTGCCCTATTATGTATTTTCTTTTCATGTATGGAATGATCTGTCTGGACTGTACGCAGAACAATACTTTTCACTGTACCTCAGTACACGTGACAATAAACAAATCCAATCCAATCCAATCCTAAAGTGACTTTCCTTTTATTGTTTCAAGGGGTTGTGGGTGTCACTGGCAAAGGCCAGCATTTGTGCCTATCCCTAATTGCCCTTGAATTGAGTGGCATGCTGGGTCATTTCAGAGTGGCAGTGAAGAGGCAATCACATTGCTATGGGTCTGGAGTCACGTGTATGCCAGACCAGGTAAGGATGACATTTGTCCATCGAACCCCTTCAAATTCCATAGAACCCTTACAGTGAAGGAGGCCATTCAGCCCATCATATCTGCACCGTCCGTCTGAAAGTGCACATGACTGAGGCCCACTCCCCACCTAACCTGCACACCTTTGGACACCTGAGGGGCAATTTCAGCATGTCTAATCTACCTGACCTGCACATCTTTGGACTCTGGGAGGAAACCGGGACGCCCAGAGGAAACCCACCTAGGCACAGGGAGAACGTGAAAACTCCACACAGGCAGTCATCCAAGGCTGGAATTGAACCAGAGCCCCTGATGTTGTGAGGCAGCAATGCTAACCACTGTGACACCTTCCTTCCCTAAAGGACATTAGTGAACCAGCTGGGCTTTTACATCAATCGATGATAGTTCCATGATCATCATTACTGAAACTGGCTTCATATCCAAGATTTGATTAATCAAATTCAATTCCACCAGCTGTCTGGACCTATGTCCCAGAATATTAACTTAGGCCTTTATATTATTAATCCAGTGACAGCACCACCATCTCCCCCTTATTCGTACATGACAAGAAGCTCTTACTGGCTCCTATAAGCCCTACAAAGAGGAAGCGTCACTTACACCCACTGGGCCGAATGATCCCACAGGATGTCAAGCCCAGAATTCTGCACCCTCTGGGATGTTGTAGATTTGGGTTTGTTTCCTACGCCTTGTGAACCAGGACAGGAATGATACCATCAAAGCCAATGTATACTTAATTCCTGGTACAGCTATCCAGCTCTATCACCACAAATCCTAAATGGTAACTTTGCACTTAACTCTACCTGGCCTTGGAGTATTCTTGTAAATCATATTCTTCTATTCAGTATTGCTCAATGTGTAATAAACAAGATGCAGTACTAATGGGGACCTCTAATGAGACGATTAGCCTGTACTTCGCTGCAATTATAGAATAATAGGATCCCTACAGCACAGAGAGATGCTATTCAACCCATCAAGTCTGCACCGATCCTCCGAAAGAGCGCTCTACCTCGGCCCAATCCCCTGCCCTATCCCCATAACTCCGTGCATTGACCACGGCCCATCCACCTAGCTTGCACATCTTTGGACAGTGGAAGGAAACCGGAGCACCCGGAGGAAACCCACGCAGACACGGGGAGAATGTACAAACTCCACACAATCACCCAAGGCCGGAATTGAAAAGGGTCCCTGGTGCTGTGAGGCAGCGGTGGTAACCACTGTGCCACTAATTCTTAGGATCTCTTCTAATCAGAACTGGATTGAGGGAAATTAGCAATTACGGTTCTGAGACTAAGTGTTGACGCCAACGCAGAATCCGTGGACTTGTACAACAGAAAAACCAGTGCCGCACCTGGACCGATTCCGCTCCTGTTGAGGGGCTAGCACCGGTGCTGGGTGGAACACAATCGATTCCAATGAAAAATGGTGCGGAATTCACCGGGTCCATGATCGACACTAGGGAGGCTGACAAGCTGCAGTCGGGCATACACATTACACTCCCCACACACACTCATCCCAGTCAACAAGATGGCACTGGTTATACTGGAGTGTGCCCATGCACTGATGGGTCAGCTGGGGCCAGAGGGCACCCAGGGGGGTGGTCTGGGGGATATGTATATGACCTGTGGCACTCACTTCGAAGTGGGCTGTTAGGGGTGTGTGCAGCTACATGGCTGCCTTGCCGGCCACGGCAATGGTGTTCCTTGCCCATACTCCCCCGGCCCTAGCAGAAGCCTCTGGGCCAGCGGCACAACTGTCAGCAAACTATGGTGATGTTGGACGCCTTCCTTACCCCCCCCCTCTCTCCCTCAGCAGCCGCCACTCTGGTTTCATGATTTTTAAAAGCACAAGCGAACCGTGCCATCGGGAACTCGGCCCATCGGAGGCGGAGAATCGTGGAGGTCCCGGAGAATACCGGGTCGGGCCCGCTAATGACATGAAAATGTTGCCTACTGTATATGCGTTCCAGAATGCATTGGCGGCCGCTGTCGAGGTGCTGGAGCATAGCGATTTGGCGTCAAATCAGCGCGTGCCGCGATTTCAGCGTCGGAACCAATTCTCCACCCAAATGCTTTTCTCGATTTCGGCTTTGGCTAACGGAGAATCCTGCCCCAGATGTTTTCTTGCTAAAGGGCAATCATGAGAACCAATCCGGGAGGATATGAATGAAACTGAGAGTATTGAACTTTAGGTTAGGATCAATATTCCCACTGGACTGAAAGTAAGAAATGATCCAGATGAGTTTGTAAGTGTACAGTTTGAGTGCAGTGGTCATTATAATAAGAGCAAGTGAAATTACTGAAGAAACTACTCTTGCATAACTAAGTGTCTTATCTGGGGATGGAGAGGGTTATATTATGTGACTCTGCCTCAGCATTGAGTCTGTAACTGAAAAGGTGCAATCTGACCAACAGACCTTACAGGAAAGAGCATTAATTGAAGCTATCTTGCTACTGGAGGGCTTTCTTTAACTTTTAAACCACAGCATCATCCCAGGCACCCAAATGGGTACAGTAGAATTGTGCTTCTGTTACTGGATGGGTAACCCACTGGAATTCTACCATCGCTGTCTCTGAATTTGAAACCAGTGACCTTGATGCTGTCAGGCATTCATAAAAACTCAACTGGTTCACCAATGCACTTCAAAGGGGAAAAATGTCCATCCTTACTCAGCCTAAACCAGTTATGATCCTCGTCACAGACCAAGGTGGTTAGCTCTTAATTGTCTCTGAAGTGGTCGACAAGTTGCTTTTTTATGGAATGTTAATAAATATGCCCCTTATCAGCAATGAATATATATCGATGATGATCAAAAAAAATTCACAGAAGTCAACTGATTATCCAATAAAGAGATAAAGGCCTGCTTTGTTGCCATCAATCTTGCAATCCCTCTGAATTGTGGATATTTCAGAAATGGTTTCAGCCATACTACTGTAGACCTAAATGACAGGGCAGTCTTCTTATTTACGTATTATTTTGGGGCTCCTGGTGAGCGCTGGGTGCCTATTCTCAGGTGCACCGGAAGATGAATTTGGGTAAATCCCTCAGAGGATCAAAAGTAATAGGATCAGGAGTACACCATTCGACCCATTGAGCCGTCTCCGCCTTCAGTAAGATTATGCCTGATCTGATTGTGGCCTTACCTTTAGTTTAGCTTTCAATTGGAGAGCTGCATTCAAACCAAGGAGGTGTATTTTGGCCTCTCTCTCTGCATGATAAAGAATGTCTCCAGATCACTTGATGATTTCAAAGTAATACCTGTTTCTGTAAGGAATGCACACCTACTGTTTTGTAGGAAAAAAAGTATGTTTGGCTCATGGATGTTGTTAGGAAAGTTACTAAGTGTTACCTATAGAGTACTGTATCTTTGGAGGGGTTATCAGTGTTGATCGTTGATAAAATGTTTACTGTGTGTTTATAAAATATTTACTGGATTCATAGAATAAACATTGTTTTTGTTTAAAAATACTTTAGATCTCTGTTACATAACACCTGTAAAGTGGGCCCTTGTGCTCCCCATAACCAAAATCTATCAAAAGTTGTGGGTCAGGTGAACTCCACGATATACTTTGGTGTTCTTTAAACCCTGGCCCATAATACTGACCCAACCTTCTCTCTCTGGAAGGGAATTCCAAAGACTACTGACCCTCTGCGAGAATTCCTCCTCATCGCGATCTTAAATGGGAGACCCCTTATTTTTAAATAATAATGATTAATAATCATTATTATTGTCACAAGTGGGCTTACATTAATACTGCAATGAAATTACTGTTAAAATCCCCTAGTCACCACATTCCGACGCCTGTGCGGGTACACAGAGGGAGAGTTCAGAATGTCCAATTCACCTAACAGCACGTCTTTCGGGACAAGTGGGACGAAACCGGAGCACCCGGAGGAAACCCACGCAGACGTGGGGAGAATGTGCAGACTCCGCACAGACAGTGACCCAAACGGGAATCGAACCTGGGACCCTGGTGCTGTGAAACAACAGTGCTAAGCACTGTGCTTGTGATCTAGATCCCCCTCATGAGAGCAAACATCCTCCCTGCATTTACTCTGCCCAGCTCCTTCAGGATCTTATATGTTTCAATACAACCACGTCTCATTCTTCTAAACTCCAATGGATCTCGCCCCAAAATTTTCAAGTTTTCCTCAGAAGACAGTGCCTTCATCTCAGGAATCAACCTCGTGAACCTCTTCTGAACAGCTCCCAATGAAAATATACCTGCCTCCCAAACCCCCCCCCCCCCACATAAGTTAGGAAACAAAATGCAAACAATACTCTAGGTGCGGTCTCACCAATGCCCTGTGCAGAGGTGACAAGACTTTCCTACTTTTATACTCCAACCCCTTGCAATAAAGTCCAACATTCCATTTGTCTTCTTAACTACTGCATACTAACATTTTATGATTCATGTACAGGGATACGCAAATCCTGATGTGTCGCAGCATGCTGCACTCACCAATATTCTGCTTGTATTTTTCCAGACAAAGTGGCAACCTTATATGTTCCCTCATTATACTCCATCTGCCAAATGTTTGGCCATTCACTCAACCTATCTGTATTCCTTTGCAGGCTCTTTGTATCCTTCTCACAACTTACTTTTCTCTTTGTGCCATCAGCAAAGTTAACTACAAACGATCCCTTCATCCAAGTTATTAATCAGAATTATGAAGAGCTGAGGCCCCAGCACCAATCCCTGTGGCACTCCACCAGTTACAGTTTGCTAATCTGAAATTTTTCTGATTTATTCCGACTCTGTTTCCTGTTAGCTGGCTGTGCTACCATAAACATCCCAAGCTCCATGAACTCATCAACTCTTGCGCAGTAACCTTTCATGTGGCACCTCATCGATTGCTGTTAGGAAATCCAAATGCAGTACATCTACGGGTTCCCCTTTAGTCACCCTGCTGGTGACATAGAATCATAGAATCCCTACAGTGCAGAAGGAGGCTATTCGGCCCATCAAGTCTGCATGGCCCTACAAAACAGAACCCTACCTAAGCCCAATCACTTACACTATCCCCGTAACCCCATCTAACCTTTGGACACTTTGGGGCAATTTAGCATGGCCAATCCACCAAAACTGCACATCTTCGGACTGCGGGAAGAAACTGGAGTACCTGAAGGAAACCCACGCAGGCACGAGGAGAAAGTGCAAATGCCACACAGTGATCATGCCTTACATGATCAAGTAACTCGAATAAATTTGCCAAACGTGATTTTCTTTCCACAAAGCTGTTGCTCTTTCTTTATCTAAACCACAGTGTGTGTTTAACCCGTATATGGTGGACAAATGATCACGCAAGTTGTTCAGTACAATAATAGTTTATTAACATACACAAGATTATTTACTGAATCAATCACACATTCATCCACACTGAAGTATGAACTAATACACTTAAACAACCTTAACTTAACTTTCAGGAGACCGGCAAATACAGAGTAGATAAGGCCTTATCTGATATCTGGTAATCTGGCAGTGCTGGAGTTCTTGTTGATAGTTGGCTGTGTCCTTGGTGCTGGTCCCTCTGTGGATGGCACGGATGGTGTTCTTCTTGACTGGTGGTGAGTTCACCCTTGTTGTTGGCTGTCGATGTGCAGTCGAGAGAGCGAGTGGTGGCCTGCGCAGTGCCTTTTATTCTTCTAGCTTTTGCGCAGTCCCATGGATCGATAGGATCTCGATCACCCTTATCGATCCTGACCAATTGGGGGCGGACAGCTTGATGGTTGGGCGGGTACCGGTAAGCCATGGCCGTTAGTGCGCGAGGCATGCAGGCCTTCCCAAATAAGGAAAGCAGACGCCGCTGAATCTACCACTTATTGTCAGTTTCTACCTGGAGCCCATTGTCCCTGGAAGACCTTTTAATGGCCTTTCTCCTGTGTTAGTTTCTGCATAAGTTTGAGCTGCAGTTTCTTTTTCATGCTGCAGCCCATCTGTGTTCAAACTCTTCCAAATTTCCCAGCATTCTTTGTGGGCGGCCATTTTAGATGGCCACAAAGCCATACTGACTCTGCCTGATTGTATTTAGATTTTCCAAAAGTTCTATGATTACTTCCATAATAATGGCTTCTGGAATTTTCCCAATGGCAGATAGACCACCTGACTTAAAGTTTCCTGCTTCATGTCTCCCTCCGTTCTTGAATAGAGGTGCGTAACTGTTGTGAGAATGTCACTTTAAGAAATGTTTGCCTGCTCATGTTACTGAAGTGATGTCAGAGTGTGGGTGGAGCTGAGCTCGGGCACTGCCTTTTAGTTTCACTTTGAGAAAAGCTTGGGTGTGTCTGTGTTTTTTTGTTTTTGTTTTTTCAGTGTTGGAGCTGAAGCCAGACAAAGCAGGTGTACTGCTATTCTGTCTGTCATGAAAAGACTATCTCTTGATCATTTGGTGAATTCAGAATTATAAATGTTCTCAGTTGTGAATGCAAACCTGATGTGCTTCTGTTATAAGGTGTTTCTTTTGTCTTCTGGATGTTCTTTGGGAAGTTATTAAGGATTACTTAGTGTTGTAATCTTTGGGGGTTGTATTTGAATTGATGGTTGCTAAGATGTTCACTGTATGTTTTAAAATGGTTAACCTGAGTTCATAGAATAAACATTGTTTTGCTTTAAAAAATACTTTTCCATTTCTGCTGTACCACACCTGTAGAGTGGGCCCCCCATACCACAATCTATTAAAAGTTATGGGTCAGGGGAACTCCATAATACACTTTGGGGTTCTCTAAACCCTGGCCCATAACAGCAACATTTGCAGTTTTCTTACTTACCGGAACCTTTCCAGAATCCAATGAATTTTGGAAGATTGCAGCTAATGCATCCACTATCTCTGCAGCCACTTCCTTTAAGAGCCTACAAGTTGGACCAACAGTTTCAGGGGTCTTGTCAGCCTTTAATCCCTTTCATTTTCCTCGTAATCAATAGTTGAATGCGGGTCCCTGTGGCTTTTGCACTGCTGCTTCTCCATTCCCACCAAGAAATGAGGCAGAGAGCAGCTGTAACAATAACTGATGATACCTTTGCAGAAGCCCCATAAACTGGCAGGGAGCATTTCCAATTAGGCGCACACTTCGCTGCACATTATTGAGCAGATACTTGAGATGCTTCAGATGCTTACGCCATTAGTACCCTATTGCGAAGCTGCAAATTTATAGGTAAAATATTGACGTGGACGATGGGCTTCACTATGAGTTTAAATGAGTAGCAAATCTGGAAATGTCTAAGAGGATAATATTGAGCCACTGGCTACAGATCAGGCCCTACACTGAGGGTGACATGTTTCTGGGGATCCCAGTGCCTCTTTCCATGAGATCTTCAGTTCATAGAATCATAGAATTTACAGTGCAGAAGGAGGCCACTCGGCCTATCAAGTCTTCACCAGCCCCTGGAAAGAGCAACCCACCCAAGACCACACCTCCACCCTATCCCTGTAACCCAGCAACCCCACCCAACCCTTTTGGACACTAACGACAATTTAGCATGGCCAATCCACCTAACCTGCTCATCTTTGGAATGTGGGAGGAAACCGGAGCACCCGAAGGAAACCCACGCACACACGGGGAGAACGTGCAGACTCCACACAGGCAGTGACCCAAGCCGGGAATCAGACCTGGGACCTTGGAGCTGTGAAGCAACTGTGCTAACCACAGTACTACTGTGTCGGTAGTTGGGAGCTGTTAATATCCTTTGGAATGTTTATAGTTGTGGGACTTCTAGTTGCTTTATTTGTTTCATCTTGGCTAAGGGCTGCATAATCTTATGATGTAAATAGATCATTAATACATCATAGAATCATAGAATTTACAGTGCAGAAGGAGGCCATTCGGCCCATCGAGTCTGCACCGGCTCTTGGAAAGAGCACCCCACCCAGGGTCAACACCTCCACCCCATCCCCATAACCCAGTAACCCCACCCAACACTAAGGGCAATTTTGGACACTAAGGGCAATTTACCATGGCCAATCCACCTACCCTGCACATCTTTGGACTGTGGGAGGAAACCGGAGCACCCGGAGGAAACCCAGGGAGGATGTGCAGACTCTGCACAGACAGTGACCCAAGCCGGAATCGAACCTGGGACCCTGGAGCTGTGAAGCAATTGTGCTATCCACAATGCCACCGTTGTGAAATAGTTGTTTAGCACACTGGGCTGAATAGCTGGCTTTGAAAGCAGACCAAGGTTCAATTCCCATACCAGCCTCCCCAAACAGGCTCTGGATTGTGGCATCTAGGGGCTTTTTACAGTAACTTCATTGAAGCCTACTTGTGACAATAAGCGATTTTCATTTCATTTCTTTAGATTTGTCTTTCAATTAACGTGAATTGGCACTGAGTTGAGATTATTTCCTCCAGGGTGACCCTGGGGAAATGTATTTGCCATAAATAAAAAATATACTTTGACAGTAATATACCTTTCAACTTGTCACCCTCCAGAACTGCCTCATGTGTCAACAATTATACGGCAGGCATGTAATCAACATCTGATAGGAACGTCGTGTGAAGTGAGATGAGAAGATTTTGTTTTTGAAAAAAATGTTTCAAATCATTTGAGCTCAATGAAGACTGGGATAAAAACTTTATTTCTGCGACCAGTGCCTTGGAGATTAAAACTTTAATTAAAATGTAGAGATTAAAACTGCATCTGAGGTAATTGCCATGTTTTCTAGTGGACGGAGGTGGTATTTCATATTGAATGGTAAACTCTATTTGTGTGTTGTTCCTCAGAAAATCCAATCTGAGTTAGTCACCCAGGTGACCCTTCTGAAACAATCAATTGCGGGAGGGGGGTGGGGGGGTGGGGGGATATTCAATTTGAAATTTTTGCACCAAGATAATCCCCTCCGAAACAACATTAGAGATTTGGTCAGCGCACCTTGTGTCATTTGCCGTGAATGTAAGCTGAATTAGCTGCTTCAGAGTGAGTTGTAAATGGCATGAATAATTTAAGTAGCTGAGAATATTCAGTGCCTGTGGGATCAATAATAACATTGTGCACAACATAAATTTGAATAAAATTCTTTACTGGAGTCTCTTGTATTCTTTATAGATATGCAGTGAAGTTGCATATTTCTTTAAGTTTGGAAATATCATATTTTATGGTGTCAAATATCTTTATACTTTGAACATTGAACTTTTTAAACAGTCGTTTTGAAGATGAATGCATCAACAGCTGAACTTACATTTAACTATGAACTAGATCTGTTTAATATGCCTATCTTCATGTAGATTTCCAGTTGCAAATCACATCAGTACCATGGTTCACTCAGTAATAATTTAAATGGAAGCACCAATGAATATTTAATCATTGTTCCCTTGTTGATAGTAACTCACACAACCAGGACACTTTTCTTGAAAAGTCTGCATTATATTAATGCTGCGGAGCAAAGGTTTTCCAAACCTAAGATAAGCATATGACAGATGGGGCAGTTACAGAAAATGAATTTATTGTTAGACTGAGATGACTTTGAGCAGATTAATATTTGTCTGATGTAAAACTTCATGGTCAAGTGGATAATAGTGCGGGAAAAAAATGTTCTTTGTACTGGACCAGATCAGATTAGACGGATGCCCGTTTTTCTATCTTTACAAAATCTCCACTTTGGAAATAGGTTACAATGACTGACCCACTCACTTGTGAACCTGCTTGGCAAGCACATAGAACAGAGTACATTCTGGGGCGTACATTAGGGCGGCACGGTGGCACAGTGGTTAGCACTGCTGTCTCACAGCACCAGGGACCCAGGTTCAATTCCGGCCTAGGGTCACTGTCTGTGTGGAGTTTGCACTTTCTCCCCGTGTCTGCGTGGGTTTCCTCCGGGTGCTCCGGTTTCCTCTCACAGTCCGAAGATGTGAAAGTTAGGTGGATTGGTCATGCCAAATTGCTCCTTAGTGTCCAGGGATGTGTAGGTTAGGTTATTTGGGTAGAGTGGGGAAGTGGGCTTGGGTGGAATGCTCTGTCAGAGGATCGGGGCAGAGTTGATGGGCCAAATAGCCTCCTTCTGCACTGCAGGGATTCTATTCTCCCAAAACATTGGTTTGGATTGTCCGGTTCCCAAGCTGCGTGTTTCTCGAAAGCGCTAGCGGCGGGATTCCATACTCCCGACCCTTGAAAATGGGATATCTCATTGAAGCCATCCCATGCCGTTGGGAAATCCCCGTGCGGCGTTGCAGTCCTGCCGGGAACAGGGAATCCCAGCGGCCGGTGAATTCCGGCCAGTATATTCAAAAGCGCTAAGTGACGCCCAAATACACCTAGAAAGCAAACATTAGCTCTGTGCTCATAACGTACTAAAATAACTTATTCTGTTTATCAGCCTGAATAAGTAATTAAAGATAAGGTAGTACTCAAACCTAACAGAAATGACATTTAGCAAATAATTGAGGAAATTTAGCTCAACAGATAACAAATAAAGAAATACTCTCCAGATAAATAAGGCAACAACAAGCTACATTATTCTGTGTCCTTCACACAACATACTGACCCACTGGTGCTTGAAAATGTGGAAGTTGAATATTTTTTCAATTTCTGGATTTCGACATTGTTGATTAGACAAGGATTTATTGCCCCCTCCCCCGAGTTTCCCAGAAGAAGGCGGTGGTGGGCTGCCTTTTTGAACCCTTGCAGTCCATGTGTTGATGGTCTCACAATGCTGTTATTGTGAGTAACGGGATTTAAACCCAGCAATCCATGTGCAATCTGAGACGGTGCGTGACTGGAGAAGGAAACATGGAAAGTGACGGTCTTCCCAAATACCCTTTTTGATAGTGAAGGCTGTCAGTTTGGAAGGTGCTGCAAAAGGAGCTTCGTGGATTGTTTCAGTGTATCCCTGTGATAGCATGCATGGCAACAACAGTCTGGTAGTGGTGGAGGGAGTGGATGTTTAATATATCGGATGAGCTGTCAATCAAGCAGACTGCATTATTGGTGACGTATTGGTCACACATTCTGAACTCTCCCTCTGTGTACCCAAACAGGCGCCGGAATGTGGCGACGAGGGGGTCCTCACAGTAACTTCATTGCAGTGTTAATTATAAGCCTACTTGTGACACGAATAAAGATTATTATCAGTAGTAGACATGGATAGAGCAGGGACAGGAATGGTTGTTGCAGGTGCCGGGATTTAGATATTTCAGTAAGCTCAGGGAAGGTGGTAAAAGAGGGGGAGGGGTGGCATTGTTAGTCAAGGACAGTATTACGGTGGCAGAAAGGATGTTTGATGAGGACTCGTCCACTGAGGTGGTATGGGCTGAGGTTAGAAACAGGAAAGGAGAGGTCACCCTGTTAGGGGTTTTCTATAGGCCTCCAAAAAGTTCCAGAGATGTAGAGGAGAGGATTGCAAAGATGATTCTGGATTGGAGCGAAAGCAACAGGGTAGTTGTTATGGGGGACTTCAACTTTCCAAATATTGACTGGAAACGCTATAGTTCGCGTACATTAGATGGGCCCGTTTTTGTCCAATGTGTGCAGGAGGGTTTCCTGACACAGTGTGTAGATAGGCCAACGAGAGGTGAGGCCATATTGGATTTGGTACTGGGTAATGAACCAGGACAGGTGTTAGATTTGGAGGTAGGTGAGCACTTTGGTGATAGTGACCACAATTCGATTACGTTTACTTTAGTGATGGAAAGGGATAGGTATATACCTCAGGGCAAGAGTTATATCTGGGGGAAAGGCAATTATGATGCGATGAGGCAAGACTTAGGATACATCGGATGGCGAGGAAAACTTCAGGGGATGGGCACAATGGAAATGTGTAGCTTGTTCAAGGAACAGCTACTGCATGTCCTTGATAAGTATGTTCCTGTCAGGCAGGGAGGAAGTGGTTGAGTGAGGGAACCATGTTTTACTAAAGCAGTCAAAACACTTGTCAAGAGGAAGAAGGAGACTTATGTAAAGATGAGACATGAAGGTTCAGTAAGGGCGCTCGAGAGTTACAAGTTAGCTAGGAAGGACCTAAAGAGAGAGCTAAGAAGAGCCAGGAGGGGACATGAGAAATCTTTGGCAGGTAGGATCAAGGATAACCCTAAAGTTTTCTATAGATATGTCAGGAATAAAAGAATGACTAGGGTAAGAGTAGGGCCAGTCAAGGACAGTAGTGGGAAGTTGTGCCTGGAGTCCGAGGAGATAAGAGAGGTGTTAAATTAATATTTTTCATCAGTATTCACACAGGAAAAAGACAATGTTGTCAAGGAGAATACTGAGATTCAGGCTACTAGACTAGAAGGGCTTGAGGTTCATAAGGAGGAGGTGTTAGCAATTCTGGAAAGTGTGAAAATAGATAAGTCACCTGGGCCGGATGGGATTTATCCTAGGATTCTCTGGGAAGCTAGGGAGGACATTGCTGAGCCTTTGGCCTTGATCTTTAAGTCATCTTTGTCTACAGGAATAGTGCCAGAAGACTGGAGGATAGCAAATGATGTCCCCTTGGAGTAGAGATAACCCCGGTAACTATAGACCAGTGAGCCTTACTTCTGTTGTGGGAAAAATCTTGGACAGGTTTATAAGAGATAGGATGTATAATCATCTGGAAAGGAATAATTTGATTAGAGATAGTCAACACGGTTTTGCGAAGGGTGGGTCGTGCCTCACAAACCTTATAGAGTTCTTTGAGAAGGTGACCAAACAGGTGGATGAGGGTAAAGCAGTTGATGTGGTGTATATGCATTTCAGTAAAGCGTTTGATAAGGTTCCCCATGGTAGGCTACTGCAGAAAATACGGAGGCATGGGATTCAGGGTGATTTAGCAGTTTGGATCAGAAATTGGCTAGCTGGAAGAAGATAAAGGGTGGTGGTTGATGGGAAATGTTCGGACTGGTGTCCAGTTACTAGTGGTGTGCCACAAGGGTCTGTTTTGGGGCCACTGCTGTTTGTCATTTTTATAAATGACCTGGAGGAGAGTGTAGAAGGATGGGTGAGTAAATTTGCAGATGATGCTAAAGTCGGTGGAGTTGTGGACAGTGCGGAAGGATGTTACAAGTTATTGAGGGACATAGATAGCTTTTATTTGTAGAGGGATTGAGTTTAGGAGCCATGAGGTCATGTTGCAGCTATACAACACTCTGGTGTGGCAGCATTTGGAGTATTACGTGCAATTCTGGTCGCCGCATTATAGGAAGGATGTGGAAGCATTGGAAAGGGTGCAGAGGAGATTTACCAGAATGTTGCCTGGTATGGAGGGAAGATCTTATGAGGAAAGGCTGAGGGACTTGAGGCTGTTTTCGTTAGAGGGAAGAAGGTTAAAAGGTGACTTAATTGAGGCATACAAGATGATCAGAGGATTGGATAGGGTGGACAGTGAGAGCCTTTTTCCTCGGATGGTGATGTCGAGCACGAGGGGACTTACCTTTAAATTGAGGGGAGATAGATATAAGACAGATGTCAGAGGTAGGTTCTTTACTCAGAGAGTAGTAAGGGCGTGGAATGCCCTGCCTGCAACAGTAGTGGACTCGCCAACACTAAGGACATTCAAATAGTCATTGGATAGACATATGGACAATAAGGGAATAGTGTAGATGGGCTTTAGAGTGGTTTCACAGGTCAGCGGAACATCGAGGGCCGAAGGGCCTGTACTGCGCTGTAATCTTCTATGTTCCATGTTCTATGTAGTAATATGTTGGTAATGAAAGCCTAGATTTTGAGCCTCTCATTCACCGGTGTCGCAGCAGGAATGGGAAATGGGTTGGGGAAGAAGTATGTTAGATCTCACTCATTTCTGCAGATACCCTGGGTGGGATTCTCCGTTCCCAGAAGCCGATGTCGTAATCGCCGATCGGGCGAAGAATCCACGTTTATGACCAAATCGGGGGCGACGCCTGTTTTCAGATGCTCTGCCCCCTCTAAAACGGCGTCATCGAGGAGTAGGCCGTACGCTTTTGGGACGGCCTCAGTTCGTAACCCGAAAGCCCTCCCCCGATGCTCCACCCCCGATGGGTCAAGTTCATGACGCCGTGGGGCACGTGTGCTCTCAGTTTTCGTGAACCTGGCGTGGCGGCAGCGGACTGTGTCCAGTGCCGTCACAGTCGGCGGGGAGGGGGAGCCACGCTGCTGGCCGGGGAGGCTTCAGCGAGAACTGTGGGTACTGGTGAGGGGTGGCGAAGGGGTGTCAAAGGGAGCATTAACTGGCAGGTCGGGTCCATGCGTGGCCAGCACCATGTTGTATGGCGAGACCATTGCATGTCGTTGCCATGCGTATGCGCAGTCAGAGACCCAGCAATTCTCCGTCCGTTCATTTCGTAAAGGCCGTGTGTTTTCCATGGCACGGCTGCGAGCCCGGACTGGTCGGAGGGTTGGTGCCTCCAGGGTCGGAGAATCCAGCCACCTATTTCTGAACAGGTAACAAACACCCAGTAAATGTGTGGTCATGTTGTGATGATATTCAAAACAGAATACTTCATTTGATATATTTTTCATTATTCTGCACCGCACCCATTCTCGGTGAAAAATACCTTTGCGGGATTCACCATGTCCGTGATTGACAATTGGGAGGCTGGCAAGCTGCAGCCACACATACACATTGCACTCCCCACACACACTCATCCCAGCCAACAAGATGGCACTGGTTGTGCTGAAACACTCCCATATAGCTGATGGGTCGGCTGGGGCCAGAGGATGGGCGGCACGGTAGCACAGTGGTTAGCACAGTTGCTTCACAGCACCAGGGACCCGGGTTCAATTCCCGGCTTGGATCACTGTCTGTGCAGAGTCTGCACGTTCTCCCTGTGTCTGCGTGAGAAGTGCTTGTTAGGTGAATTGGACATTCCAAATTATCCCTCTGTGTACCCGAACAGGCGGCGGAGTGTGGCAACTAGGGGATTTTCCCGAGTAACTTCATTGCAGTGGTAATGTAGCCTACTTGTGAACTAATAATGATTATTATTATTATAGCTGGGCACCTATATGACCCGTGTTCACAGTGGGCTGTTAGCGGCATGTGCAGCTGCATGGCTGCCTTGCTGGCTGTGGCAGTGGTGTTCCGTGCCCGTCCACCCGACCCAACAGCCCACCTCCTGTGTGTCCAATTCACCCAACAAGCACTTCTCTTGGGACTTGTGGGAAAAAACCGGAGCACACAAAGGAAACCCACGCAGTCACGGATAGAACGAGTCAGCAAGCTATGGCGATGTTGGACATTTTTCACACCCCCTCTCTCGCCCTCAGCAGCCACAATGCCGGTTTCGGGATTTTTAAAAGCACAAGTGAACTGCACCGTCGGGAACCGCGGAGGCCCCGGAGAGTACCGGGTCGGTTCGGCTAATGACATGCAAATGTCGTTTACTGGATGTGCGTACCAGACCGCATTGATTGCTTCTGTCGAGGTGATAATATCAGCGATTTGGTGTCAAATTGGTGCCCACTGCGAATTGAGTGTCGGAATCTATTCTCTGCCCAATCACGTTTTGGCGTCAGCCAAAGGGGAATCCCGTCCCTTGTTTATACCAGGCATTCAGCAGTGTTCGGCACAACTTTTTCTGACTTCCCTTGAGTCCATTTTCTGTCACTGGCCTGTCACTGTTTTAGATTTAGAAAGTTCTTCATCAGCTCCGACAATATTTAAAAGGCCTAACAACATACGCTGTTTATTTGAACTGCTTGTGCCATTAAGATAATTTGGATCCTTAATAGCAAAACTTCTGACTGAACTGAACTGTCAAGATTCATTAAAAGGATTGTAATAACATCACGATCGTAAATTCTTTGAACTGAATATAAGCAAATGAGCGATATGGATGAAATACTTTTGAAATTGGCGGTGTGTCAGGAAATCTTTGAGATTTAGCAGGATACTTGGCTGCCAAAACAGTTTGCTTTTGAATACAGAAAATAAGAAGACTTTCCAGGGGAATGAAATCTGCTCACTCTCTCATTACTGACAAATCTGCAACACTAACCCTTTTGAAAATGCCATAACAAAGTGAGATAAAAGCAGGAAATGTTGGAAAAACGCAGTATATCTGGCAGCAGCAGTGCAGAGAAACGGAGTTAAAGTATTGAGTCGAAATGACCTGCCTCATGGATTTCCTGGAGACGACACGGAACATTAACTCTGGGTTAGATTCCCTGGTTTCCCTATGGCGTGTTTCACCAATGAAAGAAGAAGAAGAAGAAATCGCTTATTGTCACAAGTAGGCTTCAAATGAAGTTACTGTGAAAAGCTCCTAGTCGCCACGTTACAAAGCCAGCGATTTAGCTCTCTGCGGAACGGTTGCACCGTCAGCGGTAGCGCATGATCCCGCCAGTGTAACAGCCGGACTATCTCACCATGTTCCTCTCCACAGATGCTGCCAAACCTGCTGAATTTACCCAGAATTCTCTATTTTTATTTCAGGTTTGCAGCATCTGCAGTATTTTGCCATTATTATAATTATTACGATCCCGGGTCAGACACCAACAGTGGCTAGAATATTCGACAGAAACCCCAATATCTTGGCTGGGATTCTCCAATAATGGGCCAACTCCCCACGCCCGCCAGAAAAGGGGCGTAAATCACTCCGGACGTTTTTCTAAAATGTCCGGAGTGATTCTCTGACTTTAAGGGGGCTTGCAGGGCCCCAGCGTGCGCCGCGCACCTCCTGCTGCCGATGTGGGGCCCTGCACTTCCGGCCGCAGGTCCACGCATGGACGCGCATGGCTGGCGGGATTCTCGGGTTGCCGGAGAATCGTGTGAAGACGTCGCAGGTCCGACACCCTATTCTCTGCCCCCGTGCCAGGCCGATTGCGGCATGGAGGCTTGGAGAATCCCGGCCCTTATTTTAATTTGTAAGACTGTGAGGAAAGGATATCTCGCTGCAGGAGTGGTTTCACACAAAGTAGAGACAGGGTATAATAAAACAAACTTTGTTACGAATACAGTATTGAAATATCTTTAACATCATACAAGAAATTGGGAAGGTTCTCCCCTACCCGGCAGCGCGGGTAAGTGCCAAGGAGTGGCGTGAACCACTCCGGCGTCAGGCCGCCCGGAAGGTGCGGATTCCTCCGCACCTTCAGGGGCTAGGCCGGCACCAGCGGGGTTGGCACCACAGCAGCCGGCCTCAAACAGTTTGGCGCCACGCCAACCGGCGCCGAGCGAGTTGCTGCATGTGCAGGAGCACCAGCATATGCTGCCGTCATCCCAGTGCATGCGCAGGGGGGTTCATCTCCGCACCGGCCATGGCGGAGGACCACAGCAGCCGGTGCAGAGGGAAAGAGTGACCCCATGGCACAGGCTCTCCCGCGGATCGGTGAGCCCCGATCACGGGCCAGGCCACGATGGGGGCACCCCCCGGGGCCAGATCCGCCCGTGCACCCCCGAAGACCCCGAAGGTCGCCCGCAGAGCCAGGTCCCGCCGCTAAGTACCTGGTCTAATTTACGCTAGCGGGACCGGCCTAAAACGGGCTGCTGCTCGGCCCATCACAGGCCGGAGAATCACCGTGGGGGGCCGTTGCTAGCGGCTGCCAACCAGCGTGATTCCCGCCCTCGAAAAAACCCCAGCGCCGGAGAATTCCGCAACCACCGGGGGCGGGATTCACACCGCCACCTGACCATTCTCCGGCCCGACGGGGGTCAGAGAATCCCGCCCATTATCTTTTATTTACCCCTTAAACAATGCTAATCAATACAGTACGAAGTCTTACAACACCAGGTTACAGTCCAACAGGTTTGTTTCGATGTCACTAGCTTTCGGAGCGCTGCTCCTTCCTCAGGTGAATGAAGAGGTATGTTCCAGAAACACATATATAGACAAATTCAAAGATGCCAAACAATGCTTGGAATGCGAGCATTAGCAGGTGATTAAATCTTTACAGATCCAGAGATGGGGTAACCCCAGGTTAAAGAGGTGTGAATTGCACCAAGCCAGGACAGTTGGTAGGATTTTGCAGGCCAGATGGTGGGGGATGAATGTAATAGAACATAGAACATAGAACAATACAGCGCAGTACAGGCCCTTCGGCCCACGATGTTGCACCGAAACAAAAGCCATCTAACCTACACTATACCATTATCATCCATATGTTTATCCAATAAACTTTTAAATGCCCTCAATGTTGGCGAGTTCACTACTGTAGCAGGTAGGGCATTCCACGGCCTCACTACTCTTTGCGTAAAGAACCTACCTCTGACCTCTGTCCTATATCTATTACCCCTCAGTTTAAAGTTATGTCCCCTCGTGCCAGCCATTTCCATCCGCGGGAGAAGGCTCTCACTGTCCACCCTATCCAACCCCCTAATCATTTTGTATGCAGACATGACATGAATGTGACATGAATCCCAGGTCCCGGTTGAGGCCGCACTCATGTGTGCGGAACTTGGCTAATAGTTTCTGCTCGGCGATTCTGCGTTGTCGCGCGTCCTGAAGGCCGCCTTGGAGAATGCTTACCCGGAGATCAGAGGCTGAATGCCCTTGACTGCTGAAGTGTTCTCCGACTGGAAGGGAACATTCCTGCCTGGTGATTGTTGCGCGATGTCCGTTCACTCGTTGTCGCAGCATCTGCATGGTCTCGCCAATGTACCACGCTTCGGGACATCCTTTCCTGCAGCGTATGAGGTAGACAACGTTGGCCGAGTCGCACGAGTACGTACCACGTACCTGGTGGGTGGTGTTCTCGCGTGTAATAGTGGTATCCATGTCGATGATCTGGCACGCCTTGCAGAGATTGCCATGGCAGGGTTGTGTGGTGTCGTGGTCACTGTTCTGAAGACTGGGTAGTTTGCTGCAAACAATGGTTCGTTTGAGGTTGCGCGGTTGTTTGAAGGCAAGTAGTGGGGGTGTGGGGATGACCTTGGCAAGATGTTCATCGTCATCAATGACGTGTTGAAGGCTGTGAAGAAGATGACATAGTTTCTCCGCTCCGGGGAAGTACTGGACGACAAAGGGTATTCTGTCGGTTGTGTCCCATGTTTGTCTTCTGAGGAGGTTGGTGCGGTTTTTCGCTGTGGCGCGTTGGAACTGTCGATCGATGAGTCGAGTGCCATATCCCGTTCGTACGAGGGCATCTTTCAACGTCTGTAGATGTCTGTTACGCTCCTCCTCGTCTGAGCAGATCCTGTGTATACGGAGCGCTTGTCCATAGGGGATGGCTTTTATAATGTGTTTAGGGTGGAAGCTGGCGAAGTGGAGCATCATGAGGTTATCCGTGGGTTTGCGGTAAAGCGAAGTGCTGAGGTGACCGTCCTTGATGGAGACGAGTGTGTCCAAGAATGCAACTGATTTTGGAGAGTAGTCCATGGTGAGTCTGATGGTTGGATGGAACTTATTAATGTCATCGTGTCGTCGTTTCAGTGATTCTTCGCCGTGGGTCCAAAGGAAAAAAATGTCATCGATGTATCTGGTGTATAACGTCGGTTGAAGATCCTGTGCGGTGAGTAGGTCCTGTTCAGACTTGTGCATGAAGATGTTGGCGTATTGGGGTGCGAATTTGGTCCCCATGGCTGTTCCGTGCGTCTGGATGAAGAACTTATTGTCGAAGGTGAAGACGTTGTGATCCAGAATGAAGCGGATGAGTTGCAGAATTGCGTCTGGAGATTGGCAGTTGTCGGTGTTGAGTACTGAGGCTGTTGCAGCAATGCCGTCGTCATGGGGGATGCTGGTGTAGAGTGCCAAGACGTCCATTGTGACGAGGATTGTCTTCTCATCAGTGCTAACCTGAACAATTCTATGTTTTTGTCCAATTGCAAAGACTCCTAGTTCTCTTATTGCTACCAGGTGACGCTGTCAATTTATAAACCAGTCACTGTGGAAGTTGACATTGTAGTTATTTTGGTTTAAGTTTTACATATCTGTATATAATTGTAAAGATTTTCTTCCAAGTGATTTTAATACACAATGAAATTTTTATTTTGCATACAATGATTTGTTGTGGGTTTTTTTTCTCCCTCTCTTCCCCAGATAGCTTAGCTGAAATCAGGAATTGGTTATGTAGAGAATTGTAGTGTCCTGTCTACAGTCCACCATTGTGCAGTACAGCTTATTATTATTATAGATTTTTATAACAGTTACCCGCAGATCCGACCAAGGAACACATCCGCCAACTTAACAGACTGATCAAGACCTTGGATCCAGATCTTCAGAGCACCCTACGTGCTCTCATCCCACGTACTCCCCGCATTGGAGATCTCTACTGCCTCCCAAAAATACATAAGGCCAACACACCAGGCCGCCCTATCGTTTCAGGCAATGGGACCTTGTGTGAGAACCTCTCTGGCTACATCGAGGGCATCTTGAAACCCATCGTACAAGGTACGCCCAGCTTCTGTCGCGACACAACGGTCTTCCTACAGAAACTCAGCACCCATGGACCAGTTGAACCAGGAACATTCCTCGTCACAATGGACGTCTCGGCACTCTACACCAGCATCCCCCATGACGACGGCATTGCTGCAACAGCCTCAGTACTCAACACCGACAACTGCCAATCTCCAGACGCAATTCTGCAACTCATCCGTTTCATTCTGGATCACAACGTCTTCACCTTCAACAACAAGTTCTTCATCCAGGCGCACGGAACAGCCATGGGGACCAAATTCGCACCCCAATACGCCAACATCTTCATGCACAAGTTTGAACAGGACCTACTCACCGCACAGGATCTTCAACCGACGTTATACACCAGATACATCGATGACATTTTTTTCCTTTGGACCCACGGCGAAGAATCACTGAAACGACGACATGATGACATTAATAAGTTCCATCCAACCATCAGACTCACCATGGACTACTCTCCAAAATCAGTTGCATTCTTGGACACACTCGTCTCCATCAAGGACGGTCACCTCAGCACTTCGCTTTACCGCAAACCCACGGATAACCTCATGATGCTCCACTTCTCCAGCTTCCACCCTAAACACATTAAAAAAGCCATCCCCTATGGACAAGCGCTCCGTATACACAGGATCTGCTCAGACGAGGAGGAGCATAACAGACATCTACAGACGTTGAAAGATGCCCTCGTACGAACGGGATATGGCACTCGACTCATCGATCGACAGTTCCAACGCGCCACAGCGAAAAACCGCACCAACCTCCTCAGAAGACAAACATGGGACACAACCGACAGAATACCCTTCGTCGTCCAGTACTTCCCCGGAGCGGAGAAACTATGTCATCTTCTTCACAGCCTTCAACACGTCATTGATGACGTTGAACATCTTGCCAAGGTCATCCCCACACCCCCACTACTTGCCTTCAAACAACCGCGCAACCTCAAACGAACCATTGTTTGCAGCAAACTACGCAGTCTTCAGAACAGTGACCACGACACCACACAACCCTGCCATGGCAATCTCTGCAAGACGTGCCAGATCATCGACATGGATACCACTATTACATGTGAGAACACCACCCACCAGGTACGTGGTATGTACTCGTGCGACTCGGCCAACGTTGTCTACCTCATACGCTGCAGGAAAGGATGTCCCGAAGCGTGGTACATTGGCGAGACCATGCAGACGCTGCGACAACGAATGAACGGACATCGCGCAACAATCACCAGGCAGGAATGTTCCCTTCCAGTCGGAGAACACTTCAGCACTCAAGGGCATTCAGCCTCTGATCTCCGGGTAAGCGTTCTCCAAGGCGGCCTTCAGGACGCGCGACAACGCAGAATCGCCGAGCAGAAACTTATAGCCAAGTTCCGCACACATGAGTGCGGCCTCAACCGGGACCTGGGATTCATGTCACATTACATTCATCCCCCACCATCTGGCCTGCAAAATCCTACCAACTGTCCTGGCTTGATGCAATTCACACCTCTTTAACCTGGGGTTACCCCATCTCTGGATCTGTAAAGATTTAATCACCTGCTAATGCTCGCATTCCAAGCATTGTTTGGCATCTTTGAATTTGTCTATATATGTGTTTCTGGAACATACCTCTTCATTCACTTGAGGAAGGAGCAGCGCTCCGAAAGCTAGTGACATTGAAACAAACCTGTTGGACTTTAACCTGGTGTTGTAAGACTTCGTACTGTGCTCACCCCAGTCCAACGCCGGCATCTCCAAATCAATACAGTGACACAATAACCCTTAATCTTTAGTTCCACCCAAACAACAAAACTAGCTCCACCAAAACAACAAAACTATCTCAGCTCTCAATCCACTTCTGAATTCAGTTAGCAGATTCAGGCATACTTTGTCAAGAGATGTTCTTTGAGACTCTTTTAAGAGGTAAACCTGAATCTTGTCAGAACAGTGCAGGATCTCTAGTTAAAGTCTTCAGAAACTGCCTTCATGGTTTGATATTCACAAAACCAACTGATCAATCTCTGCTAACGTCCTGGTACGCTCGCTCCTCCCATTAGATATATCAGCTTACCAAGCAGGAACACAATGTATCTAAGTAACTACTCCACAGGGAACCCACTTAATCCAAACAGCAATCTATCAGCCCAAGTTTATACAATGTTTTAATCTGGCTCTGAGAACATTGTCTGGTAACCCCCCCACTCCTGCACCCCCCGTCCAGCCCTGGCAGATGCCCCCCTCACCATCTCCCCCCTCCAGACAGCCTTGCCAGCGGCAGGACTGGCAGCACATGGTCATGCCTCTGGGAACATGTCCTAAAAGTTGCCTTTTTCATCAGGATTTTTTTTTTCTTTGAATAACTGACTACAGCAGTCTCACACACACGCTAGCCATGACTTTTAACACTTACTGCACCAAATACATGTCATACAATGGATGGGATTACGGGACTCTCCGTCCAGCGACGCTGGAATCACAAAGCGAGATTGGGAGAAAATGGTTTGCGAGGCAAAAATCGTGGTTGGTGCCAGGCACCCGACAGTATGCCATGCTCCGGTGGCTCGACAGCGGCATGAATGCCTGCTACTCCATAAGTACAGTAAATGCCATTGACATATCATTAACTGGCCCGACCCGGTATTCTCCAGGGCTTCCGCAATGCTCTGCCTCCGCCAGGAGGAATTACCAACGGCAAGTTTCACTTGAGGTTCTAAAAATCAGGAAACAGGCGCTGAGGGAGTGGGAGGAAGTAGGACATGTTCCCAGGGGCATAACCATGTGCTGCCAGTCCTGCCTCTGGCAAGGCTGTCTGGAGGGGGGAGGGGATGGGGGGCATCTGCCAGGGCTGGAGGGGGGGGGGGTGTAGCTTGGGGTGACGGGCGTGGGGGTGTGACCAGACAATGGGCTGTGGCACTGGGATGATCCCTGGAACGGGGGCAGTGTGCAGGCACAGACTACCACTACCATGGCCTGCAAAGCAGCCATATTGTAGCACACCCCATTGTTCCTGTGCTGCCGTGTTCTTTGCTCTTTGTTCTATTCATCACATAATAAAGTGAGAGTTTTGATTGGTTTGAGAAAATTCTGAAATTTAAACCAACCATCAGGGATTTACATATTGGAATTCGACAAACTTTGAGAGATATGACCACATCTTGAAGATTGAAGTGTTGGACCATTCTCCAAATGCACTAATACCCAAGATTGTTTTCCTGACCTCATAACCTTTGGGAAACTCTCAAAATTGAGGTGCGAGCATGTTTTTTCCGCCAAATACGCTGCTACTACCAGGAAAATCTAACTACTACTGACGTCAGTCTGCAATTTTATGCGAGGATAAACAAAACCGCAAGCCGCTAAAATCACTGGAATCCAGAAAGGTCCCGTTGGAGAATAGAGCAGGTTCTCACATTTACCTCAGGCGGCACAGCATTTTCTATTCTCTGTTTGCTTGCACTGATGACTTTCTCAAGGGCCAATTGTTTTGTGTCTGCAGAATTTGCTTGGCGAATAAAAGGAGAACAGATTGGTCAACCGGTTGAAGTACGACTTCGGAATAATAATTTCCATTGACAACACTCATCTCCCTGCATTTTGTGTGCTAAAGGATTGCCATATCTGTGCGGCAACTAGATTTTGCAAAGAGCCTTAATATTCTATGTACATTTCACAAACAATGGCTTCATAAAATATATTTTTGGACATGTTTTACTCATTACAGAAGAGCAATGTAATTCCCAGTTTTGCTCAACAATGAGGTTTCATAATCCACTTTAATTTAAACAAGCCATGGCATATGCAATTGCCCCATGAATGGAGTAAGCTTTCTTCACTGCGCACAAATTAATGCAATATACCTTCAGGAGGAACATAGGAAGGTATGAGCCCATCGAGCCTGTTCCACCATTCAATCCGATCGTGGCAGATCATCCACTTTGATGCTTCCTTCCTCACATTATCTCCACACCCCTTTTATGTCATTGGTATTGAGAAATCTATCAATCTCTAATTTAAATATTCTCAATGACTGAGTTTCCACAGCCCTCTGCGGTAGAGAATTCCAAAGATCCAGAACCCTGTGCGCAAAGAAATTCCTCCTCATCGCAGCCCTAGGTATTTTGAAACTGTGTTCATTGGTCCTAAACTCCCCAACCAGGGGAAATATCCTTCCTGCATGTACTCCATATGAAGAAAGTTTTATTTTTAAAATATATTTTTGTGTGTGGGTCTGTGCGTGTATGTTTGCGCATGTGCGAGTGCATGTGTGTGTCTGTGTGTGCATGTGTGTTTGTGTGTGTGTGTTTGTTTGTGAAGACTTGTGTCTACAGAGTTGAAAACATGGGTAGAAATGTGTATTCAGTGATTTTGAGGTATTCATGTTTCTTCCTCGTTGGAATAAGGTCGCTTTAAGAGTTTATTCACGGGATATATTGATGACGTCATTGGCAGTTTGGGCAGGTTAATAGTCCGTCTATCTTCACAGCCTATTGAGTAAACACCTTTTCAATAAAGCTCGTGTTTGTTTGTATCCTTATGGTGTATAAGTCTGTACTTTAAAAATACCACAAAGAAAACTAGCAATGGGGATGGGATCCACGCTGCAAACGCCTGAAAAAGAACTGCAGAAATCTGGTGGCGTAAAACAAAATCGTTGATCCACTCTGCAGCCCTCTAAGAAGGATTACAAAAATATACACATTGCTACTTCAAACCTAACAAAGGAGGGGTACCGAATAATAGCAGCAACCATCGAATGAACCAAAGTTTAAACAAAGATTTATTTGAAAACAGCACCAAAAGAAGCTTGCCACTTGCTCTGCCCGGAAATGTTTGGAACAGTTCTCGCTACTGTAAGTAGCAAAGTACGCTGCAACAATAGTTTAGAGCTGGGGGGGATTCCAAACTGGGAATGAAACAGGCTGAGCTCAGGGGTACCATGTTTGACAATAAATGAATGAGGAAGTGCTAAAGACCTTGCAGCACATTGCGTGTATGCATACCTTCCCACAGTAAAATGGCGGGTGTTTTCTTGGCATCATGGGACCATATGATGAAAGTACTGAGCACTGGAGCTCATAACCTAAAAGATTTGAATACTTTGCCCAGAATGTGGGAGAACACCTGCTCCCAGTGGCCGTCAAGGTGATGGTCACCCTGAACCTTTACAGCACGGAGTCTTTCCAGTCGCCGAGTGGGGATCTGTCCGGAATCTCAGAGACCTCGGTGCACAGTTGCATCCACGCCGTCACGGAGGCCTTCCATGCCCAGCCACCACAATACATCAAATTTAATGTGGACTGAGCCCACCAGGAAAGGCCACCAGCAGCACCACCACCCTGTCGCTCCTCTGCACGATAGCACAGTGGTTAGCACAGTTGCTTCACAGGTTTGATTCCCGGCTTGGGTCACTGACTATGCGGAGTCTGCACGTTCTCCCCGTGTCTGCGTGGGTGCTCCCGTTTCCTTCCACAGTCCAAAGATGTGCAGGTTAGGTGGATTGGCCATGATAAATTGCCTTTAGTGTCCAAAAAGGTTAGATGGAGTTACTGGGTTGTGCGGAAAGGGTGGAGGCGGGGGCTTAAGTAGGGTGCTCTTTCCAAGGGTCGGTGCAGACTCGATGGGCCGAATGGCCTCCTTCTGCACTGTAAATTCTATGATTCTATGATTCCACCCCTCTTTCCTCCATTTCAGCACCCACACTCCTCACCCATAATCTCCCTTCCAATGAACCTCTCGACCCTTCTCGCTCCCTAGTCCTTCCACCCCTGCCCTTCTTCTAGCCTTCCACTCGCTCCCACTACCACAGCTTCCTCTCTCTGCTGCTCCTATACCCTGCAACTCCTCGGTGAGGGTGTAAGCGTGTGGGATGCTCATGTGGCATGGGGGTCCTGCCAAACCCCCACCCTGGCCCACCCGGCCACGGCACAGAGACTCAGGCGGGCTGCATGCTGGTCCTTGTGCATGACATGAATTACTCCTTGCTGGCGCTCCTCATGGCTTCGCGCATTCATCGCGATTCTCCACTGGCGGAAGCAATTAATCTCCAGAAAGGAGAGGCGAGGCTGTAATTTTGTGTGTTTTCGTTTTCTTTTCTTTAGTTAGCAAATGTTTTAGTTTACTCAATATTTACTATATAAATTCTCCAAATGTATAGTTGAGATTCATGAATCCCGACTTAAGCACACGTATCTTCACGTAGCAAAATATAAATGGAAAATCGTTGAGATAGCTCTCCAAGTTTCCCTTTATCCATTTTGTAGGTTTCAATTAGTTCACCTGTCATTCTTCGAAACTCCAGAGACTACAGGCCCAGTTTCTCCAGTCTCTCTTCCTTAGTCAGTCCCGCCATCCTGGGAACAAATCCAATGAACCTTTGCTGCACTCATTACACGTCAATAATATGTTTGCGAAGATAAGGATAGCAAAACTGCACAGTGCTCCACAGGCGATATAATAATAATCTTTATTGTCACAAGTAGGCTTACATTAACACTGCAATGAAGTTACTGTGAAAAGCCCCTCGTTGCCACATTCCGGTGCCTGTTCGGGTACACGGAGGGAGAATTCAGAATGTCCAATTTACCTAACAAGCACATCTTTCGGACCTTGTGGGAGGAAACTGGAGCGCCCGGAGGAAACCCATGCAGACATGAAGGGAACGTGTAGATTCCGCACAGACAGTCACCCAAGCAGGAATCGAACCTGGGACCCTGGTGCTGTGAAGCAACAATGCTACCCACTGTGGTTCCATGCCGCCCACACAGGCTCCTATACAATTGAAGCAAGAATTTCTTCCTCCTGTATTCAAATACTCTTGCAATAAAGGCTAACATTCCATTAGCCTTCCTAATAGCTTCCTGCACCCACAAGTTAACTTTCAGTGACTTATTGACGAGGGCACGGAGGTGCCTTTGTATATCGATACTTTATAATCTCACACCATTTAAGATATACTCTGTATGTCACCTCTTAACAAAGTGGATAACCTCACATTTTTCCATGTTGTATTCCATCTGTCATGCTCTTGCCCACTCACTAAGTTTGTCCAAATCCACCTGAAGCCACTTCATCCTCCTCAGCACACACATTCCCGCCTAATTTTTGTTATCCACGAATGCGGAATATTACATTTGGTCCCCACATCCATATCATTGAAATATATTGTGAGTAGCCGGGACCCAAGTACTGATCCTTGCAGTACCCCACTAGCCACAGCCAAGGTGAGAATGACCCATTTATTCCGAGTCTCTATTTTCCGCCTGTGAGCCAATCTTTAATCTGTGTCAGTGCGATGCAATGCGGTTTAATTTTGCTAACCATCTTCCTGCAGGAGACTTTATCAAAAGACTTCTGAAAATCCAAGTACACTATGTCCAACAACTTCCTTTTATCAATTCTTTTAGAAACATCCTCAAAAACTCCAACAGGTTGATCAAACATGATTTCCCAGTCATAAATCCATGTTGACTTTTCCCAATCAGATCATAATTATATCCATTTATCACATCCTTTATAACAGATTCCAACATTTTACCTATTATTTATGTAAGGCTAACAGGTTTGTAGTTCCCCATTTTCTCTCTCTCTCTCCCTTGCAAATAGTGGGGTGACATTTGCTACTTTCCAATCTGCAGGAACCATTCCAGAATCTAAAGTATTTTGGAAGATGATCACCAATGCATCCATTATCTGACTATCTGCATAGTTACCTCTGTCAACACTCTGGGATGTAGAACATCAGACCTGGGGACTTATCAATCTTGAGTCATGCATTGATACAAACATACATATGAATTAGGAGTAGATCCACTGAGCCTGCTTCATCATTCAAGGAGCTCATGGTTGATCTGCTTGGAGCCTGCACTCCACCTTCAAGAACTTATCTTAAAAATATTTAAATACTCTGCTTTTTGAGGGAGAGAGCTACTAAAACTCACAACCTTGTGAGAAAAGTTCTTTTTCCTCATCTGTCCTAAATGGGCAATACCTTGGGCTGGATTCTCCGAGCCTCCACGCCCCGAAATCGCGTTCGGCGCGGGGGCGGAGACTGGGCGTTCGCATGGAAATCGTGACCGGCGCAGCTGAAGCGATTCTCCGGTCCCTGGTCCGGTAGGAGATCTACACGGCGCGGGTAGGGGACCATCGACAAAGGTCCCCCTCGCGATTCTCCACACGCAACTGACCGAGTTCCCGACGGCGCGGTTCTAACCACATATCAGCCGTCGGGAACCTCAGGTAGAGTCCGCAGCTGCCCTGGGGGGGCGAGGGGGGGGCAGGGGAATAGTTCACCGGGGGGGGGGCGGGCCTCATGGACGGCCGGGGGAGCGATCGGGCGGCACTGGTCCGCGGGTGCCCATGATTTCGGGGGGGCCTACATTTTTGCTGTCGCTCCGCCATGCGAATCTGCCATGTCGCATGGCCCGGCCTCCGACTGGAAGTGCGGGGTCACAGCCAGAGCTGTGAGAAGCACTCTGGGGCACTGCAAGCCCCCTGCAGGTAGGAGAATCGCTGAGCACTTTCTTAAGGAATGCCCAAAGTTAAACGTCAGCGTTTTGACACTGGCGTGGGGACATAGCCACATTTTTGGAGAATCCAGACACTTATTTTAAATAATGATCTTGAGTATTAGATACACCCCATGAGAGGAAAGATACCTCATTATCTTACATTTTTTAATCAAGAGTTTTTTATTCATATCAAGGAGGTGGGCTTCGCTGGCTAGGTCAGCATTTGTTGCCCATCCCTAGTTGTCCTTGAGAAAGAAGGTGGTGGTGAGAACCCGTCTTGAACCGCTGCAACCCATGTGGTTAAGCTACACCTACTGTGCTGGTAAGGAGGGAGTTCCAGGCTTTTGACCCAGCGGCAATAAAGGAACGGTGATATATTTCCAAGTTGGAATGGGGAGCGACTTCGAGTGGAACCTCCAGGTGGTGGGGTTCCCAGATATCTGCTGCTTTTGCCCTTCTAGATGGTAGTTGTGATATTGCGAGGTGATTGACGAGGCATTGTTCAAACACAACAGAGGTTTATTATACTCAGAAGAACTATATACACAGGGCAGCATAACTACTACAGCTCTTGTTCCCACGACTCTCGGGCGAACTGTGACCAAGCCCCAACAACTAGAACCGCACCTAAACCCCGAATTGGGTAACGTTCGTGAATTCCATCTCTATAGGTTCTGGACCCAACACGTGGCCCTCAAAGTATTGGCCCTTAAAGGGGCCACAGTACCACATTCCTCCCCCCTTAAGATCCCTTACAGATCTCTGAAGCACAAAAGCAGAAAAACTCTTATTTGCAGTTATGTACAGACAAAGAGGGTTACAGTAAGGGAGCTCAAAACAACGTTCATGAGATAGGTGGACAAAAAAGGCACTGATCCTGTTTTGATGCTTCTGACTTCCTAACTCCTGCCGAGAATCTCAACTTAGCCACTGGCTCTTCAAGATTTGAAGCATCTAAATCTCCAGATCGGTAGAGTTCAAAACAGGGCTTGTGTTGACTACCTCTTCAGCTCCTTCTGTGGCCCCTGATGAATCTCCTTGAGGAGATCTCGGTACTAACGCCTCTGCCTCAGCAAGTGGTATACTGGTAACCGGGATTGTGTCCACCTGTCGCTTTTCGGGGATGCCGGTTTCTCTTCTCCTCAAATGATCATCATGTTTCTTAGCCTCTCGGCCGTGTTGGGTACTGGCCCAATCCTTGTGATGACTCTTCCAGGTAACCATTTTGGTCCTCCATTAAAGTTAGGCACATGCACTAAATTATCTGCTTGAAACCACCTGTCCCTCTTCGCTGTATCATGGTTGCTTTTCTGTGAGGCCACCACCCTCCCCATCAAATTTGGAAAAAGAATGTCAAGCTGGTTCGTGAGACGCCAACCCATTAACAACGTAACTGGAGTAACCCCAATGGTGATATTCAGGGCTGAATTGTACGAGAACAAGAAGTCCGCTAAGCAAAGCAACAGTGGCCTATTAGCTTGCCCCTTTGATGCAAGGTGGTAGGAGGCTGTCCTTACTTGTTAGATCACATTGGACCGAATGAAGAGTTGAACTATTCTGTTGTGAAGGAGGTACTATTGTCTGAGAAAATCACCTCGGCTAGCCCGTGAATGGCAACAATTTGGTGCAGCTTGTCCCCCGTGGCTTCTGTGGTTGCCAAACATCCAGCCACTTCGAGTGGGCATCTTCCACAATAAAGAATCATCATACCCAAAAGAGACCAGCAACGTTTAAGTGGCGTCTCATTCACGGATGCCGTGGCCACTCGCAAGGGTGCATATTTTCTGCAGGTGGAAGGTTCTGTTGAGACTGACAGTGGTCACACCGATTAACCATGTTTTCTATGTCAATCACTGGCCACCATAAGCAACCCCTGGCCATACCTTAATTTTAGATTGCCCAAGGTGACCGCTGTGCAATTCATGAAGAAGAGGTTGCTGCTCGCGTGTTGCACTATCGCCCTGCAATCCCACAGGAGGACCTCATCCTTACCAGTGATTTTGTCCCTATGTTGTACATAGGGCTTCATCTGTTCTGTCTTCGCAAAACGCCAGTCCAGAAAACCATCCTTTTGACTCTTGACTCTGTTGGCCCACATTTTAATATGGACGGATGAAATAGGTAAGGTTTCAGGAAAATTTAGAGACAGGACAATCTCCTGTGGGGTGGGAGGTTTGGAAAATGTTTGTGGCATGGATGTCTGCTCACAGCATCCGCATCTGATATCTGGGTCCCTGGCCTATGCTGAAAGGTTTACGAATATGCGGCCAAGAGCGTGAGGTTGAGCAAAAATCAGCCATAATAATGGACTTTCTCTGGAAATAACTTCAATTCCGATGCATTCCTTGGTTCCTGGAACCCTTTTATTGCCTTTCTCTTGGGCTGGATTCTCCGTCTTGCAATGCCAGGCGGAGGGAGAGTCCAGCATTGGGCTAAAATGGAGCTGATCCTGTTCTGATGCTCCAGTACCCAGCTGGCAGCTCCATCCAGGTTCACTCTCCCCCACCATCAGAAAGGTGCAAATGGGTCATTATCATAGAATTTACAGTGCAGAAGGAGGCCATTCGGCCCATCGAGTCTGCACCGGCTCTTGGAAAGAGCACCCCACCCAAGGTCAACACCTCCACCCTATCCCCATAAGCCAGCAACCCCACCCAACACTAAAGGCAAGTAAGTCCCATTTGCATCCGACTAGCTTGCTGGGCGCCATATTCATATTCTCCAAGTCCGTGTAATCTACAGTCCTCTGGGTCAGAAATCATGTGGATGAGAATTGGTGCAGGTATTTACAAACTTGGCCCGAACATTGTGGAACTTGCGGTGGGCCAAGGGGGTAACTCTTTAAGACCAGCCCACCCCACCAGACCCCCTGCACCCCCCCCCCCACACCACCACTAGAGACCCTCCAATTAATGAGACCCCCACCGTAGACTCCCCAAATACAGAGACTCCCCATTGTAGAGACTTCCACCAGCGACCCCACCCCCATAAGAGAGATTCCTGCCTGGAAGCCCCCCATAAGAGACACCCCATCTGGAACAGTTCAGACAGAGGCAGTGAAAAAGATCACTGCTTTAAAACTCACCTGGGAAATACACCTCCTGGCTCAGCCAGAGGAAGCAGCATTTGTCAATTCCTGAAAAGAGAAAAACAGTCAGCTGTGTTCAAACCCCCTCAGATCTTTGAAACTAAGGCTTTAGCCTTACCTTTTGCATTGGGCTGGGCCCCTCCATTATTGAGGATGAGGATATTTCTGGAGCCTCCTCATCCATTGGGTTGTTTAAATTGTCTACCGCCAATCACGGCTGGATGTGACAGGACTGCAGAGCTCAGATCTGACCCATTGGTTAAGGTATTGCTCAGCTCTGTCAATTACTTGCTGCTTTTGCTATTTGGCACGCCAGTAATCCTGTGTTGTGGCTTCACTGGGTTGACACCCCGAGCGGGATTCTGTGGTCGCCAACGCCGAAATCATGTTTGGCGATCGGCCGGAGAATACCCGATTCCAACCAAATCGGGGGCGGCACCACTTTTGCGATGCTCCACCCCCTCCAAAGCGACGTACTCGGAGAGTGCACCGCGCAACATAACGACAGCGTCAGGACATTACCTGAGGCCTGCCCCCGATGCTCCGCCCCCGGTGGGCCGAGTTCCTGAGGGCGCGGGTCGCGTGTGGTCTCACCCTTCGGGAACTCGGCGTGGTGGCTTCGGACTCAGTCCAGCGCTGCCACGGTCGAGGGAGGGCCGATCCGCGGGCAGGGAGGACATTATTCATGGCTGGGGGTACTTTGTGCGGTGATATGCATCACTGTAAATACATGTGGCGCACAAAGACTCCGTGAGACGAATAGAGTGAAGTCGATGAGGCTTTATTAAGCGTGTCTGTTCCCCCGCAGCTCGATAGTAGAATGGCCTGCGGGGGAGGACTCCGGCTTCTTATACTCCGCCTTCAGGGCGGAGCTAGTGGTCAACGGCCAACCAGGACCCGGGATCTGTCAGCCAATGACATTAGGGCTTCCAGTCCCACATGACCCCTAATACATACTACCACATTCACCCCTTTTCAAAAATGAACCCGGCGGGGTGATGCTTCGCATGGTGGTAAGGGTTTACAGGGCTGGTCCTGGGAGGAAAACATTCATATGGCAATACAGTATGTACAATTTTGTCCTGTTTCAACTATTTACAGAAGGTATCGGGAGAAAAGCAAAATGTTCTTGTGAAAAGTCCATATATTGATTTAGATCGACGCCACGAGTCGGTCGGGCGGTCTGGTCGTCCGTGTCGATCGCCTCGGCCTCGGTGGTGGTGGTGGTGCTTGTACCGGTGTTGTCGTCTCCGGGAGCCTTATGGTTTCAGCTTGGGCTTTATTCTTGGTCGGGCCTGAGGGGAGGGGAACCGATCCTCCTGGGAAGGGAGCGGTCGCGGGGTGCGGCGGTGGCAGGAAGGGGGGGTTGGGTGAATGGTGTCGGGGGGGGTGTGTGTTGCCGGAGGGCGCCAGATCCCGCAGGGAGACCGTGTCCTGTCGGCCGTCGGGGTACTCCACGTAAGCGTACTGCGGGTTCGCGTGGAGGAGGTGAACCCTTTCGACCAACGGGTCCGCCTTGTGTGCCCGCACATGCTTTCGGAACAAGATGGGTCCTGGGGCCGCCAGCCAGGTCGGCAGCGACGTTCCAGAGGAGGACCTCCTAGGGAAGACAAGGAGACGCTCATGAGGCGTTTGATTAGTGCTCGTACATAATAGCGACCGGATGGAGTGGAGAGCGTCCGGGAGGACCTCCTGCCACCGTGAAACTGGGAGGTCCCTGGACCGTAGGGCCAGTAGGACGGTCTTCCAGACCGTGCCGTTCTCCCTCTCTACTTGCCCGTTCCCCCGGGGGTTGTAGCTGGTCGTCCTGCTTGAGGCTATGCCCTTGCTGAGCAGGAACTGGCGCAGCTCGTCACTCATGAAAGAGGACCCCCTGTCGCTGAGGACGTATGCGGGGCAACCGAACAGTGTGAAGATGGTGTTCAGGGCTTTAATGACTGTGGCCGCGGTCATGTCCGAGCAGGGAATGGCGAATGGGAAGCGGGAGTATTCGTCCACCACATTAAGAAAGTATGTGTTGCGGTCGGTGGAGGGGAGGGGCCATTTGAAATCCAGACTAAGGCATTCAAAGGGGCGGGAAGCCTTAATCAGGTGCGCACCATCCGGCCTGAAAAAATGCGGTTTGCATTCCGCGCAGATGTGGCAGTCCCTTGTGACTGTACGGACCTCCTCTAAAGAGTATGGGAGGTTGCGGGACTTGATAAAGTGGAAAAACCGAGTGACCCCCGGGTGGCAGAGGTCCTCGTGGAGGGTTTGGAGGCGGTTAATTTGTGCGTTGGCACATGTGCCGCGGGATAGGGCATCGGACGGCTTGTTCAGCTTTCCGGGACGATACAAGATCTCGTAGTTGAAGGTGGAGAGCTCGATCCTCCACCTTAAGATCTTGTCGTTTTTGATTTTGCCCCGCAGTGCATTATCGAACATGAAGGCTACCGACTGTTGGTCGGTGAGGAGAGTGAATCTCCTGCCGGCTAGGTAATGCCTCCAATGTCGCACAGCTTCCACTATGTTTGAGCTTCCTTTTCCACTGAGGAGTGGCGGATTTCTGAAGCGTGGAGGGTTCGGGAGAAAAAGGCCACGGGTCTGCCCGCTTGGTTAAGGGTGGCCGCTAGAGCTACGTCGGAGGCGTCGCTCTCGACCTGGAAGGGGAGGGACTCGTCGATGGCGCGCATCGTGGCCTTTGCGATATCCGCTTTGATGCGGCTGAAGGCCTGGCAAGCCTCTGTCGACAGAGGGAAGGTCGTGGTCTGTATTAGGGGGCGGGCCTTGTCTGCGTACTGGGGGACCCACTGGGCTTAGTATGAAAAAAACCCCAGGCAGCGTTTCAGGGCTTTTGAGCAATGCGGGAGGGGAAATTCCATGAGGGCGCGCATACGTTCGGGGTCGGGGCCTATTATCCCATTGCGCACTACGTAGCCCAGAATGGCTAGCCGGTTGGTGCTAAAAACGCACTTGTCCTCGTTGTACGTGAGGTTCAAGGCTTTGGCGGTCTGGAGGAATTTTTGGAGGTTGGCGTCGTCGTCCTGCTGGTTGTGGCCGCAGATGGTTACATTGTCGAGATACGGGAACGTGGCCCGCAACCCATGTTGATCAACCATTCGGTCCATCTCCCGTTGGAAGACCGAGACCCCGTTTGTGACGCCAAATGGGACCCTTAGGAAATGGTATAATCGCCCGTCTGCCTCGAAGGCTGTGTACTTGCGGTCACTTGGGCAGATGGGGAGCTGATGGTAGGCGGACTTGAGGTCCACGGTGGAGAAGACATTATATTGGGCAATCCGATTGACCATGTCGGATATGCGGGGGAGAGGGTACGCGTCTAGTTGTGTGTACCTGTTGATGGTCTGGCTATAGTCTATGACCATCCTTTGTTTCTCCCCTGTCTTCACTACTCCCACCTGTGCTCTCCAGGGACTATTGCTGGCCTAGATTATGCCTTCCTTTAGTAGCCGCTGGACTTCGGACCGAATGAAGGTCCGGTCCTGGGCGCTGTACCGTCTGCTCCTAATGGCGACGGGTTTGCAATCCGGGGTGAGGTTCGCAAACAAGGACGGGGGTTGCACCTTGAGGGTTGCGAGGCCGCAGATGGTGAGTGGGCGTATTGGGCCGCCGAATTTGAACATAAGGCTCTGTAGATTGCACTGGAAATCTAATCCCAGTAATGTGGGGGCGCACAGTTGGGGAAGGACGTGTAGTTTGTAGTTTTTGAACTCCCTCCCCTGCACCGTTAGGGTAACTATGCAGAAACCTTGGATCTGTACGGAGTGGGATCCTGCAGCTAGGGAAATCTTTTGTGCGCTGGGATAGGTGCTCAAGGAACAGCGTCTTACCGTGTCGGGGTGGATAAAGCTCTCCGTGCTCCCGGAGTCGACTAGGCATGGTGTCTTGTGCCCGTTTATTAGCACCGTTGTCGTCGTCGTCTGGAGTGTCCGGGGCCGAGCTTGATCGAGCGTAATTGAAGCGAGACGTGGTTGTAGTAGTGGAGCGTCTTCCTCGAACCCCGTGGAGCCGTCGACACTGGGGTCCGTTGTTGCCGTCCAAGATGGCGTCGGGGATGAACAAAATGTCTGCCCCCATACATCGCACATGGCTGGGGGGTCAGAAGATGGCGGCGGGGGTGGACAAAATGGCCGCCCCCACGCGTTGTACAGGTCTGGGGTGGTCCAAGATGGCGGCGCCCTTCCTCCCCTCGTGGTGGCGGGGACCCAAAATGGCGGTGTCTGCAGGTCGCACATGGGGCGCTGGGGGGGTTGGGGAGCGTTAGGACCGCGCGGGGCTCCCTCATCTCTGGGGACAGCGGTGGTCGGGACCCAAATTGGTAGCGCTGGCGGGTCATACGTGGGGACGGGGGGGGGGGGCTTTTGGGAGCGTAAGCGGCGTGCAGGGCTCCCTGTTCTCCCGGGACCGCGGTGGTCGGGACCCAGAGCGGCTGCGCCTGCGGGTCGTACATGGGGCGCTGGGGGGGTTGGGGAGCGTAAGCGGCTTGCAGGGCTCCCTGTTCTCCCGGGACAGCGGCGACCTCGTGGGACCGGCACACAACCGCGAAATGGCCCTTTTTCCCGCAGCTCTTGCAGATTCCTGCGCGGGCCGGGCAGCGCTGCCGGGGGTGTTTCGCCTGGCCGCAGAAATAGCAGCGGGCGCCCCCGGTGCGACTTGGCGTTTGGACCGCGCAAGCCTGTGGGGTGTCCGGGGGGGGGGGGTGGGTTTGTCGCGACGGGTACGTACGGAGCCCAATGGGCTGCTGCGCGGTCGGGGCCGTAGGCGCGGGTATTACGCGCGGCCACATCTACTATCGAGCTGCGGGGGTTAATGTGAATACACTACAAATAAGTAAACACTAGAGGGAGCACCAGAGACATCATGATATGCAGACATACAGCTAATGAACACATAGAATAGGACACGACCAATGGGCAGTCAAGATAGCCAGAGGTGACACTACCACAAGGGGGCAACCCATATAAAACGACAGGGCACACATGCTCTTTCTCTTTCCACAGGCGACACTCAGAGAGAAGGACAGGGGCAGATCGGAAGCATCACATCCACTGCATGGCTTAGGGCAGACTGGTTAGTTAGACTGAGTTACTGTAGCAAGATTAGCAGGACAGTCGAACTCAAGTAGGAGAATTGTTAACTGTTCAATAAATGTGTTAAACCTATCCCCAAGTCTGAACCTTCCTTTGTCAGAGCATACATCAAGGAAGCAGCTTATGCTACGTGAAGAAGTATAACACAACACTGTGGGAGCTTGGTCCGGGGCACGCGAGCCGGCCGAAGGGGGGGACTACTTCGCGGGTTGGTTCCGCAAGCAGCCTCGTCCATGTAGCACGGCGCGGCTGCTGCAGGCCGCCAGCGTGCGCATGCACAGCTACTAACCCGGCAATTCTCCGGGACGTATGAGCAGCCAGAGCCGGGTGCTCTACGCTTCTGTCCTGCAAGACCCCAGCAAAATAGGGAATTGGTGCCCGTTTCGTGCCATTTTATCTTGCGTAAAATGCCACCGTTCCAACACCGGCAAGGGGACATCGTCCCAGAATCGGAGAATCCAACCCCTCATCTTTCGGTATGCCTGATTTGCTCCTGGCATGCTCTCCTGCACTCTTCATTGAACCAGGATTGGTCCCCTGGCTTGGTGGTAATGGTAGAGTGGGGGAATATGTCGGGCTATGAGGTTACAGATTGTGGTTGAATACAATTCTGCTGCTACTGATACCTTGACTTGAGTTGCTACATCTGTTCAAAGTCCATCCCATTTAGCACGGTGGTAGTGCCACACAACATGATGGAGGGTATCAATGTGAAGATGAGTTTGTCTCCACAAGGACTGTGTGGTGTTCACTCCTACCAATCCTGTCATGGAGAGATGCATTTGCGGTAGGCAACTTGGTGAGGATGAGATTATGTATGTTTTTCCCTCTTGCTGATTCCCTTAACGATTGCCGCTGTCCCAGTCTAGCAGCTATATCGTATATGACCCAACCAGCTCGGCCTGCGGTGGTGCTGCTGAACGGTGGTGATCAATATTGTAGTCCCCACCCAAACTATATTCTATGTTCTTGCGACTCTCAGTGCTTCCTCCAGGTGATGTTCAACATGGAGGACTACTGTTACATCAGCTGATGTTGGCTGGTACATGATAATCAGGAGGAGGTTTCCTTGTCCATGTTTGACCTGACGCCAAAGCGACTTCTTCGGATCCAGAGTTGATGTTGAGGACTCTTAGGGCAACACCTTCCTGACTTTATACAATTTGCCGCTCCCTCTGTTGGGACTGTCCCGTCAGTGGAACAGAACATTCCCAGGACTGGTGAAGGTTGTGCCTGAAACGTTGTCTCTATGGTATACAAAACAAAGAAAAATTACAGCACAGGAACAGGCCCTTTGGCCCTCCAAGCCTGCGCCGATCCAGATCCTCTATCTAAAACTGTCTCCTATTATCTGAGGATCTGTATCCCTCTGCTCCCTGCCCATTCATGTATCTGTCCAGATACCTCTTAAATGATGCTATCGTGCCCACCTCTACCACCTCCGACGGCAATGCGTTCCAGGCACCCACCACCCTCTGCGTAAAGAACTTTCCACGCATATCTCCCTTAAACTTTTCCCCTATCACCTTGAACTTGTGATCCCTAGTAATTGAGTCCCCCACTCTGGGAAAAAACTTCTTGCTATCCATCCTGTCTATACCTTTCATGATGTTGTAAACCTCAATGAGGTCCCCTCTCAACCTCCATCTTTCTAATGAAAATAATCCTAATCTACTCAACCTCTCTTCATAGCTAGCACCCTCCGTACCAGGCAACATCCTGGTGAACTTCCTCTGCACCTTCTCCAAAGCATCCACATCCTTTTGGTAATGTGGCGACCAGAACTGTACGCAGTATTCCAAATGTGGCCGAACCAAAGTCTTCTACAACTGTAACATGACCTGCCAACTCTTGTACTCAATACACCTACCGATGAAGGAAAGCATGCCGTATGCCTTCTTGACCACTCTATCGACCTGCGCAGCCACCTTCAGGGTACAATGGACCTGAACACCCACATCTCTCTGTACATCAATTTTCCCCAGGGCTTTCTCATTTACCGTATAGTTCGCTCTTGAATTGGATCTTCCAAAATGCATCACCTCGCATTTGCCCGGATTGAACTCCATCTGCCATTTCTCTGCCCAACTCTCCAATCTATGATTCCTGAGTATGACTATGTCAGGCTGTTGCTCTGACTAATCTGTCAGCCAGCTCTCACAATTCTGGCACAAGCCCCCAGATGTCACTAAAGAGGAATTTGCAGGGTTGACAGGGCTGGATTTGCCATTGTCATTTTCGGTTCCTAAATCAATCGTCGGTCCAGTTTAATTCCTTTGTGTTTTCTATGTAGCAGTTAAATATAACCGAGTGCCTTGATTTTCAATTTCAGAGGGGCACTTAAAAGTCAACCACATTGCTGTGGGTCTAGAGGAATATGTAGGCCTGACCAGGTAAGGATGGCACATTTCCTTCCCTGAAGGATATTGGGGAACTAGTTGGGCTTTTACCACAATCGACAATGGTTTCATGGTTATCATTAGACTTTTAATTTGAGGTGTTTTATTAAGTTTTAATTCCACAATCTGCTGAGATGGGATTTGAACCCGAGTCATTGGAGCATTACCCTGGGTCTCTGGATTGCTTTAGTATTGTTTTGGTCAAACTTCGCTGAACGGCTTCCAATGCATGCACACTCATCCATAAATAAAGAGACCAATATTGTACACAGTACTCCAAATGTTGTCACAATAATGCCCTGTATAACTGAAGCATTGTCTTCCTATTTTTGTAATCAATTCCCCTCATAATAAATAATAACATTCCTAATCCTTGCTGTAGCTGCATACTAGCCTTTTGTGATTCATGCATTAAGTTCTCCAATCATACAATCTTCTTGCCCATACTAATTTCTTTCAATTCCTCATTCGCTCTAATCTTGAGGATTTCTAATTTAAGGGGATATCTTTCTCAGTGAAGACCGACACAAAGTAATCATTTAGCTTTGCTGCCATTTCCCTTTTCTATATTATAGATTCTCCTGAATCTGCCTGTAATGGACTCACATTTATTTCCGCTAAAAGTTTCCTTTTTATAGACCTGAAGTCCATTTTAATGTTTTTTTTTGCTAGTCTGCATTTATTTCCTATTTTCCCTTTCTGAATCAGTTTCTTGGTCCACCTTTGTTGCGTTCTCCAATGCGACATTGGGGTTTTGGAATCCGCTCTCTGCCATGTTGTGCTATTCCTCTACTTTTCCCTGGTTAAACTAGAATTACTTGCTGCTGTTGCTGAAGTCAACATGTCGCTCCGCTTTGAAAGGGATGGACTGGCCTTAGATAGCACATGGCCAGCAAGCAACTGTGCTAATCTTTGAATACTTTTACGTCCCCTCCTCAAGCTCACAACCACTTAATATTGTGTTTCACTTGGTTGGGTAATGCCTGCATTGGAAGCTTCAGTGATAGTAGACATCTTCCTATGTGCCTTGCTGTTGAAGGGATAATTAGTATTGTTAACTAGTAGATCATTGACTTCTGTATCGGAGTATGAGAATTGAGCATTGGTTGCTGCACACTGCATAGTGCAGGTTTAAAAACCGTGATGAGTTGATCTCTTGACACCTCAAGCTTTTTAAATCACTTTAATTAGTTGCAAAGAAAGTTCACAGTTTTCCTTTGCAGCATTTATCATCTTCCCTTCACTTTTAGCTGAAACGAGAAATCCATTTGCAATAGTGTGGTAAACCACGGTATTGCATTGTATGGCATTGTATTGGATTGTGCATGCCTGGGCTTGTCCAGGCTGGCTCCGCCTGTGGCTCCTCCCCTCAGGCTTATGTAGAAAGGTGGCAAGTCTCCGCCTCCGACCCAGTTCAGGTCCAGAGGCAGGAGGCTTGCTGTTTAGTGTATTAAAGCCTCAGTTACGTTCATCACTCGTCGTGTGTTATTGATGGTGTATCAAATAGTATTTGATAATCAGGGTGGATTTAATTCTACCTCCTGAAAAATTCCTCCTTTGAGGAGAATGAAGACAAATATATATTCTGTTTCACTCTCACCTTATTGCTCATACATCAATCTGGATCCAGTTACTATTCCTCACCTGTTAGGTGGAATGAGAACGTTGTAATTGAGAAAGCCTCACCTCCAAGAGGCTGAAATGAATTTGTGTTCGGTTGTGTCAGAAGTTAGACTAAATCCGTTAAACACAAGCTGCTGCTTCTCCCAGCTGGGCGCAATTTATTGAATCAGCTTCGGTCATCGCCAGTTCAATGGAATTTGACTTTACAGAATCGCAGAAATGTTATGGTGCAGAAGGAGGCCATTTCGCCCATCGTGTCTGCACCAGCTCTCCAAATGAGCAACTCAGCTAGTTTCATTCTCCTGCCTTTCCCCCCTTAACCCTATACATTCCTCCTTTTCAAATAGCAGTCCAGTTTCCTTTTGAATACTTCAATTGAACCTCACATTCCAGATCACTGCTTGCTAAAAGTGTTTCTTCATAGGGTGGCATGGTGGTACAGTGGTTAGCACTGCTGCCTCAGGGCACCGATGACCCGGATTCGATTCCGGCCCCGGGTCTCTGTATGTGTGGAGTTTGCACATTCTCCCCATGTCTGCATGGGTCTCACCCCCCACAACCCAAAGATGTACAGGGTAGGTGGATTGGCAATGCTAAATTGCCCCTTAATGGGAATTTTTTTTTGAAAAGTGTATCCTCATACCACTTTTGCTTCTTTTACTAATTACTTTAAATTTGTGCCTCCTAATTCTTGATCCTTTCATGAGTGGAAACAGTTTCTGCTTAGCTACTCTGTCCAGATGTATTCATAATTTTGAATACTCATATCAAATCCCCTCTCAACCTTTTTTTACCAAAGGGAAACAGTCCTAACGTCCCCAATCTAGCTTCATAATTGAAGTCCTCCATCCCAGGAACTATTTTCCTGAATCTTTTTTGCACATTGTCCAATGTGTTTACGGCTTCCCTAAAATGCGGCATCCATAACTGGACACAATCCTCCAGCTGCACTAATGTATTATACAAGTTCAACATAACCTCTTTGCTCTTGAACTCTATGCCTCTATGAATAAAGCCCAGGAGACTGTTTTTTTCAACCTGCCCTGTCACCGTCAATAACTTGAGCATACATTCCTGCAACCTCTCTAGATTTGTACCCCTTATTTTATATTGTCTCTCCATGTTCTTCCTATCAAAATGAATCACTTCATATTTCTCCACATTGAACTTCATCTGCCACCTAACTGCCCACTCCCAAAACTTGTCTATGCCTTTGAAGTTCTACTCTGACCTCCTCATGGTTTACAATAAAGTTTTGTATCATCTGCAAACTTTAAAATAGTGCACTGCGCACAAACGCCCAGGTCATTAATTTTTTCAGGAAAAGCAAGGATCCCACCACTGACCCCTGGAAATCTCCACTGCAAACCTTCCTACGGCACGAATAACATCGCTCAGGTCACCGCTTAACTTCCTGTATTCCAAGGACAACAGACTGCACTTGTCATATGTTTTCTCTTAACTGACATCCCTCTTTCCTGGTAACAACCTGGTAACCCTTCTTTGTACCCTTTCTAAAGTCTTCACATCTTTCCTGAGGTGCGACTTCCAGAATTGTCCACAAAACTCTCATTGAGGATTAACCGATGATTCGCAAATTTCCAACAGGATTTCTTTGCCTTTATATTCTACGCTACCATTTACCAACCCAATACAAACCTACACATATCTGAATTGGAGCAAGAGTAGGCCATCCAGCCTCTAAAGCTTGCTCTGCCATTCAATAAGATCATGGCTGATTCGATTGTGGCCTCAGCTCCTCATTCCACCAAACCCCAATAACCATTGACTCCCTTGTTAGTCAAGAATCTACCTACCTCTTGCCTTAAACATATACAATGACCCTGCCTCCACTGCTCGCTGAGGAAGAAAGTCCCAAAGACTCATGATCCTCTGAGAGAAAAATGTCTTCTTACATTGGAGACCGCTTGTTGTTAAACTCTGTCCCTGAGTTGTATTTTTTTCCACAAGGGGAAACATCCTTTCAGCATTCACTCTCAGTCCCTCAAGAATCTTATTATGTGATCAATAAGATTTCATCTCATTCTTCTCAACTCTAATGGAAATTGATACATGCAGGCCCAGCCTGCCCAACCTTTCCTCGCAAGATAATCCCACCATCCCACATATTAGTCAAGTGAAACTTCTCTGACCAGTTTCTAATACATTTGTATACTTCCTTAAATAACACAGTGTTCCATTTAAGGGCTGGAATTCTCCGGCTATTGTGATTCACTTTTCCTGCCGGCAATGCACCCCCGCTCATCGTTTTCCCGGCAGCGTGGAATGGCTTCAATGGGAAATCCCATTGACAAATGGGGGGTGTATAGAATCCCACCAACCAACAAACGGCGCGTTGCCGAGGAACTCGCAGCTGAGGAAAATTCCCGCTCATTATCTCACCAATGTCCTGTCCAACTGTAGCAAGATATACCTATTTACATATTCCATTCTCCTTGCAATAAACAATTCCATTTGCCTTCTTAGTCACTTGCTGTACCTGCATACTAACATTTTGTGATTCATGTACCAGGACACCCCGATCCCTCTGTGCCATTGAGTTCCGATAATCGATAGAGCATCAAAATTTCACATGTGTCTTGAATCACCCGCATCAACTTCATGAGCTACCCTTAAGGAATTGTATTTATGAATAGCAAAGCCTCTCTGTTCATTTACATGCTTCAAATCATGCAATATATTACCCTTGTTACAGCAAAATTTAACTCAATATTGTGTTTTTTCTCTTCTGATGTCTTTGTTAATTATACAAGAACACATCTGAATTTCCCTTTCCTCTTTCTTCACTTTCCTTTAGTAACTTAATTTCAAACATTTAATTTCACTGACACACTGGGTATGATAACAGGACCGCAACATGTTTGAAAACAAATGTATTAAAATATGTATCTCCCTGAGGTTTAACAGCCAGCTTCCCATATATGTTACACCCTCGGCCTGACATATGTGTTTCTTGTTCTGGGGAAGTAAACGCAAATCATGAGCGGGGTGTTCATAACTGGATGTTTGCTCATTTCACTCCAAATCACTCGAGCACTGCAAAAATGCAGTGTCATTGACTGTGATGTGGTGAAATATTGAGCATTTTTAACCTGCAATATTAGTGTTGCTTTTGTTTCTAATTTTCATTATCTTCGCTAATTCTCTTGCATTTTCATTTATTCCCCCCACCCCCCCCTATAGTTATTCATTGCTGGAAACTGGCTTCAGCACCTTGTTCAACTCTGCTCTTCATTTGTAAGCCATGTTGGTGAGCAGTAGTACAATCTAAAATCTGGGGTAATCGAGTGAAACAAAACTAGGGAGGATCACACATCTGTTCTTCAACTGTTATCCACGCACGCACAAACGTCTTTTCAAAAAGAGTCACTTGAGGGTGGATAAGACAGCAACCATACGCAATTTTGCCTTGCCTTGCCAAGGGAAGTTGAGACTCCCCCGATCCAGAATTGAGCTAATTTAGCTCCGAACAGTACGGTTCAGCTACACAGCAGATAAACTTGCTGAAGCGTGGAGAAGTACTTTCTGTTTCTTCTTATTGCATGCAAATCGTTTTCAATTACTGGCATTACAGTAATTCCAAAACCTTTCATCAATCTATTTAAACGTTACTGAAACTCAAAGAGAACAGTTAATCCTGGCGATGATAATATATTTGGACGCTGGGTCTGAAAAGAAAATGATCACAAGAAGCATTACAAAAACGCTCTCACCCCTATAATTTTTTCTCGTTGTTATTTGTGGATGTGCCATCTGGCACTGAATTGTGCTTCAGTAGATAATCTATTTATTTCCTGGTGGATCCATTTCTAAATCAGCCTGACTCACAGCAATTCATGTGTTGTTTTGAATATGTGAAAGTGATCTGAAATTTAATTGGGAGCGGGATGCTACTTTAAACCCTCCTGTGCATGTGTGAATGTTGAATGTTCCTAAATCTATGCATTTGGGGAGACTTCATGTGGAGGTGCATTTTTGGGAAATTTTGCATGAGTGTGCGCATGCTTGTATTTGGGGAAGGTTTATTTTGCTAAGAATTTTTAATGTAAACCCACAAGGAAGTTGGGCTTATTAATCATTTGATTTCTGCCGGTTCATTTTTAAGAATCGCTGATAAAACTTGTATACCGCAAATATAGCATTAGAGATTTATTTCAGGTGCCCTAAGCAACTCACAATACATTCAAAATGGGCGGCACGGTAGCACAGTGATTAGCACTGTTGCTTCACAATGCGAGGGTCCCAGGTTCGATTTTGGCTTGGGACACTGTCTGTGCAGAGTCTGCACGTTCTTCCCGTGTCTGCATGAGTTTCCTCCGGATGCTCCGGTTTCCTCCCACAAGTCCCTAAAGACGAACTGTTAGGTAATTTCGACATTCTGAATTCTCCTTCCGTGTACCCGAATAGGCGCCGGAATGTGGCGACTAGAGGCTTTTCACAGTAACTTCAATGCAGTGTTAATGTAAGCCTACTTGTGAAACTGAAGATTATTATTATTTAATAAATGCCTCTGATGTCTTTCGACTGGGCCCATACTTGATATTGACTGGAAAATTTTTGATGAAGTCTTAGCATCAAAATTGTAGTTAACTGCTTGATTTAATTCAGCGTCTGTAATGACAGTGACTGCATCTGCATGATCCCATAAAAAAGCATTTTGTAACTTCCCTCATTCTCCTAAAGATAACAAGGTGCTGTCTTTCCTTGCATTCAATTCGGCCTTCGATTTTTGACTGGAGAAAATTGATGGAAATTTTATATTTCTGTTTGCAATTCCAATTTCACAGCTCAGCGGAGGCTGCGGCTGCAGAATGGTTTTGATACAGCTACGGAAGCATTTAACAAAATGAATGGCAGATGGTGAAACAGTTTGTGGCAAACCAGTATTTCTAATTATGCTAACAAAACATGGCATGATGTTTCATCATGAGGCAGCTGTAGTTAAATTCACGGAGAAAACATTTGCACATGTAATGGCATCGGCAAAATGATTATATACCATTTACTTTTTATGTAATGTATAAAATTATACTCAGCAATTTTAGAAACCATTCTGTTCCAAGTGCATAATTCAACCTCCTTGTGTTCCACGGGTTTAAAAATAAGGCTCTAAAAGCGATATGAGATGATTAATTAATTTAGCTTCTGGCAAAAACACGAGGAAAATGTTTATTTAAATCAATACAGATCATAACAAAATATATCTGTAAATTTTTATTAGATTCCTCCGCAAAAAAATATCTTGTGGCTTATTAAGGGGAGTATTGAATGGCCAAATCCCACAGTTCCTTAGCAAATGAGGAAACACACCATGGTGGGACTTTATATCTTGAAGAAGCAGAACCAACAAAGAATACAAGGGCATGAGCAATTTCTTAAGTACGTTAGTTTCTGTGAGTGCTGAAAAGGAATTGACAAACTGGAAACATTTAGGAGCTCACTGCTCGGCTTAAGTGAAGAGATGGAAAACCATACTTTCCTCATTTTATCACTGCTAATTTGGAATACTACGGAAAATGAATGAAAATGTTGCTCAAGTGATCTCAGATACGTGAAAAGCCCAAATCCTACATAAACCACTCACTGGGGTGGGATTATTCACCAGTTCAGATCCAGGCGGCTGACTCGCAAACAGTGTCCATTGGCCAACCAAGGGCAATGAAATCGGCGAGTCAAACCCTCATTTCCAATTGCTTCGGAGCAGCCTTCCATCTCCCCCCAAGACATCTCAATCCAAGACGTTCCAGTCAGCCTCCCAGCCAGAGAAAGTTATGTTCCTGTGGTGGGAGCTCCCAAGTCTGCAAAAGGGAAGAGCTTATAGCAGCAGTCCAGGCTGGAATCATGAATCCTGGGAGAGATCGCCTCCTGGCCCCTGCAAAGAACGAAGAGGGTCATTACAACGTAAGAAATAGAAGCAGGAGGAGGCCATTCGTTCCTGCAGGCCTGCTCCGCCAGTCAATGAGATCATGGCTCATCTATTACTTCAACGCTATTTTCCTGCACTATCTCCGTGCCCCTTGATGTTTTTATTATGTGGAGCACTACCAATTTCTGTCTTGAACATGCTCAATGATTGAGCATCCACAGCCCTCTGGGGTAGAGAATTCCAAAGACTCAGCACCCTCTGAGTAAAGAAATTTCCCCTCATCTCATCCCTAAATAATCTGCCCCTTATTCTGAGACTGTGTCCCCTGGTTCTAGAACCCCCACCCCCCAGCCAGGGGAACATCCTTCCTGGGTCAACCCAGTCAAACCCTTTTAAAATTGTGTGTGTTTGATTGTGATCATCTTTCATTCTTCTAAATTCCAGAGAATAAAATCCCAGTCTATTTAATCTTTCCTCATCTGTCCATCCCAGGAATTAAGTTACTGAACCTTTGTTGCAATCTATCATTGGCAGGTATATCTTTCCTTAGGTCAGGAGACCAAAACTGCACGCATTACTCCAGGTGTGGTCTCACCAAGGCTCTATATCATTGCGGGGGCTGGTTTAGCTCAGTTGGCTGGACAGCTGGTTTGTGATGCAAAGCTAGGCCAACAGCATGGGTTCAATTCCTGTACTGGCTGAGGTTATTCATGAAGGCCCCAGCTTCCCAACCTTGCTCCTCACCTGAGGTGTGACGATCCTCAGGTTAAATCACCACCGGTCAGCTCTCCCCCTCAAAGGGGAAAGCAGCATATAGTCTTCTGGGACATATATAATTGCAGCAAGATATCTTCACTCTTATTCCCAAATCACCTTGTAATGAAGGCACACATACCTGATGCCTTCTTAATTTCTTGCTGTCCCTACCGAGAGGCAGTCCAAGAGAAAGAGACAGGTAGTTCAGGAATCCCCTGCAGTCCCGCACGCAAACCGGAACTCCATTTTGGAGGCTGCGGAGGGTGCTGGTTCCCCCAGGGAGTGCAGACAGAGCCAGGCTTCTGGCATCACAAGCAGCCTGCCTGTACAGGAGAGGGGGAAGAAAGGAAGTGTAATAGTAATGGGGAATTCGATAATCAGAGAAACAGATACTGTGGTCATCAACATGACTCCAGGATGGTGTTTTGCCTCCCTGGTGCCAAGGGCCACAATGTCACTGAATGGCTGCAGGACGTCTTGAAGGGGGAGGGTGATAAGGCAGAAGTCATGGTGCATGTTGGTACCAATGACATAGGTAAAAAGAGCACTGAGGTCTTACATCAACAATTCAGGGAGCTAAGCAGTTGACTAAAAAGCAGGGCTGTAATCACTGGATTGCTCCCAGTGCCACATGCTAGCGAGCACAGAAATAGGAGAATAGCACAGATGAATGTGTGGCTTCAGAGTTGGTGCAGAAGGGAGGGTTTTTGTTTCCTGGATGACTGGGACCGTTTCTGGGGAAGGTGGGACGCGTGTAAGCGGGACGATTTGCATCTCAACAAGAGCGGGACTAACATTCTTGCGGGAGGGTTTGCTAGTGCTGTTGGGAGGAGTTCAAACTAATTCGGCAGCGGGGTTGCGGGGGGCCTCAGACTGTTAGCAGAATAAGGACACAGCAATCAAGTCAGAGGGAGTACAGCTGTATTCAGTTTTTAGGGAGTAAGGCAAGGCTGGATGGCCTCTACTTTAATGCCAGGAATCTTACAGGTAAAACAGTTGAGTTAAGAGTGAAGATTGAAACGTGGAATTGTGCTGCAATAGCCAACCCAGAGGTGTGGTTGAAGGAGGAGTAGAATTGGCAGCTGAACATTCTGGGATATAGAATCTTCAGCTGGGACACGGGGGTGTAAAAGAGGAGGAGGCATTGCATTATTAGTTAAGGAGGCAGTTATTGCAGTAAGGAGAGATGATATCTTGGAGGTGGCATCGAATGAAGTTTTATGGGTAGAGGTAGGAATAAAAAAAAGGGCAGCCATGTTGCTAGGTGTTTATTTTAGACCCCGATAGTCAGCGAGAAATTGAGAAGCAAGTATGTGCACAATTCGCAGAGGTATGTAAAATCAATATCAATAGGCTAATTGTATCAGATGATTTCAACTTTCCCAACATTAATTGGGACAGTCATACTGATGAGGGCTTAGATAGAATGAATTTCTTAAAATGCATACAGGAATATTGTTTCGATCAATGTGTAGAGCGTCCAACCAGAGATGGTGCAGTGCTGGGCCTAATTCTGGGGAAAGAAGTTGGACAGGTCGTTGACGTGGTGATGGGGGAGCGTTTTAGCGATAGTGACCACAACATGGTACAATTTAAGCTTGTTATGGACAAAGAAATAGAGACTTTGCAAAAAATGTTTTGGATTGGGGGAGAGCGGATTTTAGCAAAATAAGGCAGGATCTGGTCAAGGTAGACATGAAGAGCTGTGTGTAGGAAAATCTACAGAACAGCAATGGGCAGGGGGGGGTTCAAAAAGGAAATGGGGAGGGTGTAGGCTCAACATATCTCTCGAGGGTGATAGAAAGGATTAACAAGCCCTGAGAATTAAAGATGGCCAGAGATATTCAGGCTACGATGCAAAGGAAATGAAAAGCTTTTAGCAAGTACAAGGGGAGCAAATAGTGGAGGCATTAGTGGAGTACAGAAAGTGCAGGATGGAGCTTAAGAAAGAAATTAGGAGAGCAAAGAGGGGATATGAGAAATCCCTGACTGGTAAAAGTAGAGAAAATCTCAAGATTTATAAGGGGAAGAGGGTAATCAGGGAAATAGTAGGGCCCATTAGGGACCAAGGGGGCTATCTGTGGCTGATAGGGTGTTCAACAAATACTTCACATCCGTTTTTACCCAAGAGAATGGGGATGTAGTTATGGAACTGAGGGAGAGAGATTGTGAGGTTCTTGCAAAAATTGAAATGGGGAGTGACAAGATATTGGAGGTGTTGACAGGCTTAAAGGTGGACAGATCTTCAGGTCCGGGTGAATTGTTTCCCAGGATGCCGTGCAAGATGAGGGAGGAGGTTGCAGGGGCTCTGATCCCAATTTTTAATTCCTCTCTGGCCAGGGAGGAGGTGTCAGAGGAGTGGAGAACAGCTAATGTTGTCCCACTATGTAAGAAAGGTTGTAGAGATAAACCAGAGTACCACAGATCAGGGATTGTCAGCATGGCTTTGTCAGAGGGGTTGTTGGGGTTGGGGTTGGATGTTAGGGGTTGGGAAGGGCAGGTGCTGGGATGGGGTTGGGGGTTTGGGTGTGGATCGATCAGAGGTCATGGGGAGTGGGGCAGTCGGGCACCTTGGGAATGTGGGAGGGTCCGGGAGGGGATGGTGGGGGCTGTGTTGGGTCAGAGGTTCGGATGGACGGGGTGAAGAGGGCTTCCAGTCAGGTCGGGTCGGTGGGGGTGGTATATCGGGTTGATCAGGAAGACGGGGTGTTCGGGTCTGGGATTTTCTGGTAGGTTCAGCCGAGTCTGAGGCATGGGTTGGGTCGTCTTGGGGATGAAAGTTGGGCCCCAAGGGTTTTCATATGGGTGGGTTGGGCTTGGGCTTGGGGAATCCTTTATTGATTAGTCAGGGTTGTGAGGGTCATAGAATCATAGAATTTACAGTGCAGAAGGAGGCCATTCAGCCCATCGAGTCTGCACCGGCTCTTGGAAAGAGCACCCTACCCAAGGTCAACACCTCCACCCTATCCTCATTACCCAGTAGCCCCACCCAAATACTAAGGGCAATTTTGGACACTAAGAGCAATTTATCATGGCCAAACCACCTAACCTGCACATCTTTGGACTGTGGGAGGAAACCACAGCACCCGGAGGAAACCCACGCACACACGGGGAGGATGTGCAGACTCCGCACAGACAGTGACCCAAGTCGGAATCGAACCTGGAACCCTGGAGCTGTGAAGCAATTATGCGATCCACAATGCTACGGTGCTGCTAGTGTGGTGTTAGGAGTGTGGTGGTGTCCTCTGCATGGTCTAGCTATTTAAAATTGGTACACTGAAATTAGAAGTGATTTAAGTTCTTCCAATTTTTTCTGAGTAACTCTGGCAGAACTATCTGAAGTTGATGATTTAAATCGCCGTGTTTGCTGGTTCCGAATTGCCAAGGGGAAATTAATGCTTCTGGGCAATTGCTGCGTAAACCCTTACCAGGGATCTTCCAAGAGAAATTCCACAGTACTTCTCTAGAGTGTCCCAAAAACCAATGCTGGAGAGTCAGGAGGTTATGGGCCAACAGTGATCATGAACAAGGACATCCAAGTCCTTTTGAAGTTCAACACTTGACAGCCTCTCAGCATTTAAGGAATATTCTGTATTTCTGTTTTTTTCCACCAAAGTGGATAAACTCACATTTCTCCAATTTGTATTCCACCTGCCAAATTTTCGCCACTTGTTTAGCCTCTCCAGATCTCCTTTAAACAGTTTTGCATCTTCCTCACAACTCACACCTTCGCCTACTTTTGTATAATTTGCAAACTTAAAAATATTACATTTAATTGCCACATCCAAATCATTGCTTCGAGATCATCAGTACCTGGGGCCCTAACACTAATCCCACTTGTCATAATCTGCCAACCTGAAAATGGCCCATTTATTCCTACTCTCTGTTTTCCCTCTGTTAACTAGTTTTCAATATATTCTGGTACATTCACCCCAATCCCAGGTGCTTACATTTTGTATACTAACCTCGCCTCAAAGTCTTTCTGAAAATGTAAATAAACCACATCTACCAGTTCCCCCTTATCACTTCTGTAGTTATATCCTCAAGCAGGTTTGTTAAACATGATTTCTCTTTCATAAATCCACACTGAATCTGCTTCATCCTATCATTATTATTTAAGTGTCCAGTTATCAGAGTCTTTATTATAGATTCTCGCATTTTCCTGACAACTGATGTCAGAATCCTCTTCAGTTGAACCACATGGGTACATGGTTCACCCAATACAGTCCAAAAATAATCAGAGTTCTATATACATCAGGAGCATGATAACCATTTTAAATTTGTCTATAACCCCATTAAGAGGACCACTTCATCTGCACTGTGGTTGACCCAGGAGCCCATTCCCATGCTAAAAACAATGATGGTGATTGGCAGTACATCATTCCTGACGGCTTGAATGAAATTAAATGAAATGAAAATTGCTTATTGTCACAAGTAGGCTTCAATGAAGTTACTGTGAAAAGCCCCTAGTCGCTTTCCGGCGCCTGTTCGGGGAGGCTGTTACGGCCAATTATGCTGGGTGGGAGGCTCGAGAATTCAGCCCATAATTACTGAATGTTTGCACCAACAAATATCATGCTCCTCAGTCCTAAAAGGTCAGTCTCTTTGACCTTGCACCGTAACGCATTTTGTTCTTGAATGTCTCCTGTTCTTCACCCCCTTACAGACATTCTCTTTCGTTCTTTTACCAAACCATCCACTTGCTCTAACTTTCCCCGGACCAATTGAAAGGTCAATGACCTGAATTATTAACTCTTGTTATTTTCTCTCGATAGATGGTGCTTGATTTGCTGAGTATTCGCAGCACTGTCTGTTTTTTGTATCACGTCTGAAGGATCGCTGATCTCATAATTTCTTCAACTCATGAATTTGCTGGACAATTTGTGCACTGATGAAAACAGACATAATTCGCACCATTTTTCTCCAACAAGTTTCTATTCAGTATTACAAGTGTCATGACACGGTACATGCATGATGGTGTTATAAATCTTTAAAGGCATATTTTAAAAGACTACATTTTATAATGAAATTAAACTGAGACTTAGGAGAGCTCCCCAGAGCTACCAGGCAGTTTTCTTTTTGGATGAAACCATTGAATCTCTCCAGGGGACAATGAGGAAACTGATACATTTTCTTCACCTTGGTTTCAGCCAGGAAATAAACAAAACTCTATTGACACCTTCATCGTAAAAATGCAAATTTGCTTTGTCAAGTCGAAGGACTTTGGCCACCTGAAAGAGAGAAAAAAACAGGTGGGAGAAGGCCTCAGAATGTTAACTAATTTAAATTATCACAAATTAGCTGGAACTCCCTCCCTAATGCCACTGTGGCTTTACCTACACCAACAAGGACTGCAGCGGCTCAAGAAGGCAGCTTACCATCACCTTCTTAAGGGCAAACACAGATGGGCAATAAATGCTGGCCTAGCTGGCAATGCCCATATCCCATGAATTAAAAAAAAACAACCCTTATTTCAAACTATGACTCGACTCCGATGTGAGGTGACATGAGGCAGTTGGCCATTCTGGTTCCCTTCGAAAGAGATAGCCGGAAATTCAAACTGCTTTTCACAGATTCAGAGATGCAGACGTAATTCCACCAGAGAGAGCGAGAGAGTGCAGGGGACCAACAGGAAAAACTATTGAGAAAGTACTCACAATATCCGAGAGAGAAACTAAGCCTCTCTCTCTCTCTCGCCTCTAACCTGTTCCATCTTCAAGTCTACCTGTGAAAACAACCTCCGTGCAAATCAACCCTCAGGGTCATCTCATCCAGTGAGAGATCTCATCATTTTCAAGGCCTTCACTCCAGTTTAGTCCTGCTCTGAAATAGAGACTGATTGAAATTCCATTTTTATAATGACTGTTTTTCCTTCAACTGTATGCAGTTTTCATGTGCGTGAGGGAGTGCAGGTGAGTCATGTGATTGAGACGCCACGCTTTAATTAACCTCCAGAACAACCGTGTGAGAAAGAAACTAACCTTCATTTTAAAACTACAAAAGCTTGCTGCTGGGTTATGTGAATTGACTCAGCCACTCTGAGGGCAAGAAATAAAAACACACCTCCATATACAATATATATTTGGTCATGAGTAATAATGGGTCACACCAAAAATAATATCTGTGACACAGGGCAAGTAAGGAAATACTGTGGGAACAATTCATAATAATAGGGCCCTTAACAATGAGACATTACTGTTCAAACGATGCGTGGGATTCTGCGGTTCCCCAGCTGCGTGTTTCTCGGCGGCGGGTCGCTCGCTGGTTGCGGGATTCTAGTTTGCCCCCACTTGTCAATGGGATTTCCCATTGTAAGCACCCGACACCATGGGCGTGGACCCTATGGGCGTGGGTGCGCTGTCGGCAGGAAACATGAATCGCAACGACCGGAAAATCTATGTTTGAGAAGGAAATATGTATTTGGACCTGAAGTTTAGTTCAATCAGTTCAGAGATACATTACCCCTCAACCTGGAAATACTACTAAAGAAGAAGTTTGCTTTATACACAGACTTTCCCATTATTTTCAATGGAAGTAAGGATACATGTTCCACTGAAAATACCAATGGATTTCTGAAATTAGATTGAAACATTCTCTTCACCATGCAATATAAAATTGAAGGACATGAACCTCACCGAAGCATTCACCTCTGATGGACTATTCTCAGCTTTAATGGATATTTTTCTTTTTGATGATCCTTATGATATTTAAGAACGGGTTCAGTCTTTTCCGAGGGTGTTGTAAGGTGTGAGTTTGCTTATATTCGAAATGAAATGAAATGAAAATCGCTTATTGTCACAAGTAGGCTTCAATTGACGTTACTGTGAAAAGCCCCTAGTCGCCACTTTCCGGCGCCTGTTCGGGGAGGCTGGTGCGGGAGTTGAAACCGCGTTAATGTAAGCCTACATGTGACAATAATAAAGATTATTATTATTGTAAGGCCTTCCACCCCCTCCAAAATTGAATTTCACGAATTGGAAATTGTTCAGTGATGAGGCTCCCCCCTAAGGATGATAGCACAAAATGAAGAATATTTGGAAATGAATTGATGTTTTAGAATTTGATTTCCAGTAGGAGTATGACTATAGGCTGTGTAAATCTGCCTCTATCATCAGAGGTGAGAAAGTGTTTCTTCATCCTTGGAATAGAATCCATAGAAACCCTACAGTGCAGAAGGAGGCCATTTGGCCCAACATCTGCACCGTCCCTCTGAAAGGGCACCCTCCCTCGGCCAATCCCAGTAACCCCACATAACCTGCACATCTTTGGAATGCGGGAGGAAACCTGAGCACCCGGAGGAAATACACGCAGACACGGGTGGAACATGATGGCACGGCTACACAGTGGTTAGCACTGCAACTTCACAGCACCAGGGACCAGGGTTCAATTCAGACCTTGGGTGACTGCTTGTGTGGAGTTTTCACTTTCTCCCCGTGTCTGTGTGGGTTTCCTCCGGGTGCTCCGGTTTCCTCCCACGGTCCAAAGAGGTGCAGGTTAGGTGGATTGGCCATGATAAATTGCCCCTTAGTGTACAAAAAGATTACGTGGGGTTACTCAGTTACGGGGATAGGGTGCGGGCGTGGGCCTAGGAGCAGGCCTGATGGACCGAATGGCCTACTTCTGCACTGACATGATTCAATAATTCTATTCTATCATGCAAACTCCACACAGTCAAACAAGGCCAGAATTGAACCCAGGTCCCTGGTGCTGTGAGGCACAGTGCTAACCACTGTGCCATCCATGTTCATATTATAGGTTCACTGCCATTGATTGAAAAAGGAGCTGCAGTTGTTATTTCCAACTTGACCTTCATCTCAACTGAAGTAACACTTTGGCTGATGTAAATTTGGCTCCCGATGCCTCCCTGTGTCCTTAATAACATAGAGTTCCTTGGGCAATGGCAACGCGACAATATCCAAAACTGCCATTAATTGTGTGTGAGCCCCGAAGCATATGTTCACAAGTTGTTCAGTTGCAGGACATTAAGCCAACCCTGAGCCTGTTCTTATCTGAAGTCCATGCGTGCAAGCACTTCCAAAAGGAATTATTGGACAGCCATTGGAAGCTGGGGCCTGGCTGACTGTTTACCCCTTCTGATAAGTGTCACTTAGGCTCCAGAATTACATAAGTATGATTTAGCAGCAGTAGGCCACTTGAGCCTGCTGTGCCTTTCGATAAGATCATGGCTGTTCTGATTTGAACCTTAACTTCACATTCCTGCCTACCAGCCACCCTGATAACCTTTCACGTCCTTGCTTATCAAGAACCTATCTAGCTCAGTCTTAAACATATTCAAAGTCTTTGCCTCAACCAGCTTCCGCATTCATTATAACTCAGAAGCGCCCTTCTCCTCACATTCGGTCGCTTGGGCTATCTCTATTGCCTTATCCAGCGATATTTTCATTTCGGCGAACAATTTTCTTTGCACATTAATATTGCTGATGCCACGTACCAGACGGTCACGCAGCATGTCGTTTAACGCTGAGCCGAATTCACAGTTCTCACCCATTTGGAAAAGTCTGGCAACAAAAGTCGAACTTATCTCCCCGAGGGCCTTGATGGTCAGATTAAATTTATACAGCTGCAGGGTCTGGAGTTGAAGTGCTCTTTCAAGTGTAACCAGCTACTCAAACTATTTTGTGCGGATGCATTGAGTTGGCAGGGGGTTATATGGGGCCATGGCCGTGGGTGGAGGCGTGAGTAGGCATTGATTGTCTTGGAGTGTATGAGAGGCCATTGGAGATTGGGTGAGTGGTGAGAGGCTGTGAGAGTTGAGGTTGGAGGGCCTCACAACTTCGGCAAAACAACTGGGGCCAAGCCCCAGAGAACCAAGGTGGGTCTTTGAACCAGTCTGCTCTCACCCGTGGCTTTGTCCTCCTGGTATTTGTATTGTACCCACCGCAAAGTCCACATGAGAGGCTGAAACTGGTTATTTATTCAACTAGAAACTATTTACACATTGTACACAGGTCTCAGTCAAGACATCTCTGCTTGGCTCCCACTCGAGGTGAGCTTATATACATAGTATCCATAGTTCCACTGATGGGGGCCCCACCGCTCAGCAGGAAGCTTGTACTCAATGAGATTCACGGGGAGACTAATTGGTCCAACCCTGTAGGTATCGTGCGGGCTATAACATCTATTCCCCCCAAAGTCCAAAGACTCCTTCAGGGAAGGCGGAGTTGGAGGACGCATGCCCATTTTTGCCTGTGGCTCGATTCATGCACATGTGGAGCTGGATCAGGTGGTATATATCGAGATGGCGAATGCCTCTTCCTTGTTGACCGCCGTGGTTAGATGACCACAGGTGGCCGCTCATCGGTGTGTTCACCGTCGGAAACTCCCGATGCATAGATCTCCATGTCGGAGTCGGAATCCTCGGCCTCTTTCATTTCAATACTCCTTGGGGTAATGCCCTCGAAGCAGCTGGTGCCTGGGCTATCTGAGCCAAAGCTGGTTCCTCTGGATTAGTGTTGCCGTTCTCTGGCCTTTTGGTGCAGAGATGATCCAGGTGCCTCTTCATTTCGCAGTACTGCACCTGAACCTGGTACGATATCGGTCCTGTTTGTCGGACTACCATACCTGGAACCCACTTGGCACTGTCACCAAAGTTCCTAACGTAGACTGCATCACCAGGTACGAACTGTCTGGGCTATTTACACTTGTCTGGGCAATGCCCTTAGTGCTCTTGACCCGGCCATTATATGGGAAAGCTAGGCTGAGTCCGAAGTCTGCGGCCCATTGAATGTTCGGCTGGCATTCTGCCGGTTGCAGCATGTGGAGTAGTGCGACTTGTGGAGAATCTGGTGGGACATGTGTTGAGGGAGCCCGAGATCTGCTTTTTCAATCCTCTCTTGAATGATTATACTGCTCTTTCAGATGGACCGTTGACATTCGTTGATACGGGCCTTGCGGATGTATTGCACCCCGTTAGTTTTCATGAACCCCCCGAACTCCTCACTTGCAAATGCCATGCCTTTGTCGGTGTCTAACACATCCGAGATACCGTATATACACAACGAGACCCCCAGTTTCTCAATTGATGCCTTCAAAATCATGGACGACATCCTGTGGGCCTCCGGCCATTTTGAATGTGTATCGATTAGGATCAGGAACATGAAACCTTGAAATGGGCTGACAAAGTCCCAGCCAATCCCGCGGATGAAGAGATGCAGCGAACGAGAGCTCCTACAGTTGCTGGCACACACTACATTGTTGGATCAGTCACTTTTGTCATGATATTCAAACATACATCATAACACATACATAATGATAGACAGACCAACGGATCGATTAGCACACATAACACGACAGCCAATCACAGACAAGATCAGACACAGTATAAGACAAGAAACACAAAACTTCCTGAGCAGTCCATCTGGAGACAGCACAGGGCCAGGACCTCATTAGCAAGACACTCACATAGTCACAACGTGCTGAGTACCAAGTCTGATGTATAAATAGTTAGATGGAATAAAACTGCGTTGTACCAATCGCAACCATGTTGGTTCGTCTGAACCTCAGAGCACCCAACACCTCAACTTTATCTCTGCATCCAGGCCCGACCACCAGACATAGCTGCGGGCGAGCATTTTCAATTTGGACACTCCTGGGTGTCCGTTATGAAGGTGGCTCAGTAAGGGATTCTGACCTTTGTACGGGACCATAACACGAGTTCCCCGGAGGAGGATGCAGTCTTCCACATTGAACTCTGCTAATTTGGTGGTGAAAGCCTTCAATTCACTGGGTAATTCCTGATGCAGGGGGTATAGTATTACATGGCAAAATTTGGACAACAGGGGATCCGTTTGTGTCCATTCCCGTACTTGGGCAGTCGTAACCGGCAATGTATCCATAAAGTGCAACGCAGCTACAACTTCATCGGCTCCGGGGGGCATTGGCGGCCTCTTCGGCAGCGGGCATCGACTCAACGCATCTGTCTTTGTGATCTGTGCCCCCTGCCGATTCTCTAATGTTTACTCATGTGCGGCCAGTAAGAGGGCACATCTCTGGATTCTGGCTGATGCAATGGACGGAATGGCCTTATTCCATTTGAAGAGTTCCAACAGCGGCTTGTGGTCCATCAACACCATGAAACAATGCCCTGCCATACTGATGGAACTTCTTTACAGCAACGGCTGATGCACCATTAATTACGACGAGACGAGAGTAGAGAGTAATCGAGGCTCTATTAAGCAGAGATGTGTTGCCTCCGGCAGCTGCTGCCAAAATGGCTGCTGCTCTGTGAGCACACACATTAAAACTCCGCCTACTGGGCGGAGCCAGCAGGCAGGGATCTACCCCCGTACCTGCAGTACAGGAGCCTTACCGTATTACTTCTCATATACGTAATATTTACAAACAGTGGTGACTACCACATTCCCGGTGGCGATGCATGCACCGGCTTAGTCGCCGGTGACTCCGGGAGCGTGTAGTCCTCATCTTCAACCCCAGATGGGACCAAGGGGAGGGCGGATCATCCTGGAGCGGGGGCTGTGGTGAGGTGCGCTGGGGGGAGGATGGGTGGCGCCGGGGCAGTTGGGGGGGGGGTTGTGGGGAACCAGCTGGTGCCAGGTCCCTGAGGGAGACTGTGTCTTGGTGGCCGTCGGGGTACGCCACGTAGGCGTACTGGGGGTTTGCATGCAGTAGCTGTACCTTCCCGACCAACGGATCCGCCTTGTGGAGCCGCACTTGCTTGCGGAGGAGAATGAGTCCTGGAGCTGCTAGCCACGTTGGGAGCGAAACCCTGGAGGTGGACTTCCTAGGGAAGGCAAGGAGACATTCATGGGGGGTTGCATTAGTCGCAGTGAAAAATAGCAATCGGATGGAGTGGAGGGTGTCGGGGAGGACCTCCTGCCAGCGGGAGACCGGGAGATTTTTATACCGTAGGGCCAGCAGGACGGCCTTCCAGACCGCCCCGTTCTCCCTCTCCAACTGCCCGTTTCTCCGGGGGGTGTAGCTGGTAGTCCTGCTCGAGGCAATGCCCTTGCTGAGCATGAATTGACACAGCTCATCATTCATAAAGGAAGATCCCTGGTCGCTGTGGACGGAAGCGGGGAAACCGAACAGAGTGAAGATGCTATTGAGGGCTTTGATGACTGTGGCAGACGTCATATCGGGGCATGGGATGGTGAAGGGGAATCTGTAGTATTCATCGACCACCTTAAGCAAGTACGTGTTTCGGTCGGAGGAGGGGAAGGGGCCCTTTGAAATCCATGCTGAGGCGTTCAAAGGGACGGGAGGCCTTCACCAGGTACGCTCGGTCTGGCCGGTAGAAGTGCGGTTTGCACTCCGCGCAGACCTGGCAGTCTTTGGTGACCGCCCTGACTTCCGCAATGGAGTAGGGTAGGTTGCGGGCCTTTACGAAGTGAAAGAACCGGGTGACCCCTGGATGACAGAGACCTTCGTGTAGGGCCCGGTGTCGGTCCACTTGTGCGCTGGCACCTGTACCTCAGGATAGGGCATCGGGGGTCTCGTTGCCGCTGTGTGTTATTGACCATGAAGGCAACCGACAGTTGGTCAGTGAGGAGAGGGAATCTCCTACCGGCCAGGTAATGCCTCCAATGCCGCGTAGCTTCTACGCTGGCTTGGGCCTTCTTTTCGATGGAGGAGTGCCGAATTTCGGAGGCATGGAGGATGCGGCAAAAGAATGCCACGGGTCTGCCTGCCTGGTTGAGGGTGGCGGCCAGAGCGACGTCTGATGCATCGCTCTCGACTTGAAAGGGGAGGGTCTCGTCAACTGCGTGCATCGCGGCCTTGGTGATGTCGGCCTTGATACGGTTGAAGGCCTGGTGAGCCTCAGCCGTCAGGGGGAAAACTGGAGTGAATGAGTGGGCGGGCCTTGTCCGCATAGTTAAGGATCCACTGGGCATAGTATGAGAAGAACCCCAGGCATCGTTTGAGGGCCTTGGGGCAGTGGGGGAGGGGGAGTTCCATGAGGTGGCGCACGTGGTCGGGATCGGGCCCTAGAACTCCATTTTGCACCACATAGCCAAGGATGGCTAAGCGGTTGGTGCTGACCACGCACTTCTCCTTGTTATACGTGAGGTTCAGGAGTTTGGCGGTGTGGAAAAATTTGAAAATGTTAGCGTCGTGGTCCTGCTGGTCATGGCCGCAGATGGGGACGTTATCCAGGTACGGGAAGGTGGCCCGCAGTCCGGATCAGTCAACCATTCGGTCCATCTCACGTTGGAAGACCGAGACCCCATTAGTGACGTCGAAGGGAACCCGAAGGAAGTGGTAAAGGCAGCCGTCTGCTTCGAACGCAGTGTATTGGCGGTCCGCCTTGCGGATGGGGAGCCGGTGGTAGGCAGATTTCAGGTCCACTGTAGAGAAGACACGATACTGTGCAATCTGATTGACCATATCAGATATGCATGGGAGGGGGTACACGTCGAGCTGCGTGTACCGATTGATGGTCTGACTGTAGTCAATGACCATCCTGTGTTTCTCCCCAGTCTTTACAACCATCACTTGGGCTCTCCAGGAGCTGTTGCTGGCCTCGATGATGCCTTCCCGCAGTAGCCACTGGACCTCCGACCTGATGAAAGTCCTGTCCTGGGCACTGTACCGACTGCTCCTAGTGGCGACGGGTTTGCAATCCGGGGTGAACATAGAACATAGAAAATACAGCACAGAACAGGCCCTTCGGCCTTGATGTTGTGCCGAACCTTTGTCCTAGATTAATCATAGATTATCATTGAATTTACAGTGCAGAAGGAGGCCATTCGGCCCTTTGAGTCTGCACCGGCTCTTGGAAAGAGCACCCTACCCAAACTCAACACCTTCACCCAACACCAAGGGCAATTTGGACATTAAGGGCAATTTATCATTGGCCAATTCACCTAACCTGCACATCTTTGGATTGTGGGAGGAAACCGGAGCACCCGGAGGAAACCCACGCAGACACGGGGAGGACGTGCAGACTCCGCACAGTCAGTGACCCAAGCCGGAATCGAACCTGGGACCCTGGAGCTGTGAAGCAATTGTGCTATCCACAATGCTACCGTGCTGCCCTTGAGAACAAATAAATCTACACTATATCATTTAACCGTAATCCATGTACCTATCCAATAGCTGCTTGAAGGTCCCTAATGTTTCCGACTCAACTACTTCCACAGGCAGTGCATTCCATGCCCCCACTACTCTCTGGGTAAAGAACCTACCTCTGATATCCCTCCTATATCTTCCACCTTTCACCTTAAATTTATGTCCCCTTGTAATGGTTTGTTCCACCCGGGGAAAAAGTCTCTGACTGTCTACTCTATCTATTCCCCTGATCATCTTATAAACCTCTATCAAGTCGCCCCTCATCCTTCTCCGTTCTAATGAGAAAAGGCCTAGCACCCTCAACCTTTCCTCGTAAGACCTACTCTCCATTCCAGGCAACATCCTGGTAAATCTTCTTTGCACCTTTTCCAAAGCTTCCACATCCTTCCTAAAATGAGGCGACCAGAACTGTACACAGTACTCCAAATGTGGCCTTACCAAAGTTTTGTACAGCTGCATCATCACCTCACGGCTCTTAAATTCAATCCCTCTGTTAATGAACGCGAGCACACCATAGGCCTTCTTCACAGCTCTATCCACTTGAGTGGCAACTTTCAAAGATGTATGAACATAGACCCCAAGATCTCTCTGCTCCTCCACATTGCCAAGAACTCTACCGTTAACCCTGTATTCCGCATTCATATTTGTCCTTCCAAAATGGACAACCTCACACTTTTCAGGGTTAAACTCCATCTGCCACTTCTCAGCCCAGCTCTGCATCCTATCTATGTCTCTTTGCAGCCGACAACAGCCCTCCTTACTATCCACAACTCCACCAATCTTCGTATCATCTGCAAATTTACTGACCCACCCTTCAACTCCCTCATCCAAGTCATTAATGAAAATCACAAACAGCAGAGGACCCAGAACTGATCCCTGCGGTACGCCACTGGTAACTGGGATCCAGGCTGAATATTTGCCATCCACCACCACTCTCTGACTTCTATCGGTTAGCCAGTTCGTTATCCAACTGGCCAAATTTCCCACTATCCCATGCCTCCTTACTTTCTGCAGAAGCCTACCATGGGGAACTTTATCAAATGCCTTACTAAAATCCATGTACACTACATCCACTGCTTTACCTTCATCCACATGCTTGGTCACCTCCTCAAAGAATTCAATAAGATTTGTAAGGCAAGACCTACCCCTCACAAATCCGTGCTGACTATCCCTAATCAAGCAGTGTCTTTCCAGATGCTCAGAAATCCTATCCTTCAGTACCCTTTCCATTACTTTGCCTACCACCGAAGTAAGACTAACTGGCCTGTAATTCCCAGGGTTATCCCTAGTTCCTTTTTTGAACAGGGGCACGACATTCGCCACTCTCCAATCCCCTGGTACCACCCCTGTTGACAGTGAGGACGAAAAGATCATTCCCAACGGCTCTGCAATTTCATCTCTTGCTTCCCATAGAATCCTTGGATATATCCCGTCAGGCCCGGGGGACTTGTCTATCCTCAAGTTTTTCAAAATGCCCAACACATCTTCCTTCCTAACAAGTATTTCCTCGAGCTTACCAATCTGTTTCTGCATAACCACTTACTTACCTTGCAGGTCAGCTGTTCGGGAGAGAGAGGGAGCCAGGACCTTGGAAACAGCGCGGGAGTTTCAAAAAGCGCGGGAGCTGCGAGGCAGAGGGGACAGTTTAAAAGGGCGCGCTGTGGGTGAGGTCAGCTGTTCGGGAGAGAGAGGGAGCCAGGACCTTGGAAACAGCGCGGGAGTTTCAAAAAGCGCGGGAGCTGCGAGGCAGAGGGGACAGTTTAAAAGGGCGCGCTGTGGGTGAGGTAAGTACTGCATAACCACTTCCTTACCTTGCAGGTCAGCTGTTCGGGAGAGAGAGGGAGCCAGGACCTTGGAAACAGCGCGGGAGTTTCAAAAAGCGCGGGAGCTGCGAGGCAGAGGGGACAGTTTAAAAGGGCGCGCTGTGGGTGAGGTAAGTACTGCATAACCACTTCCTTACCTTGCAGGTCAGCTGTTCGGGAGAGAGAGGGAGCCAGGACCTTGGAAACAGCGCGGGAGTTTCAAAAAGCGCGGGAGCTGCGAGGCAGAGGGGACAGTTTAAAAGGGCGCGCTGTGGGTGAGGTAAGTACTGCATAACCACTTCCTTACCTTGCAGGTCAGCTGTTCGGGAGAGAGAGGGAGCCAGGACCTTGGAAACAGCGCGGGAGTTTCAAAAAGCGCGGGAGCTGCGAGGCAGAGGGGACAGTTTAAAAGGGCGCGCTGTGGGTGAGGTAAGTACTGCATAACCACTTACTTACCTTGCAGGTCAGCTGTTCGGGAGAGAGAGGGAGCCAGGACCTTGGAAACAGCGCGGGAGTTTCAAAAAGCGCGGGAGCTGCGAGGCAGAGGGGACAGTTTAAAAGGGCGCACTGTGGGTGAGGTAAGTACTGCATAACCACTTACTTACCTTGCAGGTCAGCTGTTCGGGAGAGAGATCAGTTTTGGGAGCAGGCCTATTGGCTGACTGTAAATCAGGAAGGATACAAAGGGTGTGGCTGAAGTGCCTATAGAAACAGAGTGCTGAAGGCAAACAGAGTGTATCTGAGTTTGGGTAAGGCTGAGTTCGGGTAAGAGGGGAGTGACAAAAAAAAAAAAAAAAAAAAAAATCAAGTTAATTAAGTAAAGTAATTAACTAGTTAAGGGAATTTGGTGCTCACCTGAAGGAGGTGCAGAGAAGCAGACCTGTGAGGGAGTCTCTGGAGCAACTACATCACAGCCAGCAGGTAAGTGTTTGGCTTGTAACTGGCAAGTGATTTCTCTCTCTTTGACTTTCTCCTAGCTGTGTAGTGTAGTTCAAATTTAACTTCAGGTTTAAGTCATGGCAGGAGAGCTCAGACCCGTGTCATGCTCCTCTTGTGAGATGTGGCAAGTCAGGGACCCTTCTGGTGTCCCTGACTCCTTCATCTGCAAGAAGTGTGTCCAACTGCAGCTCCTGTTAGACCGCTTGACGGCTCTGGAGCTGCGGATGGACTCACTTTGGAGCATCCGCGATGCTGAGGAAGTTGTGGAAAGCACATTCAGTGAGTTGGTCACACCGCAGATTAAAATTACTGAGGCAGATAGGGAAAGGGTGACCAACAGACAGAGGAAGAGTAGGAAGGCAGTGCAGGGATCCCCTGCGGTCATCTCCCTCCAAAACAGATTTACCGTTTTGGAAACTGTTGGGGGAGATGGCTCACCAGGGGAAGGTGGCAGCAGCCAGGTTCATGGCACCGTGGCTGGCTCTGCTGCACAGAAGGGCGGGAAAAAGAGTGGCAGAGCTATAGTGATAGGGGATTCAATCGTAAGGGGAATAGACAGGCGTTTCTGCGGACGCAAACGAGAATCCAGGTTGGTATGTTGCCTCCCTGGTGCAAGGGTCAAGGATGTCTCGGAGCGGCTGCAGGGCATTCTGGAGGGGGAGGGTGAACAGCCAGCTGTCGTGGTGCATATAGGCACCAACGATATAGGTAAAAAACGGGATGAGGTCCTACAAGCTGAATTTAGGGAGTTAGGAGTTAAACTAAAAAGTAGGACCTCAAAGGTAGTAATCTCAGGATTGCTACCAGTGCCACGTGATAGTCAGAGTAGGAATGACAGGATAGCTAGGATGAATACGTGGCTTGAGAGATGGTGCAAGAGGGAGGGTTTCAAATTCCTGGGACATTGGGACCGATTCTGGGGGAGGTGGGACCTGTACAAATCGGACGGTCTGCATCTGGGTGGGACCGGAACCAATGTTCTCGGGGGGGTGTTTGCTAGTGCAGTTGGGGAGGGTTTAAACTAATGTGCCAGGGGGATGGGAACCGATGTAGGAAGTCAGTGGGGACAGAAACAAAAGGCAGGAAGGGAGAGTGTGTAAAGCATGACCAGAGAAAGCAGGGCAGAGAGCAAGGAAGGTCTACATTAAACTGCATTTATTTCAATGCAAGGGGCCTGACGGGCAAAGCGGATGAACTCAGGGCATGGACGGGCACATGGGACTGGGATATTATAGCTATGACTGAAACATGGCTAAGGGAGGGGCAGGACTGGCAGCTCAATGTTCCGGGGTACAGATGCTATAGAAAGGATAGAACAGAAGGTAAGAGAGGAGGGGGAGTGGCGTTTTTGATTAGGGAGAACATCACGGCAGTACTTAGAGGGGATATATCCGAGGGTTCGCCCACTGAGTCTATATGGGTGGAACTGAAAAATAAGAAGGGAGAGATCACCTTGGTAGGACTGTACTACAGGCCCCCAAATAGTCAGCGGGAAATTGAGGAGCAAATATGTAAGGAGATTACAGATAGCTGCAAGAATAATAGGGTGGTAGTAGTAGGGGACTTTAACTTTCCCAACATTGACTGGGACAGTCATAGCATTAGGGGCTTGGATGGAGGGAAATTTGTTGAGTGTATTCAGGAGGAATTTCTCATTCAGTATGTGGATGGACCGACTAGAGAGGGGGCAAAACTTGACCTCGTCTTGGGAAATAAGGAAGGGCAAGTGATAGAAGTGCTAGTGAGGGATCACTTTGGGACAAGTGACCATAATTCCATTAGTTTTAAGATAGCTATGGAGAATGATAGGTCTGGCCCAAGAGTTAAAATTCTTAATTGGGGCAAGGCCAATTTTGATGGTATCAGACAGGAACTTGCAGAGGTAGATTGGGGGAGACTATTGGCAGACAAAGGGACGGCTGGTAAATGGGAGGCTTTTAAAAATGTGTTAACCAGGGTGCAGGGTAAGCACATTCCCTTTAGAGTGAAGGGCAAGGCTGGTAGAAGTAGGGAACCCTGGATGACTCGAGATATTGAGACTCTGGTCAAAAAGAAGAAGGAGGCATATGACGTACATAAGCAACTGGGATCAAGTAGATCCCTTGAAGAGTATAGAGATTGTCGAAATAGAGTTAAGAGGGAAATCAGGAGGGCAAAAAGGGGACATGAAATTGCTTTGGCAAATAATGCAAGGGAGAATCCAAAGAGATTCTACAGATACATAAAGGGGAAAAGAGTAACTAGGGACAGAGTAGGGCCTCTTAAGGATCAACAAGGGCATTTATGTGCAGAGCCACAAGAGTTGGGTGAGATCCTGAATGAATATTTCTCATCGGTATTCACGGTGGAGAAAGGCATGGATGTTAGGAAACTAAGGGAAATAAATAGTGATGTCTTGAGAAGTGTGCATATTACAGAGGAGGAGGTGCTGGAAGTCTTAAAGCGCATCAAGGTAGATAAATCCCCGGGACCTGATGAAATGTATCCCAGGATGTTGTGGGAGGCTAGGGAGGAAATTGCGGGTCCCCTAACTGAGATATTTGAATCATCGGCAGCCACAGGTGAGGTGCCTGAAGATTGGAGAGTGGCGAATGTTGTGCCCTTGTTTAAGAAGGGCAGCAGGGAAAAGCCTGGGAACTACAGACCGGTGAGCCTAACGTCTGTAGTAGGTAAGTTGCTAGAAGGTATTCTGAGAGACAGGATCTACAAGCATTTAGAGAGGCAAGGACTGATTCGGGGCAGTCAGCATGGCTTTGTGCGTGGAAAATCATGTCTCACAAATTTGATTGAGTTTTTTGAGGGAGTGACCAAGAAGGTAGATGAGGGTAGTGCAGTAGACGTTGTCTACATGGACTTTAGCAAAGCCTTTGACAAGGTACCGCATGGTAGGTTGTTGCAGAAGGTTAAAGCTCACGGGATCCAGGGTGAGGTTGCCAATTGGATTCAAAATTGGCTGGACGACAGAAGGCAGAGGGTGGTTGTAGAGGGTTGTTTTTCAAACTGGAGACCTGTGACCAGTGGTGTGCCTCAGGGATCGGTGCTGGGTCCACTGTTATTTGTGATTTATATTAATGATTTGGATGAGAATTTAGGAGGCATGGTTAGTAAGTTTGCAGATGACACCAAGATTGGTGGCATAGTGGATAGTGAAGAAGGTTATCTTGGATTGCAACGGGATCTTGATCAATTAGGCCAGTGGGCCGACGAATGGCAGATGGAGTTTAATTTAGATAAATGTGAGGTGATGCATTTTGGCAGATCGAATCAGGCCAGGACCTACTCAGTTAATGGTATGGCGTTGGGGAGAGTTATAGAACAAAGAGATCTAGGAGTACAGGTCCATAGCTCCTTGAAGGTGGAGTCGCAGGTGGACAGGGTGGTGAAGAAGGCATTCGGCATGCTTGGTTTCATTGGTCAGAACATTGAATATAGGAGTTGGGACGTCTTGTTGAAGTTGTACAGGACATTGGTACGGCCACATTTGGAATACTGTGTGCAGTTCTGGTCACCCTATTATAGAAAGGATATTATTAAACTAGAAAGAGTGCAGAAAAGATTTACTAGGATGTTGCCGGGACTTGATGGTTTGAGTTATAAGGAGAGGCTGGATAGACTGGGACTTTTTTCCCTGGAGCGTAGGAGGCTTAGGGGTGATCTTATAGAGGTCTATAAAATAATGAGGGGCATAGATAAGGTAGATAGTCAACATCTTTTCCCAAAGGTAGGGGAGTCTAAAACTAGAGGGCATAGGTTTAAGGTGAGAGGGGAGAGATTCAGAAGGGCCCAGAGGGGCAATTTCTTCACTCAGAGGGTAGTGAGTGTCTGGAATGGGCTGCCAGAGGTAGTAGTAGAAGCGGGTACAATTGTGTCTTTCAAAAAGCATTTAGATGGTTACATGGGTAAGATGGGTATAGAGGGTTATGGGCCAAGTGCGGGCAACTGGGACTAGCTTAATGGTAAAAAACTGGGCGGCATGGACTGGTTGGGCCGAAGGGCCTGTTTCCATGCTGTAAACTTCTATGATTCTATGATTCTATGATTCACTGTCCTCTCCAACAATATCGCCCCTCTCATTTGTAAATACAGAAGAAAAGTACTCGTTCAAGACCTCTCCTATCTCTTCAGACTCAATATACAATCTCCCGCTACTGTCCTTGATCGGACCTACCCTCGCTCTAGTCATTCTCATATTTCTCACATATGTGTAAAAGGCCTTGGGGTTTTCCTTGATCCTACCCGCCAAAGATTGTTCATGCCCTCTCTTAGCTCTCCTAATCCCTTTCTTCAGTTCCCTCCTGGCTATCTTGTATCCCTCCAATGCCCTGTCTGAACCTTGTTTCCTCAGCCTTACATAAGTCACCTTTTTCCTCTTAACAAGACATTCAACCTCTCTTGTCAACCATGGTTCCCTCACTCGAGGTGAGGTTTGCAAACAGGGAAGGTGGGTCGACCTTAATGGTTGTGAGACCGCATACAGTAAGAGGTGGTAGTGGCCTGCCGAATTTCAGAGTTAGACTTTGGGGGTTGCACTGGAAGTCCAGGCCGAGTAGCAAGGCAGCGCAGAGGTTGGGGAGGACGTAGAGCCGGAAGTTGCTGAACTCTACACCCTGGACGGTGAGGGTGGCGGTGCAGTACCCCAGATCCGGAGGCCAGGGAGATTCGTTGGGTAATGGGATGTACCACGAGGGAGCAGCGCCTTACCGTATCAGGGCGGATGAAGCTCTCCATGCTCCCGGAGTCGAGAAGGCAACGTGTCTTGTGGCCATCGACTTTCACCGTCGTTGTCGTGGTTTCGAGGTTGTGTGGCCAGGACTGGTCGAACGTGATGGAGGCGAGCTGCGCTGGTGTTGGTGGGCCCCGGGCTGGTCGGCGGCGGTTGCGGGCGATGAGCGGTTCGATGAGGTGCCCGGCGAGCAGGGGTCCCGAGGCGCCATCCAAAATGGCGCCGAAGATGGCGACGCCAACGGAGCGCTTGTGGCGGGTGGCGTTAAAGATGGCGGCGCCCACGGGCCGCACAAGGTCTGATGGTGGGAAGATCGCGGCACCCACGGGCCGCACGTGTTCTGATGCGAGGAGGATGGCGGCACCCACAGGCCGCACGGGGGTTGCACGGACTAATATGGCGGCGCCCACGGGTCGCATGTGGGGAGTGCAGGAACAATGGACCTGGTTACAGCAGCGATCGACCGAGCCTGGCACACCGCAGCTAAATGGCCCTTCTTCCCGCAGGCCTTGCAGATTGTGCTCCGCGCTGGGCAGCGCTGCTGGGGGTGCTTTGTCTGCCCGCAGAAATAGCACATTGGCCGCCCCGGGGTTGGCTGGCTGCCGCGCGGTGCAGGCTTGGGTTTGGCTGGGGGAGGTCGCTGGTGGGGTCCACGATGTCCAGGAGGGGGGCGCCGTGCAGTTGGGGGTGTACGCTTGTACATTACGGGAGGCTACCGTTAGTGAGGTCGCGAGTCTCTTGGTCGCCGTGAAGTCGAGCGTACCCCCTTCTAAGAGACGCTGGCGGATGTATGCCGGCCCTATGCCCGTAGCAAAAGTGTCCCTGATTAGGAGTTCGGAATGTTCAATGGCCGAAACTGCCTGACAATCGCAGTTCCTTGCCAGAACGTGCAGGGCACGCCAGAAATCTTCCAAGGACTCACCGGGGAGTTGTTGCCGCGTGGACAGGAGGTGCCTGGCGTGGAGTTTGTTGATCGGCCGGGTGTAGTTCTCTTTCAGAAGCGCCATGGCCTCAGCATAGTTGGGCGCTTGCCGGATAAGGGGAAAAATATCGGAGATTAACCCTGTGTACAGGATCAGGAGTTTCTGTGCTTCTGAGGGTTGTTCTGTCGCTACTCCAATGTAGGCTTCAAAACAAGCTAGCCAGTAGTCGAAGGCCGACGTGGCGTTGTCTGCTTGAGGGTGCAGCTGCAGGTGATCTGGCTTGATGCATAGGTCCATCGTTGTAAAATCTCTCAATAAATTGATGCACTATCAATTACGACGGAGTCGAGGCTTTATTAAGCAGAGATGTTTTGCTCCTGCAGCTGCTGCCGAACTGGCTGCAGCTCGGTGAACACACACATTTATACTCCAGCAGGCAGGGATCTACCCTCCTACCTGTAGTACAGGAGCCTTACCGTATTACTTCTCATATACGTAATATATACAGTAAGAAGTTTTACAACACCAGGTTAAAGTCCAACAGGTTTGTTTCGATGTCACTAGCTTTCGGAGCGCTGCTCCCCTGATGAAGGAGCAGCGCTCCGAAAGCTAGTGACATCGAAACAAACCTGTCGTCATATATACAAACAGTGGTGACTACCACAAGAGCTAAATGTTCTTTCTCAATTTGCGTAGAACTGCGCTCAACTTCGGCCAGTGTTATCGAGGCGAATGCAATTGGCCACTCCCTGCCGTCATCCATCCGATGTGACAAAATGGCACCGATGCCGTATGGCGAGGCATCATGTGTGACTTGGAGTGGTTTAGCGGGATGGTAGTGCGCCAGCATGCCAGATGAAGTCAGCGGCCATTTCAAGTCCGCAAGCGTTTCTTCCTACGGTGCTCTCCAAGCACACTCCTGATTCTTTTTAAGCAGGATGTGCAGCTGGGCTCGAATGGTTCCGAGGCCCTGAGTGAATTTGACGTAGAAGTTTACTCATCCCAGAAACGATCGCAGCTTAGTTCTGCTTTCCCGTGTGGGGGCCTGTTCTACGGCACGTACCTTTTCCTCCATCGGGTGTAGACCTTCTTGGACTTCTAGATACCCCAGATAATGCCCTGGACTTGCTATTTTTGCCTTTGAAAATTCGTCGGACTATTTTCAAATGATGCCCCAATCTCTTGAACTGCCCGGTCCCCCCAATGCCCCAACTCACCTATAAAGGTGTCCACGGGCCACCCGCACCCCACCTCACATGGGCAGGGAACTCCCGGGCCTGATCCCCAATGTGGACAAAATGCCAGCCTGGCACCTTGGTGCTGTCAGCCAGGCACCTTCGCAGTTGATTTGTTATGTTGTAGGTGTAACATAAGCGGCTTCCTTGTAGTGCACTTGACAAAGGAAGGTTCAGACGTGGAGATAAGTTCAACACGTTTATTAAGCTATTTACACTTCTATTACTCGGGTTCGACACTACTGCTAATCCTACTATAGCTACCCAGACTGACTAACCAGCTGCTGCAATCCACGTGGTGGTTTTAATATTGAATCAACCCTGTGTCTGTACTCACTGACTGTCTCCACTGGAAAGAGGCAGATCATGTGTGTGGTGTCCTTTATATATGGGTTGGTGTAATGCCCCCCTGTGGTCGTGTCACCTCCTTGTGTATCGTGAATGTCTATTGGTCGTGTCCTATCTACTTGATCTATTATTTGAGTGTGTGTGTGTGTGATGTCTCTTGTGCTCCCTCTAGTGTCTAACTAGCCTACATGCATTTACATTGATGCACATCACCACATCCTCCCTTTTTCATATGTTACATATTTTCTGCACACTTTGAGAAAATTGAATAAAAACAGGTAGATAGGTTAAGGTATATACAAGTCATGGGAACAGTGATTAAACAATAAGTCCAAATCACTCATGTGAGTCCCAAAAACCATCAATCATCATGGTCAAATGTCTCTCTTGGTTATGAACGCCATCAACGTCCCTGTGCCACAGGAACCAAGAAGTGGTCAAATCACTTTGCTGTCTGATTTGGAGTCCCTTTCTTTTTTGATGTTTGTGGTGGTGCTGCCGAATGGCATCTTGTAGCTGATAAGTGGTTGACGTGGAAGAGGTACCATCAAGAGTATCATTCGAGGTCATGGATGTGCCATATGTTGAAGTTGGATAAGACTGTACGTACTGGTTCTGGCCACGTGCTGTGCAGGAAGGGTGATCCTGCTGAGAACCGTTGAAGCTTGTCGAATTGAAAACAGAATTGCTGCTTGCATAAATTCCTGGTGATGGTGTGAAACAAGAACCTTGCATCTGATAGGAATATGCCGTCTGGCCAGGCTGGGGTGCAGCAAATCCTGGGTTGTAACTAAGGAATCCAGTCTGCAGTGCAGATTGCGCTTGCGTGAGTCCTCCTTCGGTCTTGATTCCATTAGTGGGCAATCCGTAGTGCTGGCCTGTTTGAGAATATTCTGCATAGACTGCTGGCTGCTGCATGCCTGAATACTGGGTCTGTCCAGCATGAGCTGTCATTGGCTGCACTGCTGGTGTGGAAAAAAATGTGTGGATATAGCTGTGGTGAATATTGGTGTATTCCTCTTGGACTATAGCCGCTGCTTGTTATTACTGACCCAGTGTAATTGTTAAGTGATCCATCTCCTGTCGTTGTGGCATCTGCTGTCACCCTGAGCGTGCCACCACTGAGGTTGCGGCACTCCCTGTCTGGAGTAAAGTCCGGCTTACGTGAATCAGAGTCGGCGTTTGGTTGCTCCCCATCTGGAGCCTGGTCTGTTTTAACTGAGTCAGTGTTGGTTTGCTGATGTTCCCCGTCCGGAGTCTTAGCAGGTTCACTGGAGTCAGCTGAGATTTCTTGAAGCTGCACTTCTGGAGTCGGAACATGCAGGAATGCATTGACTTGTGGAGAGGTTCGAGCGAATGAGGGTGGAAGTATCATGGTGTCACCGGAGTCACCAGTGGTCTCACAGTGATCGTCGAGTGCCTCTGTACACACTAGCTGAGGTCTGTCACTTTGCACACCTTGCATGGGAAGTGGAATGCTATCGTCACTCATCTCACATACCGTGGGTAGATCCTCAGTAGCTGCTTGTTATTCACTTGGGTTGGGTAAATTGTCAGAGTATTCATCTGATGGCGCAAACAATGTGGGTGGACTGTCACTGTCTTGCTGTTGTACTTCATTTGGGCTTGGACTGTCATCGTCGCTTTGCTCTTCACTGTAGCATGATAGACCGTCATGGTCGTCCTGCTGTGCACTGGAGCGTGGTAGACTGTCATAGTCTTCTTGCTGTTTACTTGAGCATGGCAGAATTGCATCGTCTGCCGGTAGTTGGTCAGAGGAGGTTGCTGGACCCTCATGGTCTTGTTCCTGCAAGGACTGCGCGCGGAGTCTTGCGTTGCTTCTATCGTGGAGGCTGTCCACGGGCTCGCTGCGGAGGCTTGTGACACTGGAGTCACATCTTGTGTGTGCAAGGACTGCGCTCTTGAGTCTTGCATTTCTTCTATCATGCAGTCTGTCCACGAGCTCGCTGTGGAGGCTTGTGACACTGGACACACTTCTTGTTCATGCAAGGATTGCGGTGTGGAGTCTTGCGTGTCTTCTTTCATAGAGTCGGGAACCCTGAGCGGTGCATGGACCACGCTCTGTGTGGCAGCAGGCCGCTCTCTGTGGGCTTGTACCACTCTCTGTCTTTTGGTCTCAGGCTGCAGCATCATCCTGCACTCACAAGTTGGGATGTCATCTCTGCTGGGCTGAAGATCCTCAAATCCGAAGAACGAATCCGTGTCTGCATCGAATTCAATACGGGGGTCGCCAATGTGCAACACGTCTAGTTGCGGTTCGGATTTGGTACTGGGGTAGCCTCCCAAGGTGAAAGGTTCATCCGAGTTGTAGTCTTCTGGGACCATATCATCACTGTTTGCGTCGGAGCTGGCATTGGGCTCTTGAGGTCCAGAGAAAATGTAAAGGTCGGTATCGAAGTATTCAAGGGCGGAATCATTGATTTGGGCGTATGTAACTGCTTGTTGCAGGGTTCTTCGGAGGTTAATTTTATTTCCTAGTTCAATTTGAGGCATTGTGCTGTCATTCCAGGTGAACGAAGGTTGTTTTACAGCTTTAAAAGATTTTTTCTTTGATTTGGGATGTTTCCCCTTTAAATGGACGTGGTCCGGGGCCTCTGATGTCATGACGCATGTGACGTAGCGCGTAGGAAGCGATTGCGCATGCGCAGATCGCTGTTCCTTTACCGATGGCCATTTTCGTGATTGCGCATGCGCGGCGTCTTGCGCATGCACAAACGGACCATCCCGTTCTGTGCGCTTCTCGCGCAACTGTGCAAGTGGAGACCCTTTAGAAAGATGGCCGCCGATCAAAACTGTTCTCTGCTCCAGGATCTCGGTCTCGTGGTGAGTACTGGCGCTTCTCTTACCTTTTCTTGCTGGTTGGAGTGTGTTTTCCTCACAGTATTTGCTGAATTTGTCCAGGACTGCCTGGAAGTCGCTCCTGTTTTGCCCTTTGGAGAACTTGAATTTTTAAAAGATTTCTTCTGCTCGGGCACCGGCGATGGTGAGGAGAAGCTCTGTCCTTTCAGCATCGGCCAGGTCTTCTAGTTCGGCTGCCACCAGGAAGATTTCAAACTTTTGCCAGCATGCCCGCCAGTTTTTGCGGAGATCGCTGTGGCACTGGAGCTGCTGCGGAACCCGGATCTCGAACATCTTGCCTGGGTATCGTTGCTGGTTGTCACTGTACGCTGAGGTATGGCTATCTGGATTGAAACAGTTCAGTCCTGGTACCATGATTTGTTATGTTGTCGGTGTAACATAAGCAGCTTCCTTGTGGTGCACTTGACAAAGGAAGGTTCAGACGTGGAGATAACTTCAACACGTTTATTAAACTATTTACACTTCTATTACTCGGGTTCAACACTACTGCTAATCCTACTATAGATACCCAGACTGACTAACCAGTTGCTGCAATCCACGTGGTGGGTGTAATATTGAATCAACCCTGTGTCTCTACTCACTGACTGTCTCCACTGGAAAGAGGCAGATCATGTGTGTGGTGTCCTTTATATATGGGTTGGTGTAATACCCCTCTGTGGTCATGTCACCTCCTTGTGTATCGTGAATGTCTATTGGTCGTGTCCTATCTACTTGATATATTGGTTGAGTGTGTGTGTGTGTGATGTCTCTTGTTCTCCCTCTAGTGTCTAGCTAGCCTACATGTATTTACATTGATGCACATCACCACAGCAGTGACCCTACAAGCCTGGCAGTTCCAGCTGGGCACCATGGCAGTGCCAGGCTGGCACTTGGAAGACACTGCCAGGGCACCCAGGCTGGCAGTGCCATGGTGCCTGGGTAGCACCAGGAGTGCCAGTTTGCCATCCAGCCCAGAAGCCAAGCATGCAGGTGCTTCTGATTGTCTGGGAGACCTCCCCAGGTACCGTTCCACCTGGTCCCATTTGTGGGGACCAATGCCTGAACAGCCTGGGCTGGGGTCTCTGTCCATTTATTAAAATGTACTTCCAATCGAGAATGGAATATTGTATTTCTGTTCTTGAACTACAAAATGTCATTTTTAAAGAGCTCAGTTCAAAAGTTTGGTAACGAATGAAGATGGACAATACCAAGACACTTGGAAATATCAGATAGGATTAGTTTATGGAGACAATACCGACTGTTTGTTCCGTGCTCTCAATAATACTAGGGTGAATTCTGCAAGATTTGATCACAGCATTAACCAGCTTTCCTACTGTTTTATTTGCCCAATATAGATTTTTTAACAAAGATGTGAAAAGAAGCTTGCATTATCTCTTTAGGATGCGTGCAGAGTGAAGCAGTCCCTGAATAGATGCTCTATTCAAACAGCCATGGCCATTAAGAGTGCCCTCATCAACCAGCATGAATGTGTTCTCCAAATGTACATGTATACAACATAAATCAGCTAACTTTGCAGATGCATGTGCAGCACATTATTACTAATAAACAGCGACATTATATATTCTCTGCAAACAATGGGGGCAATTCTCGCATTGCGCCCAAAGCAAATCCCGCTATGACAGAAGAACTCTGGGACAGGCCCGAAACGGGATTTGCGCCGGGTGTTTAACAGTTTCCCATGTCCCCAGCCGCTCCAGCTGGTGTGATCGGGATCTTGCCCAGGAAGAGCAAAAGAACCTGATTCCAGCTCATTTCCATTCATTTTAATCTCATTAGTCACGTGGGCGTAATTCACTGCAGGTCCCTAAAAGCATGGGTTCTGAGGTCAATCAAGGAGGTGAGTAACTCTCTCCCCTTCCCTCCAGCGAGATCAAGGGCACTGCAGCTACTGGGCAAATGCCATGGGGGCGGGGGGTGGGGTGTCCTTCAAGGCACCTGGGGTTGTGGGGGGGGGGGGGGGGCGGCGTTGCTCAGGTTGAGCTGCAGACTGCCAGGTCAGGGGTCTTCCCCGGGATGGGAGTCACTTTAGGTCTGTGAAAACTTGAATCCTGCTTTCTTTCATGTCCAGCACCCCATAACAGGACAAAGCACAGCAGCAGCATCCCTGTCCTAAAATCCTGTCACAGGACAGAGCCTTTCTGCAGCTTGTCTCTTTGATATTTCACTCTCCTTGAAATTTTAATGGGCTCTGCGTTTTGACTGTTGCAGTGTGTCTACTATTATCCATTGTGCTTGCTTCTTTGTATTCCATTTCCCACCCCATTGATTGTACAAGCCTCTTGATTGACAGCTGAAGGCTCTTTCAAAGGAGTGCATTTGTTTGTTTTCAAAGCATTTCATGATCCATTAACTCTGAAGGGGTTTATCTGTTGAGCAGGTGTTCTGTCTGACGGTGTATTTTTCATAGTGAGTCTTTTTCAGCCTCTGGAGCCTGAACAGAATGTATCCACTGGAGGTACTTTTCCACCAGAGAAGCAACTGGCACAAGTAAGACATTAAAGATTCAGGTTTCCTCAATGAGAACCTTCTCTCGGCCATTGCTGAATTCTCTGGATGCATGTGATGACCCCACCAGGAGGCTCAGAGGTCGCTGTAACCCTGGTGTGGTCAGGGACATGGATGGAAGTTCCCCAGCATTGGGAAATATGTGGGAACTACCTTGGGACACCCGCCCGGCACACCCACACCTCCGCATGGTCAGACAGAGAATTGAGTCATCTGCCAGCTCCAGGGAGGCGGGACGTTATTGAGAGCAATTGGGGCCTCACCTTGTGCAGAGGCCACCAGCTCTTTGGAGATGACCTACCAGTGTCAGACCGGATGGCCATTCAAGCTGGAAACATCATGCCCCCATTGCAGGGCTGTAAAGACTGCAACTGCATCCATCTCTATTCCTGCGGAGGGCTATCCACCTTGATGGCCCTAACAGCCTCCACACTCATTGACGTCACTGAAGGTTTCACTGAGGGTTCCTCTCCATGCTGAGCCGCCTTCTTGCTTGCCTGCCAGCCTCAGCAGCTCTTTGTTCACCCAATGTTGCAGCCTGCCTGGAGAGGCTGTCAAGGACGTCAGTCAGCTCCCCCAGGCTCATGGCGGTCTCAATCTTCCTGGTGCTCTCTGGACCATCCTGCGGCTGGTCCTGCCACAAGCCTCTGCAAGCATCCTCGCTGGACAGATCCGGAGAGAAAAGGACAGTGTAGAAATATCAGGCGTGGGCTTTGATGCCCACTTGAGTTCTGAGACGAGGGATCTATCATCGACCAGCAGTGTAAGGAGCTGCTGACGGACCCCATTGTCACAATATGTGGATACTGTAAGGCACCTAAAGGGTTAATGTAATGTTACTACTCCAGTCACTAGATCCCGTACCAGCCTCCCCGAACAGGCGCCGGAATGTGGTGACTAGGGGCTTTTCACAGTTACTTCATTGAGGCCTATTTGTGACAATAAGCGATTATTATTATTATTAGATAGTGCTATATCACATGCCTCTTTGACTGCTGGGAGAGGGTGGAAGGGAGCCAGACTGAGTAGATGTGAGATAGTTTAGCTGATCGCATAGTTTAGTATTGTAGAAGTGCAGTGTATTCTTTACTTATCTAATTCCTGAGCAAATGTTTGAATCTAATTAAGTGTAGTGTAATAAATTAGCTTTGTTTGCTAAACACTGCTTGCTGTTCTTTGTCAACACTGCAACCTTCACCTGAAGAACAATACAAAGAACACAATACCCATGTCTTTCTTCCAACAAGTAGAAGGGGAGCCTCCAGAGGATCCACGGGCAGAAAGCTCCTGCCCACCGTGAGCCCTGTTCTAGGGTGAGATGGGCCGCCCACTCGGATTCCAAGAAGAACACTGCCTTCCCATACATTCCTGAGGTTGTGCCAATGGCCGAGGAGCTGTCAACCCCGGCCATTGCTTCATGCAGCCCTCGATCGCCATATTAGGGTGGGTGTAGCACTTCACCCTGAGTTGTTTTGTGAGTAGCTTAACTGATGATGGGCCTGCGGTAGCGGCGGGTGCCTGGGAAGCCGCCATCCGCGTACGTGGCCTGGAAGGCCCCACCACCGGTGAAGATGGTGTTGTTGCCATTCGGGTGGTGCTACATCCACCATCCACCCTAAGTTATTGATATTGATGTTTGAGATGCAGGGGGGGGGGGGGGCGCAGGGGGAGGCACTCGCCCCCAGAGGATGGATTTTTTTTCTTTCAAGGACATGGAATGGAGAGAGAGAGAGCGAGACAGAGGCCGAAGGGAAGGAGGGAAGGTGCGCACAAATGACAGACAGGTGCCCTGGTTCAGTAGTGAGGAGGGGGTTTGCCTTCTGGGCCTTCTTTAGATAGCTGATGGGTGGGCAGGGTCTTCAGCCCTGGAGAAGCCCAACAAAAGTCCATGATGAGGTCTTAAGTGGATCGATGGGCAGAATGGCCTCCTCCTGCACTGTATGTTCCATGTTCTATGATGGCTTTTTTCACCTCCCACCCCATCTGAGCACAATTGATAAATAAATAAGGCACCAACCTTCCTCTCTTGCAGTTGTTTTCCTGTTAGGGCAGCACGGTAGCATTGTGAGTAGCACAATTGCTTCACAGCTCCAGGGTCCCAGGTTCGATTCCGGCTTGGGTCACTGTCTGTGCGGAGTCTGCACATCCTCCCCGTGTGTACATGGGTTTCCTCCCACAGTCCAAAGATGTGCAGGTTAGGTGGATTAGCCATGATAAATTGCCCTTAGTGTCCAAAATTACCCTTAGTGTTGGGTGGGGTTACTGGGTTATGGGGCTGGTGTGGACCTTGGATATGGTGCTCTTTCCAAGAGTCGGTGCAGACTCGATGGGCCGAATGGCCTCCTTCTGCACTGTAAATTCTATGAAATCTATAATGATATGTTGATATATTTAAATCAGGTTTCCGACCTTCCGTGGTGTGATTCTCATTATGTCATGTGAAAAGGGGGTGGAAAATTGGAAAAGCGATCTCGCCATGAGAATCCCGTTTCCTGATCCTTGCCATGCTTACCGCCCATGTCGCCATTCTCGCTGTTGGCTAATAGGGACTAAAAATCTCCACCTCTGCCCGGAAGTGCATAGAGGCCCCGGAGATGGCTTCTTTGCCTCTGGAAAGATAGAGACTGATGCTCCATCACGACAGCTTCCTGTTTCCTGAATAGAATTGAGGCTGATATTGGGATTGTGACCCAACCTGCAAAATCCAAACCCGCATTTCAGTTTGGTGCCCTCGTCAAGTTTCTAAATCAAGTTTCCCCCTACACAGATGTTGCCCGACCTGTTGAGTATTTCCAGAATCTCTATCTCTTCCCTTTTGTAAAATGTTGGCAGGTGCCACATAGGAATGTAAAATATACATAGTTAAAACCTAATCATAATTTGTCATGATAGCCAGGCAATCAATTTTATGATCCCATTTGTATTCTTTCCTTTATCTTTGGTTATCAATTCCAGTTATTTCTTTTTCAAATTCTTAAACATGTAGAAAGAGGTGAAAAGTTCATTTGATTTTTCGCACCTTTCCAATAACGAATGCCTATTTAAATTGATCACTTCCAAAGCTGCTCATAAACAATATAACAAGGCCCAGTCAACTCAAACTAATGGTGGGCACCTCTGATTTTTCAAATTCTCCTTTCACATGAAGAAGTAGCTAAGGCTTGCATTTTTAACAATGTGTCACAAAAAAATATTTCTTATAATAATCTTTAACAGTGTCACAAATAAGCTTAAATTAATACTGCAATGAAGTTACTGTGAAAAGCCCTTAATCGCCATACTCCGGCACCTGTTCGGGTACATTAAGGGAGAATTCAGAATGTCCAATTCACCTAACAAGCTAGTCTTTCGGGACTTGAGGAAGGAAACCAGAGCACCAGCAGGAAACCCACGTAGACACGGGGAGAACGTGCAGACTCTGTACAGACAGTGACCCAAGCCAGGAATCGCACCTGGAATCCTGGTGCTGTGAAGCAACAGTGTGAACCACTGTGAAGGAGGAGGTTGCGTTTAGCTGAATACAGCTTGATGAACAAATGTGTCTTAGGCAAATTGTTTTACATTGTGTCTCATAATTGTGATTCCACAGAAACCATGGCGTAGTTGTAATATCACTGGACTAATTCAGATATCTGGACATTATCTCTGGGGACATGGGTTCAAATTCCTCCATGGCGGCTGGTGGAATTTGAATTCAGTTAATAAATCTGGAGTATAAAGCGAGTCTCAGTAATGGTGACTGAAACTATCATTGATTGTGGTAAAAACCCATCTGGTTCATTCATGCCCTTGGAGAAGGGAAGCTGCCGACCTTACCCGGTCTGGCCTACATGTGACTCCAGATCCACAGCAATGTGGTTGATTCTTACCTGCCCCCTGAAATGGCCTAGCAAGCCACTCAGTTCAAGGGAAACCAGGATGGGCAGTGAACGCTTGCGTAGTTTGTGAGGCTCACATCCCATGAAAGAATAAAGAACATCGTTGATGAATCTGTGAGTTCTACAAAATGTCTTTCAAAAATAAGTCTTTGGAAATTTCCACCGGAAAACGTTCGGGATTCCTCAAGGTATTTTTAGATGTGCTGTATTGTTCTGCCCTGTATAATCTTGGAGTCCAAGGAAATAACATGAGGGAATTAATGGCATCGATTAAGTATGATTCTGTTTTTATTTATTCCCTCTCAGGAGTTGCTGTCATTTTCTGGTTTCCTATTGAAGTGATGGCGAGAGATTACTGGAACTCCTGAGGAGTTTCAAGGCTAATTGACCAATTTTTAAAAAAATCTCAGGAAGTGATATTAAAAATTTTTTTTAAACTAACTAGTACTGAGCCAACATTCAAATCTTACTGACTGTACATTCAAAGCACCGGCAGAATTTTAATAAATGATTGCTGACTGCAACTCTTGATGGTGCCAGAGCATCTGTATTTCAGGGACGATAGCTGATTTTCAGTCATTATGCTGTCACACCTGTAATGTCAACTCAAGAACAATTGGAGCTTGCACTAAAGTCAGATACATTACTTTAACAGCAGGTGACCATGAATGTCAGCATTAAGCAACCACTGCAAGATAGTGTCTTAATGTATTGTCTGTAAGAAATGTTCCTTAAAGCTACGCAGCAAATTGTCTTAAAAATGAACCATTGCAATGCCTTAATTCAACTTTTTCCTTATTTTTCTAACACTCACAATTCCCATTTTCCCAAGCTGAATGATTTATGGATGAGTTGAACCTAATGTCGAGGTGCTGTCTGCTGTATGTCATTGGGCATGAATCTGACCAGCTTCAAGCAGTAAGGAAGTAATTTAATTGACATTTAATAGCTTCATTCTAACCATCTGGAATATTTGAACTTTGCCTGCCATGGATGGTGGGGCCATTTTATACGGAGATGTTGTACACATATTAAACTCAATCAGTGTTGCCTTAAAATATTCATTGGCAAAGACTGAGGACTGAATTAGATAGCCATTGAAAATGGGCGAGGGGCTCACTCTGCATGAATAACCTGCAGCCATTCAATGTTATGCAGGCAACATGCCAACATTATGTTGTCTGTTCACTTGAACGACAGCTGCATGAAGTCAGCGCTCAGCTCACTCTTCATTAGCTGCAAACATCAGTGGGGGTCGAGGTGGTGGGGGCTGGTGAGAGGGTGAAGGAGAAGGGGGGAGGTGTTGCTCGTGGAGCCAAGGTCATACCTTCCGAGTGTCACTTGAAGTTGACTTGCACTTTTCTTTCCTATTTGATCATGAGATGTGGATGTCGCTGGCAAGGCCGCAATATATTGCCTCTTCCCGATTGGTCTTAAGATGTTGGTGATGAGCTATGTGCTTGAACCACAGGAGTCTGGTAGGTATCCCCACAATGCTGTTAGAGAAGAGGTTTGAGAATTTTGACCCAACAACAGTGAAGGAACTGCAACATATTTCCAAGTCAGGATTTATGGGGAACTTGCCCTAGCAATGCCGTGTTCCCATGTGCTCAATGCCCTTGTCCTTCCAGGTGATCAAGGCTGGTTTGGGAGGTACTATTGAAGAAGCCTTGCAGGCTGTTAATAGTCTTACCATCTTTGCAGTAACGCATATATGCAGCTATCTCTTGACACCATGTGGAAGGAATCGAATTGGCTGAAGACTAGGGTTTCTGATTGTAGGGATGGCAGGAAGAGGTCGATGGGTCATGCACTCAACACTTTCGACCAAACATTGGCACCCCATGCTGAGGTGTGCCAGTCACTGAGAATAGGGATGTTCATGGAAACATTTCCTCCTGTTTGTTGTTTCATCCCCCACCACAATTGATGACTGGATGTGGCAGGAATGCAGAGGTTTGATCTGATCCACTGCTAGTGGGATCAGTTAGCACGATATATATAAATCAGCTTCCACTGCTAACCTTGCATGATGTTCTGTGTTGTTGGTTTTGTGGTAGACTAACATTTCAGTTTTAGGTATGTCAACTGCTGCTCCTGGCATGCTCTTCTACATTCCTCATGGAACCAAAATTGATCTTCTGTTTGAAGGTAATGATAGAGTGTGAGATAAGCCAGACCATGTAGCGGAATACAATTCTGCTGCTGATGAACCACGGGACCTCATACATGTCCAGTTTTGAACTGCTGGATCTTCGGAATTTAGCATGGTGGTAGTACCCCATGGCACACATAAGGTCATTTTGAAAAAAGGACTCTGGCCGGAATTTTCCGGTCACATCCGAGAGTTGCCGCCCAGGAAATGATGGGATGGAAAATCTGACGGACCAGCCAAAGGTCTTTGGACTTTGGGAGTGAATTTCCTATCCTGCAGAAGGTAGGATTGGAAGTTTGTGTCCACAAGGACTGTGCAGTGGTTATTCATCCCACTCCTGTCCTGGATGGATGTGGTATGTAGGTGATTTTTCCCTTCTATTGTTCTCTACAAACCCAGTCTGGTAGCTATTTCAGAGATGATTTTGAGCCCTTTCTGTCCATGGCTCAAAATCCGGAGGGAAGGGAAAAACGTGATTCTCTCCTGCATTGTTGGCTTTTGGAATCTTACCCTCCCCACGCCAGTGGAGTAGTGCAAGGCACGGTGCAAGCTTGGGTACCTCATTTTAATACATCAGCATGTCATTAGCGAGCACTCTCTCCAGACCTTCCCCCTTCGTGGAATCTTAACCAAGTGCAGGCGCGATGTCTCACCGGCGTCATTTATATCAAGTTCGGCCAGATGGGAAGTAGTCAAGGAGACCCTTCAGGGGGCACAGAGGTACATATGGCCCCCGGGACGGGTAGAGGCTCTTTCCCGAGCAATGTCCTAGCACTTCCCACTGGCAATGCCAACCAGTGCCAGGGGGCGGTGCCAGAGCAGGACTCCGGTGGGAGCCCATGGAGGAGGGTGAGTATATATGTGTAGTGGGGGGGGGGGGGGGGGAGGGGGGGGGGTGGAGGTGATGAGAATGGGCAATGTGGTGGGGGGGGGGGGGGTGTGAAGGGGGAATCTGCTGGCAATAACTGTCGGGGTGGAGAGGCCCAAGGCCTCTGAGATGTGGCCTATGTGCCGTTTGGCTGCACGTTGGCCTGGGCGCCCCTTAAAGATCGTGCCCCGATCTATTTGAAGCCGGTTCCCGGCTATCAGAGTCCCTGCGTCTCCAGAGTGACGCCGTTAACTTACGAACTATTGAACAAGATGAGCTCTCATGTCAATCTGAGGGATTGATTGTCACCGTTGCTGATGCTAAATTTTAATTCCATATTTATTTAATGCTGATTTTAACTTAAGTGTGAGATTTACTGCCGCAGAGGCAGCCAGCCGTTGGTCGTCAGCGGGATCTTCCGGTCTCACCGTTGTCAACTGCTTTTCCGGTTCAATGCACCCCTCACCACCAGGAAACCTGTGGCGGGGGTGCTCCGTAGCAGGACAGGAAGATCCCGGAAAGTTCTATGTTTTGTCTCTGGATCATTACTGCAAGCTTCTGGATTACGAGTTCATACCCAAAACTGCTATTGTACCTGATACTGTTAGAGTATTGCTATTCGTTATTCTGTACTTCTTAAAAGGGAGGTGCATGATAGGTGGACCAGGAGCTGACAGCTTACAGAAAACAAAGCTGACTTAAAAAGGTGTCAGAAATACAACAACTTGAAAAAGCCTTTGAGGATTTCAGTGGCTGCACTGAAGGCTTGGTGGAGATGGTGGAAAGTAGGAGAGATGCCCTTTATCTTCCGGGTAGTTGACCCTCCAGACCCATGTTCAAAAAGGAAAACAAATTGAATATGAGAGTCAACTAGCCTGAGAGCCCTTGTAGCGTTCCTCTCAATCCCTCTTCCCTGCTCCATGTTGCTTCTGTTCATTTCCAAATGTTGAATTCAAGGGGAATGTCTATTGGTGTACCCTGATCTAGGAGCATTTGATTTCTGAGGAAGTCTCAAAGCCAACAAAAAATCGTTCAGTAGATGCCAGGCTACTCAAGACAGAATTTTGCAACTTGAGACATCTGTAGCAATTAGAATTGTAGGAACAGCCAGAAGAACTCAATCAGCAAACAACCTGATCTCGTGGGAGATTATTCCGGGTTCCGAGTACGTGTTCAGCTGTGCGAGGTTAAGAGAAGGCATTAGCTGGGGCACTGACACCCTGCTGGTGCTGAAACCTGCTGCACGCAGATTGAACTGATGATTTCCTATTTTACATCCTTCAGATGGACGTTCACTATACTTCCTATGTTTGATCAATATGGTGCCTGGCATAATTTATCCCATAAATAACTTATCCCATGGGCACCTTTTTGCCGTTCTAAAGGGACTTGTTCGCACCCAAAAACTGGGTGCTAACAAACCTAATTTCTCACACTCTGAGGTGGCTCCCAGCGGGTGGCTGCCATCCCAATGCTGGGTCCCTCAATCAAGCACTAAGTACCTTTGAATGAAGAACCCTCAGCAGTGGTGAAATTGAACCTTTAAGTGGGCATTAATTGTCCCCCCAAGCATCTCCATTGGCGGCTGGGTCTCCACTCGCCACCTCAAGCTGATAAAATACACCCACACCACCAAACCCGGCATGGGAGAGGACATTATATAGTCTTCTCTAAAGAGAAACATGCTAAGTGCTCTTACAGACTTCAACATTCAGACAAAAGATTCAAAAGGTTCAAAAGAAACCTTGAGAGGCAGATAGCAAAAATTAATTGATTTATTTAACTTCATTGTCACACAGTACGAAGCACCCAGGTACAATATTAAAAACAAGAACATCAATAACAAACATTAGGCATTACTTACATAGAAATTGCACTATCTTTCTAATAAATCTTCTAAAAATCACTACATTTTCAACATTCATAACAAAATCAGACAAAACATTCCAAGTGTCAATTCTATGTGAAAATTCTTTTTAGATGAATATCCAGACCTGAACCAAATTTCTGTAGTTTATAATGATGCCAATGCAAAATACTCTAATTCCGAGTAAAGCACATATATCAATTTACAAACTTCAATTAAATCAAAAATCGATCTTCTCTTCCCTAACAATTGTAATCCAAGAATTCTTAAAGGCTCCTCATAAGGTATTCCCCTTGAGCATTCCATTTTCCTGGCAACACGTCTTTGCACTCTCTCTATTGTCATGGGAGTGTCCCTTTGTGTCTTATCACATGGCTTTAGTGCTGTCATTGTGAGTGTGGGGCTGGGCTGTGGCTCTGTGAGCTGTTTTTGATTTTGCTTTCACATGTGACTGCTGTGGACTCAGACAGGAGGAAGAAGTGTTTTGGCCTGTCTCTGTCTAGTTTCATTTTAAATATCTGTTCCAGTAAAAATCACCATGATTGTGGCTTTTCACATATAATTTGCTTTCCGGAATGGTTTAAACCTGCTGGTGAGACGGGGTCAGAATCTCAGGGAAAGCCAGTCTTATTCAAGTGAGAATGCAGAGTGCTGGGCCACACCCTTGAAAAGGGGTTTTTGGTTTATGGGATTTTGTTTTTGAATTGGAGCAGTTAAGGGGGAATTCATTAAGTGTTATCCATAGATTACAGTAGCTGTGGGGTGTCTTTATTGTAATTAATAGAAATTCTTGTGTGTTTATATAAATTTTAACTAAGTTCTTAGAATAAAGCTTGTTTGATTAAAGTGTCTGGGAAGACTTGAATCACACCGGAAGGGAAGGCTCTTGTGCTTATCCTAACCAAATTCAACATAAAGATTGTAGGTCAGGTGGACTTCATAATATACTTTGGAGTTTCTAAGTCCTGGCTCATAACACTATAAGCTGTATATCTCTCTGAAAGTGTGGATTCCAAACTGCGGGTGCATACTCCAGATATGGGCGCACCAGCTGCTTATAGAGTTTAAGATAAACACTAACATCCCGATGCATTCAGCGCTCACAAACCATTTTAAGTCCACTGTACTGCCTGAGCCACACGACTCGTAATCACCAAAATACTTGTAACAATCACATCCAAATCCTTTTCAATGGTTGAATGTGTTAAAGGCTGGCCATTGAAATGATACTGTGAATTAGGATTATTGTGGCCAAAATAGAAACCAAACACTTTGCCATATTCAAGGTAAGTTGCCACACCTTGGACTACTGCACCATAGTAGAGATTCGCTCTGTAAAAGTGCGCACGACAGCCCTGGATTATTTTATCTTAACTTGCAAATACATTTTAATGTCATCCGCATTTTTCAAAACTGTACCATGCTGAATCTGGCCATTAATGGCAATATTATAACCCACAAATAAAAGGGACCCCAGGACACCTCACTGAGGGACTCCAGAAATCATGTGAGTTGGATCTGATAATTGCCAATTAACAGTGATCACTTCCACACAGTCAAACAAAAGTGATTTTATTCACTGGTAAAGTTTGTCTTCAATCTCCAATGCAGATAACATGTTCAATAACCGCATATGTGGCACTGAATTAAAGGCTTTTGAAAAATCTAAATAAATTACATCACTCCTTCGGCCTCTGTCAACTATAGCAGTCACATCTCCGTACAATTCAAGTAACTGGGAGGCACACGAACCCCTAGGGATGAAATGAAATGAAATGAAACGAAAATCGCTTATTGTCACAAGTAGGCTTCAAATGAAGTTACTGTGAAAAGCCACTAGTCGCCACATTCCGGCGCCTGTTCGGGGACGCTGGTACGGGAATTGAACAGCGCTGCTGGCCTGCCTTGGTCTGCTTTAAAAGCCAGCTATTTAGCCCCGTGCTAAACTAGGATGAAGACAAACTGGTTGTCCCCAATATGACCACACTCCTTCCAAAAAATCCAGATGGTCTCGACAACACAAGATTTTATTAATTTTCTAATGTGGCAAGTCAAAATGACTGGCCAATAATTCTCAGTGTCCCAGAATCATAGAATCCTTTCAGTACAGAAGGAGGCCATTTGGCCCATCAAGTCTGCACCAGCCCTATGAAAGAGCACCTTACCCAAGTACACTCTCCCGTCCTATCCCAGTAACCCCACCTAACCTTTGGACACAATCCACCCAACCTGCACATCTTTGGACTGTGGGAGCACCCGGAGGAAACCCACACAGACATGGAGAGAACGTGCATACTCCACACAGACAGTCACCCGAGGCTCTAATTGAACCCGGCCCCTGGCACTGTGAGGCAGCAGTGCTAACCACTGTGCCACCATGTCGTGCTTTCTGCTCCCTGATGCACGATCAATTGGGCAAAGACTAAAGTTGGGTACAACTGTGGCTTTATTACAGTCAGATGTGTGGCCTCCTGCTGCAGCTGGCGAAATGGCAGGGCACTGGAGGTCATACATTTTTAAACAGTTCTCCGTGGGCGGAGGCAGCCGGCAGGAGCTACCGGTGAACCTATAGTGCAGGTCCTACCTTACAGCTCCTATTACAGTGGTTCACCACATTCTCCCCTGTTAAAAATGAGTCCGGCGGGGGTGACGTGAAACTATATACAATTAGTGCAATTATGTACAGTGGGAGGGAAAGAAAAGTCCATGTTGACGGTCCGGAGTCCGTCAAAGGTTCAGCCGGTCCGGTGCTTTGGTGCTTCGTTAGGAGCGGCGTAACGGTGGCGGCGAAGTCGGTGCTGGTGGTGGTGGAGGTGGCACCGACGGCGGTGGTGGCGGTGCTGATGCTGGCCAGTCATCGGGGAACTCCGGGACCATGCCGAAGTCCTCTTCATCCTCTTGTGCGGAAAAGGGGAGGGGGGTGGTCTGGTGGGGTCAATATTGGCGGCGTGGTGAGAGGTGGGGGGGGGGGGCGCATTGGTGGGGGGGTGTGTTGGGGTGGAACCTGACGGTGCCAGGTCCCTGAGTGAGACAGTATCTTGGCGGCCGTTGGGGAACTCAACGTAAGCATATTGAGGGTTGGAGTGGAGCAGGTGAACCCTGTCCACCAAGGGGTCCGCCTTGTGGAGTCGGACGTGCCTACGGAGAAGGACCGGTCCTGGAGCAGCGAGCCAAGTCGGGAGCGACACCCCGGATGTGGACTTCCTGGGGAAGGTAAAAACACGTTCATGGGGTGTGTCAATAGTGGCGGTGCACAATAGTGACCAGATAGAGTGCAGAGCGTAAGGGAGGACCTCCTGTCAGTGAGAGGCTGGGAGGTTCCTGGATCATAGGGCCAGCTGGACGACCCTCCAAATCGTCCCATTCTCCCGTTCTGCTTGCCCGTTTCCCCGGGGGTTGTAGCTGGTCGTCCTGCTGGAGGCTATACCCCTGCTGAGCAGGAACTGGCGCAGCTCATCACTCATGAATGAGGATCCCCTGTCACTGTGGATGTAGGCGGGGAAACCGAACAGAGCGAAGATGGTGCTGAGGGCCTTGATGACGGTGGCAGACGTCATATCGGGACATGGGATGGCGAAGGGGAATCTGGAGTACTCATTGACCACACTGAAAATGTACGTGTTACGGTCGGTGGAGGGGAGGGGCCCTTTGAAATCCATGCTGAGACGTTCAAAGGGGCGGGAAGCCTTCACCAGACCCGCACGGTCCGGCCGGTGGAAATGCGGCTTGCACTCGGCACAGACCTGGCAGTCCCTGGTGACTGTCCTTACTTCCTCGACGGAGATGGGCAGATTGCGAGCTTTGGCCAGATGATACAATCGAGTGACCCCCGGGTGACAAATACTGTCGTGTAGGGCCCGGAGTTGGTCCACTTGTGCGCTGGCACATGTACCTCGGGAGAGGGCGTCTGGGGGCTCGTTGAATTTACCGGGGCGATACAAGATCTCGTAATTATAGGTGGAGAGCGCGATTCTCCACCGCAAGATTTTAGCATTTTTGATCTTGCCCCGCTGTGTGTTATTGAACATGAAGGCTACCGACCGTTGGTCCGTAAGGAGGGTGAATCTCTTACCTGCCAGGTAATGCCTCCAATGCCGCACCGCTTCAACGATAGCTTGGGCCTCCTTCTCGACGGATGAGTGTCAAATGTCAGAGGCATGAAGGGTGCGGGAAAAGAATGCCACGGGTCTGCCTGCCTGATTTAGAGTGGCGGCAAGGGCGAGGTCTGAAGCGTCGCTTTCTACTTGGAAAGGCAGTGACTCGTCCACTGCGCGCATCCCGGCCTTGGCGATGTCTGCTCTGATGCGGGCAAAAGCATATTGTGCCTCGGCCGCAAGGAGGAATTGGGTGGACTGAATGAGTGGGTGGGCCTTGTCCGCATAGTTTAGGATCCACTGAGCGTAGTAGGAAAAGAACCCCAGGCAGCGTTTGAAGGCCTTGGGGCAGTGGGGGAGGGGAAGTTCCATGAGTGGGCGTATGCGCTCGGGGTCAGGCCCGAGAAGTCCGTTTTGGACTATATAGCCGAGAATGGCTAACCGGGTTGTGCTGAACACACACTACTTTTTGTTGTAGGTCAGGTTGAGAAGAGTGGCAGTGCAGAGGAATTTATCAAGGTTGGCATCGTGGTCCTGCTGTTCATGGCCGCAGATGTTGACATTATCTAAGTACGGAAAGGTGGCCCGCAAACCGTACTGGTCGACCATTCGGTCCATCTCTCTTTGGAAGACCGAGACCCCATTTGTGACACCGAAAGGGACCCTAAGGAAGTGGTAGAGGCGACCGTCCGCCTCGAAGGCAGTGTATAGCCGGTCCAACTTCCAGATGGGGAGCTGGTGGTAGACGGATTTCAGGTCTATTGTTGAGAAGACCCGGTACTGCGCAATCTGATTGACCATATCAGATATGCGTGGGAGGGGGTACGCGTCGAGCTGCGTGTACCGATTGATTGTCTGGCTGTAGTCCATGACCATCCTGTGTTTCTCCCCAGTTTTAACCACTATCACTTGGGCTCTCCAGGGGCTGTTGCTAGCCTCGATAATACCCTCCTTAAGCAGCAGCTGGACTTCGGACCTGATGAAGGTCTTGTCCTGGGTGCTGTACCGTCTGATCCTAGTGGCAACGGGCTTGCAATCCACAATTAGATTGGCAAAAAGGGAGGGGGGATCGACCTTGAGGGTCGCAAGGCCGCAAACGGTAAGGGGGGTAAGGGCCCGCCAAATTTGAGGGTGAGGCTCTGGAGGTTGCACTGGAGGTCCAGGCCCAACAGGAGTGCAACGCAGAGATTAGGAAGGACATAGAGGCGGAAGTTACTAAATTCTAGACCCTGGACTGTGAGGGTGACTGTACAAAAGCCTCGGATCGGGACGGAGTGGGATCCGGAGGCTAGGGAGATCCTTTGATTGGCAGGGTGGACCGCGAGGGAGCAGCGCCTTACCGTATCTGCGTGAACGAAGCTTTCGGTGCTCCCGGAGTCCAGCAGGCACGAGGTCGCGTGGCCGTTGATTTTAACCGTCGTCGACGCGGTGGCCAGGTTGTGCGGGCGAGATTGGTCCAGCGTCATCGAGGCGAGCTGCGGGTAGCCATCGGATGCTTCGGGTGGCGAGCGTGTGCGGCTCCGATGTTGGGATGTCCGGAGACCCTGTGGGGGACAAGATGGCGGCGCCCATGGTGCGCACATTGTGGTGTCGGGACAAGATGGCGGGGCCCATGGTGCGCACATTGCGGGGTCGGGCCAAGATGGCGGCGACCATGGTGCGCACATTGCGGGGTCGGGACAAGATGGCGGCGCCCATTGGTCGCACATGGACCCGGGAGGAGAAGATGGCGGCTCCCATTGTGCGTCTGGCGTGGGAGAGGGGGCGATAGCGGGCGCGATCGCAGCGACTGCACGGGCCTGGCACACAGCCGCAAAATGGCCCCTTTTACTGCAGGCTTTACAAACGGCAGTGTGGGCCAGGCAGTGTTGACGGGGGTGCTTTTGCTGACCGCAGAAGTAGCAGCAGGGACCCCCAGGGTGCATGGATCGGCGTGCGGCGCAGGCGTATTGGGAAGGCAGGGCACCGACTGAGGAGGTAGTCGGCTGGGTCCAGGAGGGGTAGGAAGGAGTAGAAGGGTGGGCAGCGCGGTGGGAGAGGTACGATTGTACGTTACGGGATGCGATTGTCATGGAGAGAGCCAAGGCTTTTGTCTCTGTCAGTTCGAGCGTGGCCCCTTCCAGTAATCGTTCTCGGATGCGGTCCGACGCAATCCCTGTCACGAAGGCATCGCGCATGAGGAGATTCGCGTGTTCGGCGGCCGTGACGGCCTGACAGTCACAGTCCCGGACGAGTGGCATTAGGGCCCGCCAGAAGTCTTTGATGGACTCACCAGGTAGTTGCGAGCGGGTGGCGAGTACATGCCTGGAGAAGAGTGTGTTCGTCTTCTGCGCGTAGTGTTCTTTGAGGAGTTCCATTGCTTTTGTGTAATTCGTGGCGTCTTGGATCAACAGGAACACGCTGGAGCTCAGTCTGGAGTACAGGACATTTATCTTCTGAGCCTCCGTTGGCGCGGGGTCCGCCGCATTGATATAAGCCTTGAAACATGCTAGCCAGGGAGCAAAGTCTTTCCTGGCGTCGGGCGAGTGCGGATCCAGCTGCAGGCGATCGGGCTTAATTCGGATATCCATTCTGTGGAAAATCTGACTGTAATAAATTGATGCACGATCAATTGCACAAAGACTAAAGTTGGGTACAATTGTGGCTTTATTACAGTCAGATGTGTGGCCTCCTGCTGCAGCTGCCGAAATGGCAGGGCACTGGAGGTCATGCATATTTATACAGTTCTCCGTGGGCAGAGCCAGCCGGCAGGAGCTACCGGCGAACCTGTAGTGCAGGTCCTACCTTACATCTCCTATTACAGTGGTTCACCACACTCCCCTTTTACAAAAATAGGTACGAGAGATTTCCACTCTTTACGTGTTTCTCCATCTTCTGGACAATGTTTACAGAGTGAACAAAGCAGACACGAGAAAATAAACCCACTTTTGAGAACATAATTAGGTACCTTATCTAGTAAAGGAGGGGCAAAATCCTTGCATCTGAATCAACTTTTTTGAAGATCATTAAGGGTGAAGTTCATGGTCTCCAATTCAATAGCTGTACATAGAGAGGGAACTGGCACTTGATCTAAATCTTTGACAGTGCAAACCGTCAAATAGAAATCACTAAATATCTGAGCACATTGATGGTGACACTGATAATGACTCATTATCAGTGACTCTCCCAGTTAACGGATTGAATATTGGGCCAGTAAGGTTTTTACCTTTCTGTTTGGACTTCCCGCAGTTCGAGAATGGTTTCCTCTCCCCACTTTCTGTAACTGTATGTTCAAAATTCAGCACAGCTTGTCGCACTGCAGATTTGAGACTGTGAGCAGAAATGAGACGTGGTAATTGTTAGTGGATATCACGAGAGAATGAATGGTTGCCATGGAGTTTCCAATAGAATAGAAATAAGCTAACATAAAACCCATATTCAGCAAAGGATTCGAAATTTAATTCTGCAAATACGAGACTTGTGGGCTTGAAATTCCTGAAGGCCCAGGCCACTGTCAGAAGCCTGCTGGGGCCGCACTTGCAGTCAAGGTTTGATCCCACATGAAACACTGGAGATGGGATCATTTGAATAGAGTTTTGTGTCCTTTCCTGAATTACAAGTGCCAGCTTTCAAGAAGAGCAAGAACTATTGCAACTCCATTGGGAGAGGGGTTAGATTATTTAATCTTGTTTTAATATATTGCTTTATTTGTGAGCAGCCACTTTTGTGACAACAATCTATGTCTGATTGCTGTTCAAAGGTCTGCATTCTGGATTGTAGCAGGGGTAGCCAGATTTCATCCAAGTATTTTCACATTATCACAGAATTGTTACAGTACAGAAGACGGCAATTTGGTTCATTATGTCTGCACCGCCTCTCCAAACAAGCAACATGACTTAGTACCACTCTCCTGCCTTTGCCCCGCATTGTTTCTTTTTTATATATCATTATTGTGATTTTACATTTTGTAAAACAACACAACAAAGTTACAAAATAATATATCACCATAAGAAAGGAAATGAAAAAATAGAAATGGCTTCACCTACATGAGTACAGAATGAAGCAGGAGAAAGATATCACAACTGGCTCAATATAATCATTAGACAGAACTAGATACTCATTTCACCCCATTAGAGACTGAGGGGGAAACAGGGCAGGATTAAGACAACATGACAACATGGCAAAATGATGCACATCCTCCCATGCCACACAAACTCACAATCAACATGAGAAACCAGGATAAACGTCCTGCGCTATGAGCGGACGTGCATCCCCCTCAACATTAGCAGCGCCAACTGCACCAATGACCCATCACAGCCTTCTCTCTCCGGACACCAGACCCATCTGCACGGTAACACAATGGTTAGCACTGTTGCTTCACAGAGCCAGGGTCCCGGGTTCGATTCCTGGCTTGGGTCATTGTTTGTGCGGAGTCTGCACGTTCTCCCCGTGCCTGCGTGCGTTTCCTCCGGGTGCTCCGGTTTCCTCCCACAAGTCCCGAAAGATGTGCGTGTTAGGTGAATTGGACATTCTGAATTCTCCCTCAGTGTACCCGAACAGGCGGTGGAGTGTGGCGACTAGGGGCTTTTCACAGTAACTCCATTGCAGTCTTAATGTAGGCTTACTTGTGACAATAATAAAGATTATTATTATTGAGAGTCAAGTGAAGATTTGTTACACCCATCCTCACATAAAACAGAAGAAAATACATGGGAACCCCAGATATAAGGGGAGTTACATACAAACTACACAACTAAACCCCCAAAACAGGCCCCAGGCAGATACAAAATCATTTCATTGAATTATGAAGAGATGAGAGGAAGAGAGGACAACATGTTCAAACTATGGTCAAGCCTTCAGGGTCTCCCAAGGTAGAGTAGAAGGAAAAGTCGAGCGAAGAAATAAAACTACCCGAGCTCAAGAAGAAGAATGACAAGAAACCCAAAAATTAGGTGCGCTGGGGTGGGGGGGGGGGGGGGGGGGGTCCAATTCTCTTCTCTCTGGTACAACCACAGAAATCAACCCCCACCACTCCGCCCCCCCAACGCCCCCACAACTCTTCGGGTCTGATCAGGACAAGAACTAACATAATGCTCAACCGGATGAACAGAAGGAAAGGTAAAAAAAAAAAGCAGAAGAGTCGTCACTCAGCCTAGCTCAAAGTGACCACCATCACAGAAAGTTTCCCTCCTCAACAACCCAAACACCACAATAGCCCAGGAGTGGAACGTGAAGCTGAACCCAAATGGAGGAAGGGTAAAACTCAACCTCAAGGAAGAGACAGAAGGAACCCAGCCAACCGCAGGATACAAATTCTGCCCAGGCCAAAGAAGGATCAAGATACGATTCTTAATTCAAAGAACATTAAAAAAAATGGAAATCCAAAAGGAAAACCCAAAACGGCTCATCTCCAACTGGAGGGTTAACCTCAATCTTAGTGTGGACTGAACTAACTCTACCAACCATATCCATCACGGCCCGTCTCCAGTCATCCTCAGGGAGACAGTGGAGTGCCAATAAACCCTCCCCTCCCCCAACCATGGGGATCATAATGCACAATAGACAGAAGGATTAAAATTGAGCACAGATCATACTTTCCGTAATTGACTCAACATGATTTTGCTAGAACAGGATAATCAATAGCGCAGACCATCAAAGTCAAATTTTGCACGGTCCTACAGGACAAAAAAGACAATAAAAAAATTCAACGACATGAATAATGTCCAGGACTGTAGAAGGACCACAGGGATAACTGCAGGATAAAGACATCGTCCATGTCCCACGAGAAGGCAAATTAAAGGGAGGATCAACACGCGCTCTTCAAGATCTCTCAAGCGTTCCAACAACCAAACCATGAGATGCCTTCACTTGTTCTGAGCCATCTCTTCGAAGCTTGGGCCCTGGTTCGAACCGTTCAGCCACATCCAAACCCTCACGACGAGCATTGAAAATAGGATGATATGGGACGAGTGATCGGAGGGCCCTAGGTACCCTGGCCCCATTGTGATTTTCCGTTTCTGAGACTAAGTGTTGGTGCCAATGCAGAATTCGTGAACTTTCACGACAGAAAAGCTGGTGCCACACCTGCACCGATTCCGTTATATTAAGCGGCCAGCATCAGTGCTGCATGGAACACAATCAATTCCAATGAAAAATGGTGCGGGATTCCCCAGGTCGGTGATTGACACTCGGGAGGCTGACAAGTTGCAGCGCACATACACATTGTGCTCCCCACACACACTCATCCCAGCCAAAAAGATGGCGCTGGTCTTGTTGGATTGCACCCATACAGCTAATGGGTCGACTGGGGCCTGAGGGCACCCAGGCTGGTGCCCTGGGGGGTCACCTATACAGCCCATGTCACTCAGTTCAAAGTGGGCTGTTAGCAGTGTGCACAGCTGTGGCAATGGTGTTCCGTGCATGACCTCACAGCCCACCACCTGGCCACCCGCCGCTACTCCCCCCAGCCCTGGCAGAAGCCCCCCGGCCAGCGGCACAACTGTCAGCAAACTATGGCCATGTTGCACATTTTCCTTACCTCTCCCTCCCTCAGTAACCGCCACACTGGTTTCACGATTTTGAAAAGCACAAATGAACCACGCCATCGGGAACTCAGCCCATCGGAGGCGGAGAATCGCGGTCGCCCCAAAGAATACCGAGTCGGGCCTGCAAATGATATGCAAACGGTGTCCACTCTCCCTGCGGCATTGACGCTACTGTCAAGGTGCAATGCGATTTGATGTAAAATCGGCGCCTGCCACGATTTTGGCGTTGAACAGATTCTCCGCTCAATCAGCTTTCCCAATTTCGGCGTCGGCTAACGGAGAATCCCGCTTGCTCCATTGAATCTGATGCACCCAGCCTCCAAATCAAGATTACTAAAGCATGACAGACATTCTTGAAGTCAATCGGGAATTCGTCTCCCATCTCTCTCCAGGGGCCAGGTTCAAGGGGATGCACTGCCAAGTCCCCTATCCTAAACCGCCAGGATAAAGGACGCACCATGCAGCAGGATTTCAACAACACAAAGGTGGCCCCTAACAAGGAACATTGATGTTTTGAGTGCAAGGATCTTCTCATGCTCCTGCACTACTCTTCTAAAGGTCCCTGCATTCCTTCCAAGTGAACTTTGATGACCTACACCGCTATCTACTCTGTCTAGCCCTGTCATGATTTTAAAATTCTTTATCCAATCTCCTCTCAGCCTTCTTCTCTCCAAGGAGAACCGTCCCAATCTCTCCAATGTATCCTCACTACTGAAGTTTCTCAGTCCTGGAACCATTCTTGTGTACTCCTTCTGCACTCTCCAATGGTTCACATCCTTCCTGTAGTGGGGTGCCCAGAACTGTGCACAATACTTCAGCTGAGGTTTAACTAATGTCTTGGATAAGTTCAACATAACATCCTTCCTGTGTACTCTATGTTCCTATAAATGAAGCCCAGAATACTTTATCCTTTATTAACTGCTCTCCATCTGTCCTGCCACTTTCAATGATTTTTGCAAATATACACCCAGATTCCTTTGTTCCTGCACCCCTGTAGAATTCTACCCCTTATAATGGCAGCACGGTGGCGCAGTGGTTAGCACTGCCACCTCATGGCACCGAGATCCTAGGTTCGATCCCGGCTCTGAGTCACTGTCCATGTGGAGTTTACACATTCTCCCCGAGTTTGCGTGGGTTTCGCTCCCACAAACCAAAGATGTGCAGGCTAGGTGGACTGGTCACACTAAATTGCCTCTTAATTGGAAAAAATAAATTGGGTTCTCTAAATGTAAAGAAAAAAAAAAGAATTCTACCCCTGATTTACTATTATCTGTCCATGTTCTTCCTCCCAAAACATCTTACCTCACACTGCTCTATTGAACTGCATTGGCCACCTATCTGCCCACTCCACCAATGTAACCATTTTTTGTGTGTGTCAGTTTTGGAGGCGGGGGGGGGGGGGTGCGCGGTGGGGGGGGGGGGGGTGCGGGTGCGGGGGGGGGAGGGGTTGCAAAGGAGTAAAAATTAGAGTAATAGGACATAATTATTCTTGACTCCAATTTTGTCATCAGGGCAGAAGTGGCAGACACAAGCTGAAAGGCACACATCCGTTTGTTCCATGTTATGATTTCTGGATGTTAAACTAAAGAAGTGCCGATTAGGCAGTTAAAAAGAAGCCAGATCACCAAATGTTCAAGTTAAAAGTTGCTTCAATCTTTCAACACAAGCTGCCAATTTTCTATGAAGTATCTTCCATGGTTAAATTTTATTCTCCTTCGACGGGATCCTCCGTTTTGCCGGCAGCACACTCACGCCCGTGGATTTCCCGACGGTGTGGGGGTGCCCACAAAGGGAAACTCCATTGGCCGGCTGCCAGGACGGAAATCCTCCTGCCGTTGGGGGCGCGCCGTGCCAGAAAACGGGTGCAGAGGAACGGAGAATTAAGTTGTTTTAAAAATAATGCAGCCATTAAGTATCCAAATCGCATAACACTCCTGAATTGATGATGCATTTTGACAGATAATTGCAATTCCCTGGAAGAGGATGCTATAGCAAGTCAAAAGTGGAAAGAAAGAAAAGGGAAGTACAAAAAAGAACAAAGAAGATGTGATTTTATTTGCAAAGAAAGGACAAAATTCAAATAATTTTGTCTGATGAGGAGGCCAAAGGCCAAGCTTCTGGCAGAGAAAGGTTTGGCAGAGAATGAGGGTGACAGATGCTGGGGCGCAGTGATCAAAGTTCCTTTGCCATGTCAGTTGATTTGTCTCCTTTCCAAAATAAAACCAGGAAGCACAAATATTGCAGTGCTTTTTCAGATCGGTTGAAAAGCATGGGAAATAATTAATGAAATCCTTACTTTTATTTCCCACTAAATGATGGGCGAAATTAGATGATATCAGTAAAACGCGATTGACACAATCTCCAGGCATTGCTGGATGGATGGGCATCTCAAAAGCAATTTACTTATTTCTTGCCATTTAATTTAAGAATTCAACATTAAATATATTTTTAAATTGTGGTGATGGGAATAAAAACACAGCGTTTGCTTTTAACTTCAGACTGCCGTCTTTTTTTAAAAGTGAAACCTCAAATATTCCATCGTATTCCCCATGATGACAAGATTTCAAGAATATTTCCAGATACTTCAACTTTCTGCTTTCCATGTGAAGGAAAAGCTACTAGAGATTCAGTGCATAAGTTACATTTGGACATCTTCCTCCTTATGCTGCACCCCAATGATCTCAAAAAGAACTTAATCATTTTCAGGCATTTGGAAATCAATACACTCACAGTTTGCTATCTCCATATTTCACATCGAGAGCAAATCTTTCTGTCATATTGGGCATTCCTTCTTCTATGATGAACGGTCCCAGTTGTCGGAGGATAATAAATAGTGGACAACATTGTCTTATTCGCTGGATGAAGAGTCAGATACAAGACTATTTATTACGTCCACTGCAGACAGTTCACTTTGTTGAAAGATATTTATTCAATAATCTCTATATTATTCAAGAACGGAGTCAGTGAATGAACAGTTGACACTCAATGAAATTAATTTCGGAATCTGATCACAATACAGTTCTGTTCAGTCTCGCGTTCCAAGATCACAATTAATATTTTGAATTATTTATCAAATAGGAATTTCATTTCTTATGTACTCGACCTGTATGATTAATGTCTTTGCCAATTAGTATTTTCTCAGTCTTGGTTGCATAGGGATAGATATTATTTTTTCTTGTCCCAAGATCAAAGATTTCCTATTAGTACCAAATACGTTAAAATTGGAAGACCCGAATCACTGGGCTGAAAGAGACTCAGGGTCTTTTTTTCTCCATTTAGATAACAGACACAACATTAGACAGACTCTCACACAAGCTTGCAGATAGCCCCAGCCAATTGTCCTGTAGTATCTCCCTTTTCCAGGCAATTCAATACATTCAGGTTCAGTAATAGGAAAATCACGCAGATATATTCCTTATAAAACCTTTTAAGAGACATTCATTTAAAATCTCACACTGTATCGAGAGCCTCAGTTCACTAGATTAAAAAAAATACAGAACAGAAAAAGGGGATTTAAACAGTCATTCCTCAGAGTATTACAGCTTATTCTGGTCTCTGGCTCAGTCATTTAATCTCATCCAGGAATGGCTGCATAAGTACTCCCTTACCACGCCTAACAATCTGCCTCTGCCTTGTGAGATATTTGCTCATTTTAGTCAGTGCTTATCTCTATTGCCACTCATCCTATTCTCAGCCAGCATTGTGCCAAGCTCCTTTCTTTTGGTACAACTGATCGCACGAGGCTCAACAATTTTTCTCAGTATATCCTATACTCAGAAGGGAGGAATGTTTCTTGTAATGTCTAGCCTCATGTGGAGCTCATTAATTTCAAACTTCTTCAGTTACGTTTTACTTATATGATTACAAATTAAAATAATATTCGACAAATACTGTAACGATCCTCTCTGCCATCCAACCCTATTATCTCTAACAAGTATAATTGTTGATTTATAATCAATCCTTTGTCAGAAATCTAACAATAGCAAACTGGTCCGGTTATCACTTCAGAACTTTAAAAAAAATTTGAACACAAATTCAATCATGCTGTTACAATAATTCTACATTGATGGTTACACGTAATCATATCCTTTTCATACAGTTGTATTTTTATAATTGAATCAATCAATTCTATTTCCGTCAGTTCAATTCAGCCTGAAAGAAAAGTATTTTATCTCCTAATTTCTTGAAATGTGCTTGCAGCCGCTAAGATTTACGTTGCCAAAATATTTAATGATCTGCACCGTGTCTAGCTAAAGTCTTATTTTCATAGCTAGACAGGCAAAACTCAATTTTCTGTTTCATGATATGTTGAATTCAGAAATTTGACAGGGAGGGTATTGGAGCTATCAATCGTGGAATTGGGAAGATGTATGAATGAGCGTTTAAGCATCAAAGTGTAGGGTGTTTGGTAGATGTGAAGGTGAGAAATGTTTGAGGATAGGAGAAGGAAGCTGTGATAGTGACTTGGATTACTTAGTAAAATTAACCGTTGGCCTTTGCTGTCACTCAGCTTCCAGCACCATCCTCTACCTGGCGCCGGTCCACCCCCTTCATTTTATCTTACCTCTGTTCATCTCCTATGTACCAAATGTGTCATCAACATTACGAGAAGAATAATTTCACCAGCATCTTAAAAAGAAAACTGCACAGCACATCCAATCAAGCCCTGAAATAGCTAGTTTCAGTGCGATCATTATCTAACTTTTTTTCTATTATTCTTTCATGGGATGGAGCTATAACCGGCTAGGCCAGCATTTATTGCCTGTTCCTAATTGCACTTTAGGGGGTGGTATTGAGCCGTGTTCTGGAGACACTGCAGTCCCTGTGGTGTAGGTACACAGACAGTGCTGTTAGGGAGCGTATTCCAAGATTTTGGCCCAGTGACAGTAAAGTAACAGCGATATATCTCCAAGAACAGATGGTGGGTGACTTGGAGGGGAATTCGCAGGTTGGGGTGTTCCCATGCATCTTTTTAGAATTAGAATTAGAATTTACAGTGCAGAAGGAGGCCATTCGGCCCATCAAGTCTGCACCGGCCCTTACAAAGATCATCTACTCAAGCCCACGTATCTACCCTATCCCCGTAACCCAGCAACCCCCACTTAACCTTTTAGGACACTAAGGGCAATTTAGCATGGCCAATCCACCTAACCCGCACATCTTTGGACTGTGGGACGAAACCGGAGCACCCGGAGGAAACCCACACAGACACGGGGAGAACGTGCAGACTCCGCACAGACAGTGATCCAGCCGGGAATCGAACCTGGGACCCTGAAGCTGTGAAGCAATTGTGCTAACCACTATGCTACCGTGCTGCCCTTAGAAAACATAAATGATAAATGTTGCCCTTGTCCTTCTAGGTGGTCAAGGTCATGGGTTTGGAAAGTGCCGTTGAAGGAGCCTTGGTGAGTTGCTGCAGAGCATCTTGTAGATGGTACACACTGCTGCCACTGTGCAGTGGTGATGTTGGCAATGAATGTTTACGGTAATGATGGATGGGATGCTAATCAAACGGGCTGCTTTGTCCTGGATGGTGTCAAGATTCTTGGGGGCAGTTGGTGCTCCACTCATCCAAGCAAGTGGAGAGTGTTTCAGCACACTCCTAACTTATGCCTTAGTGGACAGGCTTGAGGGAGTCAGGAAGTGTGTTATTTGCATCGGAATTGCCAACCTATGACCTGCTCTTGTAGCCACAATATTTATATGGCTGGGCCAGTTCTGTTTCTGGTCAACAGTAATCCCCAGGAAGTTGATATTGGGGGATTCAGCAGTGATAAAGCCATTGAATGTCAAGGGGAGATGATTAGATTATTTTGTGTTGGAGACGGTGTAAGGGTCCTTCCTATCTTTAGTGGCAGGGTAGCTCAGCAGTTAGCACTGTTGCTTCGCAATGCCAGGGACCCGGGTTCGATCCCGGCATGGGAGAGAGTTAGCTGGATCTTTTGGGAGAGAGTTAACTAGGTCGTTCTGGAGGGTTAGCTGTATCTCTTCACTGTGTTGCCAGAAACAAAACTGGGTGCTCCAGTTTTCCTCCAAGTCCCGGAAGATGTGCTTGTTAGGTGAATTGGATATTCTAAATCCTCCCTGAGTACCTGAACAAGCGCCGGAATGTGGCGACGAGAGGATTTTAATGTAAGCAGTGTTAATGTAAGCCTACTTGGGACACTAATAAAGATTTTTTAAAAGTTTTAGAGTACCCAATTCATTTTTTTTTCAATTAAGGGACAATTTAGCGTGGCCAATCCATCTACCCTGCACATCTTTGGGTTGTGCAGGTGAAACACACGCAAACACGAGGAGAATGTGACCCAGAGCCGGGATCGAACCTGGGACCTCGGCGCCATGAGGCAGCAGTGCTAACCACTGTGCCACCGTGCTGCCCTACTAATAAAGATTATTGATGTTATTATTACTTGTTCCCTGTTTATTCCCTTATATTCCCTTTCTTTTATTTTTGCTGTGACATTTTTGATCCATGGATGATTAATGGACATCTGACTTTAAGGCAAGCTGCCTGTTTCTTTAATTCGAATATGTGAATCTGGAAGGCAGCTCTGGTTTAAACAGAAGCTGCAGACTGTCCAGAACCAGAGACAGAGAGATGGGTGAGGACTTGGTTTGATCGATTTGGCTGGTGGCCAATGAATTGGCCCAAAAAGCTGTGCTCTGCCCGGTAATAGGACGTTTTTGGATCTTATTCCACTGGGATGGTTTTCAGTGTCCCAAGGTTTGTGTTTTGTTTCAGTTTTGTTTCTGGCAACACAGTGAAGAGGTACAGCTAACACTCCAGAACGACCCAGTTAACTCTCTCCCAAAAGATCCAGCTAACTCTCTCCTGAAGCTACTGTAGGGTTGACTCTCTCTCCAGAAAGCCTGGAGGGGGCTGCGTTCCTGAAACTACAGATCCCTGAAGACAAACCACAAACCTGATGTGAAGCAAGCGGCCTCTACAGGAAAGTTGTGAGTACTGAATTTTTAAACTACAGAGTACTTGAATGAATGAATCTACAAAGAAGACCATTAGAGGTTGCAAACCAAAGACTTTAATCTGTAAGCTCGCTGTGAATAAAAGTGTGCTAAAACCATCATCTGGAACAAAGACTCTTTATTCCCTCCACTTATGATTGTTGCCCCTTTCTACTCCTCTGTGTTTGTTTGGTGTGTGTGTCTTTGTAGAGGTTGGGGCACGTTAAAGTGGGTATTAGGTATTAGCTTGTCATTAACCTGTCATATTTACTGCATATTTCATGATAGTTCTTGTTATAAATTAACACTTATCCTGTTTACCTTTGAAACCCTGGTGACTATGATTTAAGACTATGTACCTTGTGCTGCCTTATTATGTATTTTCTTTTCTTTTTTTTTCTTTTCATGTACTGAATGATCTGTTGAGCTGCTCGCAGAAAAATACTTTTCACTGTACATTGGTACATGTGACAATAAACAAAATCCAATCCAAGGTCCAAAGACTTTGGGTAATTTGAGAAAAAATGTTGGTGAACTAACTTGTGTTCTGACTCCAGGGTATGGGGTCTGGAATTGACCATGCACTAGACCAGGGTGCCGTAGCAATGGTCATTGCCTGGCACTTGTGTGCCACGAATGTTACTTGCCTTGTGTTTAGGTCTTACTGCACATGGACACAGACTGCTTTAATCCCTGCGGAGTCATGAATAGTGCTGAACATTGTGCAATCATCAGCAAAAATCCTATTTCTCACCTTATCACAGAGGGAAGGTATTGATGAATCAGCTGAAGATGTTTGGGCCTTGGACACTAACCGAGGAGCTCCGGCAACAATTTCCCAGGAACGAGATTGACATCAACCGCAGCCATCTTTCTCTGTTCTCGGTATGACACACAATCAAAATCAGTACATAATCATCACAAGACCACGATCAGTAAGGATAGGCAACAACACCTCTGCCATGATCATCCTCAACACCGGTACCCCACAAAGCTGTGTCCTCTGTTTTGTTATGCTCTTGACGTAGCATAAGCTGCTTCCTTGAAGTGCACCCTGACAAAGGAAAGTTCAGACTTGGAGATACTTTTAACACGTTTATTAAACTATTAACAATTCGCCTACTTGGATTCGACGCTACTGTTAATCCTGCTATAGCTACTCAGACTGACGAACCAGTCTGCTACAATCCACATGGTGGGTGTGATGTTCAACCAACACTGTGTCTGTACTCACTGAGTGTCTCCACTGGAAAGAGACTGAGCATGTGTAATGTGTCCTTTTATATGGGTTGGTGTAATGCCCTCCTGTAGCAGGTCACCTCTGTGTGTACCGTGACTGCCCATTAGTCGTGTCCTATCTTACTGACCTATTGGTTGACTGTCTGCATGTCATGTCTCTGGTGTTCCCTCTAGTGTCTAGCTAGGTGTAGTGTATGTACATTAACCCTTTGTATACTTATAGTGATGTATATCACCACATCCTCAGCCCCCTAATATACTCCTTATACACCTATGACTGTGTGGCCAAATTCCCCTCCAACTCGATTTTCAAATTTGGTGATGACACCACCATAGCGGATCGGATTTCAAACAATGATGAGACAGAGTACAGGAATGAGATAGAGAATCTGGTGAACTGGTGCGACGACAATAATCTCTCCCTCAATGTCAACAAAATGAAGGATATTCTCATCGACTTCAGGAAGCATAGAGGAGATCATGCCCCTATCTACATCAATGGGAACAAAGTAGAAAGGGTTGAGAGCTTCAGGTTTTTAGGTGTCCAGATTACCATCAACCTGTCCTGGTCTCCCCATGCCGACATTATAGTTAAGAAAGCCCACCAACGACTCTACTTTCTCAGAAGACTAAGGAAATGTGGCGTGACAGCTACGACTCTCACCAATGTTTACAGATGCATTGAAAACATTCTTTCTGGTTGTATCACAGCTTGGTATGGTTCCTGCTCTGCCCAAGACCGCAGGAAACTACAAAAGATCGTGAATGTATCCCAGTCCATCAGGCAAACCAGCCTCCCATCCATTGACTCTGTCTATAATTCCCGCTGCCTCATAAAGGCAACCAGCATATTAAGGACCCCATGAGCCCCGGACATACTCTCATCAACCTTCTTCCGTCAGGAAAAAGATACAAAAGTTTGAGGTCACGTACCAACCGACTCAAGAACAGCGTCTTTCCTGCTGCCATCAGACTTTTGAATGGACCTATCTCGTATTCAGTTGATCTTTTCTCTACATGCTAATTATGGCTGTAACATTACATTCTGTAGTCTCTTCTTCCTTCCCTATGGACGGTATGCATTGTCTGTATAGCATGCAAGAAACAATACTTTTCACTGTATACTAATACATGTGACAATAATAAATAAAATCAAATAAAAATGACTCCAACCAGTGGAAAGTGGATTCCCACTGACTCCAGTTTTGCTTGGGCTGCTTGATGCCATACTAGCTCAAATGCCGCCTTGAAGTTAAGGGCAGTCACTCTCATCTCTGGAGCTTAGCTCATTTGTGCATGTTTGAACCAAGGCTGTAATGAGGTCAAGAGCTGAACTCCTCAGGTTGAACCCAAACAAAGCATCAGTGTGCAGCTTCTTTCTGAGTAAGTACCGCTTGATAGCAATGCTGATGACACCTTCCATCACTTGACTGATGATCAATGACAGACTTATGGAGCAGTGATTTGCTGTGTTGGATTTTTCCTGCATTTTGTAGATAGGCCTAACCTGTACAATTTTCCGCATTGCCAGATAGATGCCAGTATTGTAGCAGTGTTGTAATATGCCATGTAATTTACTGCAATTCGATGAATGCACACATGTTCAAGTTTTTGAAAATGTTTTGAAGATTAAGATCACACCAAATTCAGCCTAAAGTTATTTCTGTTTTGCACACATAACGTAAGATACATATGTCTGCAAGTTTGATTAAAAGCAACTATTTGGCCACTCTGATGTATGGCATATGCGGCACTAGGATTCTACTGTCATTTGTTCAGTTTTTAACCTTATGAAACATTTATATCTATTCCACCACAGGCATAGTAGAAAGATCTTTCTCAGACAATGAGCACAATGTGACCTAGATGAAATAAGTTATTAAAATTGAGCACCATTACCTGCCTTACAAATGCATCCACTGCAATATAAAGGTTTTAGCACACTCTTCCTATTTACTGTCCTAAGTAGAAAGCTCACCGCCCTGACTATAAAGCATAGTCATCCATAAATAATGCATGTAAAGTAGATTTTAATGAATAGCTTTATCCACAGGCATGAAAAACATCATCATCACAATTCAATTTGGCTGTGTGAATGAAATGATTATATGCTGGAGAGTAGATTTAAGATGGGCATAGTCAATGGAACAGGGATAATAGTAGTTGATTTCGAAATGGGCAGGATAATTTATGAATGGACTAAATGTTTAATGTTTCTGTGAATATATACATAAAATATTGTGTTAAATTTATCTCCTGTTGTCCCTAACTAGACATGCCATGACATATAAATGAATTAGGAAAGTGCATTGAAATAAATATACAAGGCATTGTATCTGTCCAAATTTGTCATTTTGAATAGTGAGTTTTGTCAGCTATCAGATGAACCTTTAGATGAGATACCACATTATGAGCCAAATTGACACCTTTTGCTCATCTGGCACTTATTTATTTCCTGTCAGTGATTACAAAAGAAGAAAGACCTACAGAGAATAACATTAATAATCTTCTCCTTGTCCCTTTATGAGTTCCATTTCCAGATGTGTATTCACTACCGCCTTGCTCTCTTCGCTGTATGGCTCGCACAACTTTGATGCACTTCTCATCAGTGTTACCAAATATTTTTCAACATTGTCTAACCTAACTATGTCCGATATTTGTTTCACTCTTTCTCGCCTCCACATCTCCTGACTCTACCATTGATATGATGTGCATTATTCGAACAAAGAGCTCCATCTAAAAGTCTTATGAAGAATGGTACAGGTAGGCAGCTGGGAAACTGAAATATGCTGAGAAAAAAATGAATATGTTCTAGTATATTGTTCATTTTAGATTTCTAGGTTTAGGGGCTTCATTTCGCTGGAGTAGACAGATGGTGTCAAATCAGTTGCCTGTTATGTGAAGCACGTGCTACTCAGATCCATAGACTAAATTTGGCCATTGATCTGATACCACCCATTTTGCATTACCCATAAGGCCAATTTGACCCTTTGCGGTTAAACACAGTCTCTGGTAATCAGCAGTGAGGAAAGTGACCAAAATCCCTTCGTTAATTGTGTGTAATAAAGTGGTTGTGGATGAGTCAGAACATTCCCAGGGTTACCTCGATAAGACAAAAGTGTAATTTCTTGGTTTCGCCCAGAACTTTTACACCTTTGATCCCATTCATTTGCCTGCTGCTGACTGAAGCTAAACATAAGGTTTTGTTCGCTGATCTCACAGCATCTGTGAAGAGGGAAAAACACAGTCTCTGCTTTTATTATAGATTCCAACATCTGCAGTATTTTCCTTCAGTACAAGGTTATATGGTTGTGGTATCCTGATGGACAGTGCAGGAAACCCAAACCTGGTCCGTCATCAAGACTGGTTATTTCTGTACTTGGAATAACACCATCTCCATTCTAATCTACCCTCACCATGACCATATCCTAAACCGTGGTCATCTCTAGACTTGATTTCTCAAGTATTCCTCACTGACCTCCTGAGCTCCAGACAACAAACGCATCCAGCACTCATGCAATGATATAATTTCCAGGTCTAAATCTCCTGATCATCTGTTTCCTTTACCTTCACTAACCTGTCTGTCACTAAGTGTATTAATTTCAAAAGTCTCATGCTCAGTTATAATCTGTCCATGGCCTTGCTTCTATCTTTCAAACCCTGGACTGGATTCTCTGCTGGCGGGATTCTCCGTTACGCTGGCAGCTCACCCACCCCCACGGGTTTCCCGGCAGTGTGGGTGGCCACAATGGGAAATCCCATTGGCAGGTGGCGGGCACGGAAAATCCCGCTGCCGGCGAGGGTGCCCTGCCCAGGAAAGTGTGTCTGGCAGGCCAGAGAATCTAGTCCCCTATCTTTGAAACCTCCTCTGGACCCACTCTCATCTTTCACTCCTGAATCTGGTCAACTGCAATTTCTACTTTCCCGTTCCTTTCACTTCATTATTGGTGGAGGATTGTGGGTGGCACTGTGACAGAGTGGTTAGCACTGCTGCCTCACAGCGCCAACGACCTAGGCTCAAACCCGCCTTGGGTGACTCTGTGGAGTTTGCACTTTCTCCCCGTGTCTGCGTGGTTTTCCTCCGGGTGCTCCAATTCCTCCCACACTCCCAAGATGTGCAAGTTAGGTGGATTGACCATGGTAAATTTCCCCTTAGTGTCCAAAGGTTAGGTGGATTACAGGATTAGGGCAGTGGAGTGGGCAAAGGTGTGAGTGCTCTTTTGGAGGGTCAGTGCATCCACGATGGGCTGAATGGTCTTATTCTGCAGAATGGGGATTCTAGTTTGTAGCATCCTTCAAAATACATTCAGCACTCTCAAATCCTATAGTTTTGGCCGGGTGGAGTGGAATCCGAGATTACCCAATTTGCAGTAAAAAAAACATTAAAGTGAATCTGGCATCGAATGTGATCTTTTGGTCCGACTAAGAAGTGGATGAATGATCATGGTCAGGTCAAGGGAAGCGGATGACTGGATAAAGTTGCAAAACATCAGAATAGATAAGGCAAAGTTCAGGGTTCACTAAGCTGTGGGCATCATTTCTATTGAAGGTCAGGTCATTTCATTAGGGCAGCACGGTGATATCACACTTCATTCGGGCAGCACGGTAGCACAGTGGTTAGCTCAGTTGTTTCACAGCTCCAAGGTTCGATTCCCAGCTTGAGTCACTGTCTGTGCAGAGTCTGCACGTTGTCTCCAGGTCTGCGTGGGTTTCCTCCGGGTGCTCCGGTTTCCTCCCACAGCCCAAAGATATGGAGGTTAGGTGGATTGGCCATGCTAAATTGCCCTTAGTGTCCAAAAAGGTGGGGTGGGGTTACGGCTTTAGGGTGGAGGTGAGGGCTTGGGTAGGGTGCTCTTTCCAAGAGCCGGTGTAGACTCGATGGGCCAAATGGCCTTCTCTGCACTGTAAATTTTATGATTACTATTTTGACAACTCAGATGTAATTGCAGACATACTGAACCAGATGTACAAGATAAAGACATTGTGAGTCCAATGATGAAATATCACAATGATGGTATAGAAAACTTACAGAAACCCTGTATGTTTGAATTACTTTTTATAGCAAACCCCTGCTCCACATTTGCATTGAATAAACTGTTGTTTGCTTTACCTACAGCTGACTCCGTCAAATGCCTTTCTACAACAGATCATTGTCACAGGTCATCTCATCTAACACTTCTCACAATTTATGCTCAGTGCCTGACCCCTCTTGTGGAACATTTTGGGATAATTCTCTACATTGAAAGGAAAATAAAAGTTAGGTAGATTAGCCATGCTACATTGCCCCTTAGTGTCCAAAAGGTTATGTTGGCTTATTGGGTCACAGGGATAGGGTGGGCACGTGATCTTAAGTAGGAGGTGCTCTTTCCAAGGGCTGCTGCAGACTTGATGGACATGGCCTCCTTCTGCACTGTAAATTCTATGACCTATAAAATCATTGTTGTTGGTGAAATTTGTGCCGACAAGGATATGAAATGAAATGAAAATCGCTTATTGTCACAAGTAGGCTTCAATGAAGTTACTGTGAAAAGCCTTACGTCTATCCTTACGGATATCCTGACATTGCACTGAAGAGAAAAGACATATGCAGAGCTTAAAATGGGACAACATACATTCAATACAAGAATCCTCTCTCACCTTCTTTGACAACCATCTGTTTGTGACACTTTAGAATAGCTGTACTGTGGAAATAAATCGAAGGTAATTGGATATGGAACTATCTGCACAAAGCCAAAGTACTGCACAAGCTGTAAATATGAAATAAAAATAGATACTGCTGAAGATAGTCAGCAGGTTTGGCAGCATCTGTGGAGAGTGAAGCACAGGTAGTGGGCTCATTGTACCAAACTTCAAGATGACCGACCGATTGGGAGGTGTGTGATTTCGAAATATAGTGGTAGAAGGGACGAGAAAGGGAGCGCGGCATCTTGCTGCTGCCATGGGATAGTCTCAGGGGCAGGAATCTCAGCAGCACAGCTGTTCCGGTGGAAGCGGCCAATTTAGCTAATTAATTGGCCAATTATTGACCACTTTCTGACGCAGCATTCATTTACCAGTGTTGGGAAGTGTGTTGCATCACTCAAGAGGGTCAAGGGATAGGGTGGTTCTCCTTTATGGAGGCTCCATGACCCACGCTTTTATTCCTGGGAGCAATAACCAGACGTTTGGCTATGCTGCTGATGTTGGGCAGTGCCCCGACCACACCACCCCTAATCTCCATGCCCTGCCTGCCAGTCCCTGACACGTTGAGTTAAAGATATTACCTCAACTTTAGAGCACCTCAACACATAGCCAGCCTCCTTCTTTTGTAGCCTCAGCAGTGGCCTACCTTAATGACCAAGGTACTGTGCTGCCAAATTTCTGTTTGAGCCTGCAGCATTGGATTGTGGGACCTCATCCTCAATTAAGTGGAGGCCCCGGAGGTGGCCTCTTAATTGGATGCTGCTCGTAAATTACCAAGCAGGACTCCGCTGTCCACTCGCATGAGCTCACACCCAACCTCCAGTCCCAGCGCCGAAAGAAGCCGTCTTTGATAAAACTCTGGCCAGCATTTCAGTTCAATATCCTTTCATCATCCTGTCATCGACTTTAATCACAATTTCTGTTTCTCTCTCCACAGATGCTGCCAGACCTGTAAGTACTTTCACTTATCTCTGATTTTAGTTGGGAGCTATTTATGTTAACTCCTTACACCTGTAATCTAATCATGGGCGACATTCTCCGACCCCCTGCCGGGTCGGAGAATCGCCGGGGGCTGGCGTGAATCCCGCCCCCGCCGGTTGCCGAATTTTTCGGCACCGGCTATTCGGCAGGGGCGGGAATCGCGCCGCGCCGGTTGGCGGGCCACCCCCCGCGATTCTCTGGCCCGGATGGGCCGAAGTCCCGCTGCTAAAATGCCTGTCCCGTCGGCGTAGATTAAACCACCTACCTTACCGGCGGGTCAAGGCGGCGCGGGCGGGCTCCAGGGTCCTGGGGGTGGGTGGGGCGATCTGGCCCCGGGGGGGTGCCCCCACGGTGGCCTGGCCCGCGATCGGGGCCCACCGATCTGCGGGCAGGCCTGTGCCGTGGGGGCACTCTTTTCCTTCCGCCTTCGCCACGGTCTCCACTATGGCGGAAGCGGAAGAGACTCCCTCCACTGCGCATGCACGGGAATGCCGTCAGCGGCCGCTAACGCTCCCGCGCATGCGCCGCCCGGAGATGTCATTTCCGCGCCAGCTGGCGGGGCACCAAAGGCCTTTTCCGCCAGCTGGCGGGGCGGAAATTAGTCCGGCGCGGTCCTAGCCCCTTAAGGTTGGGGCTCGGCCCCCCAAGATGCGGAGCATTCCGCACCTTTGGGGCGGCGCGATGCCCGACTGATTTGCGCCTTTTTGGGCGCCAGTCGGCGGAAATCGCGCCGATACCGGAGAATTTCGCCCCATGTCTTTCATGGACAGCACAGTGGTTAGCACAGTCGCTTCACAGCTCCAGGTCCCAGGTTCGATTCACGGCTTGGGTCACTGTCTGTGCGGAGTCTGCACGTTCTCCCCGTGTCTGCGTGGGTTTTTCCGGGTGCTTCGGTTTCCTCCCAAAGTCCAAAGATGTGCAAGTTAGGTGGATTGGCCATTCCAAATTGCCCTTCGTGTCCAAAAAGGTTAGGTGGGGTTACGGGGATAAAGGGGATAGGGTCGAGACATGGGGCTGAAGTAGGGTGCTCTTTCCAAAGCCGGTGCAGAATTGATGGGCTGAATGGCCTCCTTCTGCACTGTAAATTCTATGATTCTATGAAATACTTCTCATGATCCAGCCCCTGGGGCAAAGGATTCCAGAGATTCACCACCCTCTGCAAGAAGATATTTCCACTCACCTCAGTTTTAAATGACCTACCCTTTATGTTGTAGCTATGTCCCCTTGTTGAAGACTCTCCCACTGGTGAAACCATCTCACCATCTTCCCTGTCAAGCACCCTCAGGATCTTCTAAGTTGGTACAAAAATAGTTTCGTTTTGTAAGAAGGCAATGATTAATATCCTGTAAAATATGACTCATTTCAAAGTATTAAAATTTCAGCAAGATCATTATGTGAGTGTCATAACATCCGTCTGTGCCTCCGTTCTTCCAATTATCAAGCTGTTAGTCCACCTGCTCTGCAACACTCTCAATCCCTAGGACTCCACAGTCGTCACAACAAACACAATTCCTTATATGATGGTTTGAACCACAGAATCATCGAATTCCGACAGTGCAGCAGAGGGCCATTTGTCCCATCGAATCTGCACCGACCCTCAGAAAGAGAGACCCTTTCTAGGCCCACTCCCACACCCTATCCCCATAATCCTACCTAACCTACACATCTTTGGACACAAGGGGATAATTTAGCATGGCCAATCCATCTAACCTGCACGTCTGTGGGCGGTGGGAGGAAACCGGAGCACCCGGAGGAAACCCACGCAGTCACGGGGAGTAAGTGCAAACTCCACACAGGCAGTTACCCAAGGCCGGAATTGAACTGTGTTCTCTGGTGCTGTTAGGTGGCAGTGCTAACCCACTGTGCCACCGTGCCATCCAAATATTGTTGCATTATAAATTAAAACATTATACAATGATTCAACTTGTGGTGCGATAGTTAATATGATATTTGGGAAATATTGAGAAGACCATTGTCTTTGGTCTCTACTCAAAATTCTTTCCCCTTGCTACCCATCCCAGTCCTCTCCCTGTCAACTGCCTGGGGCTGAACAAGCTTGTGGTCATATTTGACCCTGGTTGTGTCCTGAACACAAAACAATCTCATATCATTAAAACTATTCATTTCAACCTCATCATCACCTGATTCTTCCATGCTTCAGCACATTTGTTGCTAAAATTCTCATCCATGCTTTTCATCACCTTGAGACATTAGAAAAAACTTGCGTATTCTTGCGTGGATGCGGACATTGCTGGATTGTCTCATTGCTACCTTTTATTGTCCTTGAGAAGATGGGGAGAGAGCTGACTTGTTAAACCGCTGCAGTCCCTGAGATGTAGGTTACAGGATTTTGACCCCGTGACAATGAAGGAACAACAATATGTTTCCAAGTCAGGATGATGCGTGGCTTGGAAGACAACTTGCAGGTTGTGTTCCCACACATCTGATACATTTTTCCTTCTAAGTGGTGGTTGTTGCAATTTTGTAAGGTCCTGTATAAGGAGGTTTGACGAGTTGCTGCAGAGCAACGTGCAGATGGTGCACAGCTGCCACTGTGCGTTGGCGGTGGATTAAATGAATGTTGATGGTGGTGATGGGGTGCCAGGAAAGTGGCTGCTTTGTCCTGAATGGTATGTTGGAGCTGCACACATCCAGGCAAGCGCATTCTATCGCAGACAATTCTGCTCTGACAAAGAGTCATCCAGACTCGAAACGTTAGCTCCCTTTTCCACAGATGCTGTTAGACCTGCTGAGATAGTCCAGTATTTTCTGTTTTTGTTTCAGATTCCAACATAATAATAATAATCGATTATTGTCACAAGTAGGCTTCAATGAAGTTACGGTGAAAAGCCCCTAGTCGTCACATTCCAGCACCTGTTCAGGGAGGCTGGTACAGGAATTGAACCCACGCTGCTGGCATTGTTCTGCATTATAAGCCAGCTGTTTAGCCCACTGTGCTAAACCAGCCCCATCCAGAGTAATTTGTTTTTATCATTTGATCACATTCCTAACTTGTGTCTTGTATATGGTGGACAGGCTTTGGAGAGTCAGGAGGTCTCTGGCCTGCTCTTGCAGCCATTTATATGGTCAGTCCAGTTCAGTTTCTGGCCAATTCCAGGGTGCTGGTAGTGCATTCAAATCCGTTACTTGTGGGATTGCTTAGCTTTGTCTATCACACGCTGCTACTGTTCTCTATGCAAAACGTCTTGTGTTGTATCTTCAAAATGACACCTCACTTTTATGTATGATTTATCCTGGCATGCCCTCTTGCACCCTTCATTGAACCTACGGACTATTTGAATGCATTCCTGAGCGGTATCCCACATTCGCCATATTAACTGAAGGTCATCAAAAACTCTACTACCTGTGCACGCCAATCGCAACTGGGTTCATTAAGCTGCACTGACACTTGATTAAACAATACCTTGATTTTAACATTCTCAAATTGTTCCCGTCACAAGCTCTGTGATCTCCTCCACACCACACCAAAATCATCTGTCCTCTAATTCTACTCTCTTGAGTATCATAGAATTTACAGTGCAGAAGGAGGCCATTCAGCCCATCGGGTCTGCACCGGCTCTTGAAAAGAGCACCCTACTTAAACCCATGCCTCCACCCGCAACCCCATAACCCAGCAACGCCACCTAACCTTTGGACAAGAAGGGACAATTTAGCATGGCCAATTCACCTAACCTGCACATCTTTGGACTGTGGGAAGAAAAGGGAGCACCCGGAGGAAACCCACGCAGACACGGGGAGAAAGTGCAGACTCCACACAGACAATCACTGAGGCCGGAATTGAACCTGGGACCCTGGAGATGTGAGGCAGCAATGCTAACCACGGTACCACCGTGCCGTATTCCCAGTTGTAATCACTCCACTGTTTCTGGCTGTGCCTTCCGTTGCCTTAGCCCTAACCTCTGAAAATTCCTCCCTAAACCTCTCTTCTCTTTCCTCATTTAAGACACTCTTAAAACTTATATTTGACTGAGTTTTTGGCCATCAGCAATAATATCTAATGTGATTCGGTCTCAAATTTTTGCTTAATAATGCTCCTCAGAGATCCCTGGGACATGTTATTATCTTAAGGTTGCTGTATAAATACAAGTTATTGTTATGTACAAAACAAATTTTAAAATCTGTTTTTTTGCTCTAATATTCAATTTACAAATGGAATATCGAGATGTACAGCTTTGTGATGTGTGATTACTGAAAAGGTGATTTTTGCGAGCAACGATAAAGAAAAAAATAATTCATCAAGTGACAAACCAACAGCTTAATTAGGTTTTAAAATCTACAATATCCTGTTCAAGATTAACATCAAGGAAGAATCACGAATGGTACTGCTGACCTTTACAATTACAGGCAATTCTCACATTAACCCTGTGATATAACCCTCTCAGTATATTCTACCCATCATTTATTTCTCAAAAAAAACCCTGTGCCCTGATTTTGCTAAGCTCATCAATTTTAAGATTACAAATCCCAACACAAATGTTTTCTGTCTTTGACACCCAGGGGGTGATTCTCCCATGCCGCGCCGTATGGGAGAATCACCGTTGAATTTAATATATACTGTGGTTATTACAATATCAATTAGTATAAACATTGCAAAGGATCGTAAATTAAAAGATTATGTAATTTATTGTTGCATATTATAATGGCCTGACCTTTCCAGAGACAATAACAGCGAAGCTAATATTACTCATTATTATAATGGGGTAAATCAAATTGCAAATTCCAGTACCTGCACATCAGACTTAAATGCAGAAATTCTGAAGTTGTTGTCACAGTACCTCGCTCCTTTTCGGGGTGCATTATAACAATCTTGCCGAATAGATTTAGCACTGAAATCAACATATTTGCATGACACTGCACAGTTCCCCATTTGTTCCCAAGGAACGTGCCTGAAGTTAAAAGTGGTAAGTGTGGTAAGTGATAATTACTACCAACAAGAACAACCCCTGTAGATCTAAGCAAATACATTTTACAAGTGTGGAGTTTGATTCCTTCAGAGCTTAATACATGTTGGAGATTTGGGAATGTAAAAACGTAAAAGAATATTAGTGTTTCACCTGATTTGATTTCCTTCTTTATCTCTTGCTTAATACCATTTGTCTTTCACAATCCTTATATTGCTTTTTGCACCATATTCAAATGAATACTCTCAGCGATATACTTTCTGGTTTAAACCTGAAATCTGGATATCAACAGGGGTTGTTTGCCTGCTAGTTCAATTTCCCCACATGGTGGCAGGAATACATGGCAGTGCCTGGTAGATCCGACCCTGAGCTGGGAATTAATTTATCCTCGTTCCATGGGGATAGTCTGATTCCCAATTTGGGAAATGAAATGAAATGAAAATTGCTTATTGTCACAAGTAAGCTTCAAATGAAGTTACTGTGAAAAGCCCCTAGTTACCACATTCCGGCGCCTGTTCGGGGAGGCTGGTACGGGAATTGAACCATGCTGCTGGCCTGATTTGGTCTGCTTTCAAAGTCAGCGATTTAACCCTGTGCTAAACAGCCTTTAGAAGGGAGCTTTGTTCGTTCAAGCAGAGATTGCACGGCTGGAAGACGCATTCTTGTTTCTCTTGGCCCACAAGCAGTGCTGTGACAGGAATTACCTTCTCAAAGCTGTCTTTGCCTTGTTTTAGCTATGGGCTTTCCTGCGCCCTGAATACTAGGGGCAGGAGTAGGCAATTCAGCCCCCCCCCCCCCCCCCCCGCAGAGCCTGCTCCGCCATTAAATTCAAATATGACTGATCTCATCTCAGCCTCATTTCAACCGCCTTGCCCGCTCCCCATATAAAACTCTATCTCGTCCTTAAATTTGTTTGCTGTTCCAACACCCACTGCATTCTTAGATAGAGAATTCCACGGATCCACAACCATTTCTGTGAAGTAATTTTTCCTCATTTCTTTAAAGAGACTTCATAGAATTTACAGTGCAGAATGAGACCATTCAGCCCATCGCGTCTGCACTGGCTCCTGGAAAGAGCATCTCACTTAAGCCCACACCTCCACCCCCGTAAACCAGTAACCCAACTAACTCAAGGGCAATGTCGCATGGCCAATCCACCTAACCTGCACATCTTTGGACTGTGGGAGGAAACCTAGCACCCAGAGGAAACCCAAGCAGACACAGGGAGAACATGCAAACGCCGCCCAGACAGTGACCCAAGCCAGGAATCGAACCTAGAACCCTGAGGCTGTGAAGCAACTGTGCTAACCACTGTGCTGCTGTGCCACCCCTGTTTTACGTTGGCCACTCCTTAGCCGAAAGCTATGGCCTCTCGTTCTAAAATGCCCAGCAAGGGGAAACAAGTATTCTACGTCAACCCTGTTAATCCCTTTTAGCAACTGACAGAGCTCAAATAGATTTCTTCTAATTCTTCTAAGCTCCAGCAAGCATAGGTCTAAACTGCTTAATTTCTGTTAATAAGACATGTCCTTCATCCCTGGAATAAATCTATTGAATCTTCTCTGAACAGTCTCTGATGCATTTACGTCCTTCTTTAAGTAGGGGGACCAAAACTGTGTGTTATACTCCCAATGCAGTCTCACCAATGCCCTATACAATTGTAACAACGCGTCCCTACTTTTCTTCTCTATTCCATTAGCAATGAATGCCAAAATTCTATTTGCCATCCTAATTACCTGCTGCACCTGCATACTAACCTTCTGCAGGGCATGCACAAGGACACCCAGATCCCTCTGCACCAAAGCATTTTGAAGTTTCTCTCCATTTGTTAAGTTGCCTTTTTATTCCTGTAACCAAATTGGATAAGCTCACACTTGTCCACGCTAACTTACGTCTGCCAAATTTTGACCCACTCACCTAACTTATCCATATCCATTTGTAAATTTCTTATTTCTTCATTGCAACTTACTGTCCCACCTATTTTAGTGTCATCTGAAAATTTGTCAATTGTACATTCTACCCCTGAAAATCCAAGTCATTAATATAGATTGTAAATAGTTGGGGCGTGAGGACCGAACCTTGTGGCAAACCATTAGTTACAGGTTTGCAGCCAGAAAAGTCCCATCAAACCCTATTCTCCACTTTCTGTTGGTTAGTCAATCCTCTATCCAAGGTAATATATTACCATCGATCTCATGGGATCTTATTTGTGAATTAACCTTTTGTGTGGATTCTTATCAAATGCTTTCTGGAAGTCCAGATATACTGCATCTACAGGAACCCCATGTCCACTTTGCTTGTTACATCTACAAAGATCTCCAGAAAATTAGTCAAACATGATTTACCATTCATAAAACCATGCTGACTCTGATGGCTGCCTCATGTAAGATGATCGACGTAGGTTACATCAGAGGTTGCCAACCCTATTACCACATTAAACGGTATGGATAAAGTAGACATGGAAAGGATGCTTCCTCTTGTGAGGCATTCTAGAATGAGAGGTCATAGTCTTTGGATAAGAGGAAGCATATTAAAAACAGAGTTAAGGAGAAACTACTTCTCCCAAAGGATTATGAATCTGTGGAATTCACTATCCCAGAGTACGGTGGATGCTGGCACTGAGAGTAAATTTAAGGAGGAGTTAGACAGATGTTTAATTGGTAATGGGTTGAAGGGTTATGGAGAACAGGCAGGACGGTGGAATTAAGGCCAGGATGAGATCAGCCATGATTGAATGGCGGAGTAGCTTAGATGGACAAGGTGGCCTCATTCTGCTCCTGTGTCGTATGAACTTATGAACTTATTAAGTTGCTTTCTGAGAGCTGGCTGGATGCCCACCCTTCGTGTCACCTCCCCGGACTTGAAAAATGAGTGGGTTGGTGTCTGGTTGGGGCAGGGTTCAGATGTTTAAACCTTCCACCCGCTACCCATTCCTAAATGACTTATTTTTGTGTTTAAAATGCACCTTTGTAAGAATGCTTTACATAGAATTTTTTTTTTTTAATCATAGAATTTACAGTGCAGAAGGAGGCCATTTGGCCCATCGAGTCTGCACCGGCTCTTGGTAAGAGCACCCTACCCAAGGTCCACACCTCCACCCTATCCCCATAACCCAGTAACCCCACCCAACACTTAAGGGCAATTTTGGACACGAAGGGCAATTTTTAGCATGGCCAATCCACCTAACCTGCACATCTTTGGACTGTGGGAGGAAACCGGAGCACCCGGAGGAAACCCACGCACACACGGGGAGGATGTACAGACTCCGCACAGACAGTGACCCAAGCCGAAATCGAACCTGGGACCCTGGAGCTGTGAAGCAATTGTGCTATCCACAATGCTACCGTGCTGCCCCTTAATCTAATTGGTTCAAGAGCCTTACAATTTCTTTCCTTGCCCACAGATGCTATGCAGAGATCAATGCACTGGGTCGGATGTCAGATTTGTGCCAATCTCCACTGAAAACATCACAAAGGTCTTCGTGGGCAGCTACCAGCAAGGTGAAAGGTTTCTTTTTTCCACAGCTTGTAAACTCCAAGCTCCACATTAGTCCTGATGCAACGTGACACAATATCCATTCGAATTTGACAAAAATTGTCAGGTGAGAGTTGCCCAAAGACATGACTGCGAAATGAGAGAAAATAGAATTCTTGCACAAATCTTACTGAAACGCTTAATATAAAGTATTCATTACTGGTCTCTGACTGCCAGCAACGCTGCTTATTATCAATTAACGATAATAAGTTTCAAAAAATGGTTGAAATCATAGCCGCAATCTCAGGTTGGCAGAGGATTGGTTTATTTTTTAAATGCCATCGATTTTTCCTTGGCATGTCCTCCTCTTCTCTAAAGCTTGTGGGAATGATCAGAGTGTCCCCTCTGAACTTGTTTCGCATTAAAACAGTAATCAGGGTCCTAGGAACCCAATGTCTGCGCTGAAACGATGCCACTGCCTGAATCGTGCAGGCCCCTTTGAGAACCCAGCAGTTGGTCCTTCTTCAGATGGCACCAGCTGCACCATCAGAGTTAATAACAAGTTAAAGCAGCCAATCTCATTTTGAGAGCCTTTCATGCCAGGAAAATGCAGTTAAAATCAACTCCAGTAACATCAAGTCTGACCTCGAGTTAAGTGTGTTTTGATTGGAGCACCCAGCTGCTGGAAATTGCAGGAAAACCACATTGGTTATCTTTAACAAGGTCTTCAACAGAACATCTTATTGCTAATGTCCATTAATCAGTTTTGGAGGAATGCGAACCTTTAAGCTCTCGAGTAGGCATTAATGAATTCTGACCTTGCAGAATTTTTGATTATGGAGAAAAATACGGCCCAATTGATGTAGTTAAAAACCTTACATAGTGTGTCCAATGCACTTGAGTGAAAAAACATTTCTGTTGTTCAAACAAAGGAGATGTGCACTTATTCGCTGCATAAACAAATGCTAGCTCTAACCATGGCAACCTTCCCTTTCATCATTTTGACAATGTGGGATCATACAAATGTATGAATTAGGAGCAGGAGTAGGCCACTCGGCCCCTCAAGCCTGTCCCGTCATTCAATAAAATCGTGGTTGATCTGTTTGTAACCGCGGCCTCACATTCCTGCCTACCCCCGATAACCTTTCACCCCCTCTTGTTGATTACGGTCGGCCCATTTGCCCACCTGTCTTCCATCCAGATCCCACTGAAATAAACTTAAGCTAAAAACGTCCCAATTACATTTTAGGTGCCCACTGGGGCACATCCACGACCTCACTGCATGCTACAAACATACAGATAAGCGAACTAGGAGCAAGGGTAAGCCACTCAGCCCCACAGGCCTGTTCCACCAGACAATAAAATCATGGCGGATCTGAATGCAACCTCAACACACCATCCTTGCCTAAACTTACACCACCTTGTTAATCAAGAATCAATCTTGCTCTGCCTTCAAAATATTTTTCAAATCTGCTTCCCCAATTCTCCCCATTTGTCTTACATGAATGATCCCCTATTTTTATACAGTCACCCCTAGTTCTAGATTCTCCCACAAGGGGAAACTGTATCCTCTCCACATCCACCCTCTCATACCCCTCAGTCTCTTCAAGGTTTTGTACAACTCGCCTCTTACTCTTCTAAACTCCAGTGGATACAAACCTAACCTCTTCAACCTTTCCTCATCAGACAACCCGTCCAGTTCTGTTATTAGTCAAGTAAATCTTCTCTGAAATGCTTCCAGCACGTTCACATTTTTCCTTAAATAATGAGGCCAACACCATATAGAATACTCCAGATGTGATCTCACCAATGCCCTGTACAACTGAAGCATAACCTCGAGACTTTGGTGAGAAATTCCCTCACATTACATTCTATTAGCTTTCCGAATTACTGGCAGTATCTGTATACTAGCCTTTTGTGATTCATGCCCTATGACACTAAGACCCTCTGTACCTCAGAGCTTTGCAATCTCACACCATTTAGATAATAAGCTTAATTTTTATTTTTCCTGCAAAAACTTCACATTTGCCCACATTATACTCCATTTGCCAGAGCTTTTCCCACTCACTTACTTAACCTATCTATGTCCCTTTGTAGCCTTCTTATATCCTGTTCATTATTTACTTTTCTACCTATCTTTATTGTCATCGGCAAATTAGGGGCATCACGGTAGCACAGTGGTTAGCACTGTTGCTTCACAGCGCCAGGGTTCCGGGTTCAATTCCTGGCTTGGGTCACTGTCTGTGCACAGTCTGCACGTTCTCCCTGTGTCTGCATGGGTTTCCTCCGTGTGCTCCGATTTCCTCCCAGGAATCCTGAAAGACGTGCTGTTAGGTAATTTGGACAATCTTAATTCTCCCTCAGTGTACCCGAACCGCTGCCGGAAAGTGGCGACTAGGGGCTTTTCACAGTAACTTCATTGCAGTGTTAATGTAAGCCTACTTGTGACAATAAAAATTATTATTATAAGATTCAACAATCATACCTTCAGCCCCTTCATCCAAATCCTTTTTAGAAACTGTAAAAAGTTGTGGTCCCAGCACTGATCATTGTGATGCACCACTCGTCACACCCTACCAACCAGAAGAAGACCCATCTATGCCAACCCTCTCTTTCCTGTTAGCTCGCCAATCTTTAGTTCATGCCAATATGTTACCCAGTACACCATAACCTTTTATTTTGCACAACAAGCTTTGATATTGCACCTGATCAAATGCCTTCTAAGTACAGAACATCCACCAGTCCCCCTTTATCCACAACACAGGTGACTCATTCAAAGAATTCTAAACAAATTGGTTGAACATGACACCTATTTCACAAAACCATTTTGACTCTGCCCGATTACCTTGCATTTTGTGTTATCAAGGGTGAAGGTTCAAAATCCGTGTTTAATTCTTTTGCCATAGCCCTGCTTTCTATTGCCAATACCCGCACCTTCCATAGGACCAATGCTCGGTTTGTTAGCTCTTTTCCTATTGAAATACCTGCAGAAAATCTTACTGTCCGTCTTTATATTACTGGCTAGCTTTCACTTGGACTCTAGTTTTTCCATCCTTCTCAATCATACAGTCATTCTCTCCAATCTTCTGACCTACCCCTCATCTTTGCGCAAATATATACTTTTTCTTTAAGTGATCAGTTCCACACCATATTTTTATAAGAATCTGTCCTGAAAACATTCTATTAACTCACCCTCCAGCCTAGTTTTGCCAATTTGATTCATCCATTGTATATGAAGATCAAAATCTCCCACTATTATTGCAGTGCCTTTCTTGGAATCCTCCAATATTTCTTAACTGATACTTTGTTCCACAGCGTAGCCACTGTCAAGGGGCTAGTGAACCTCTCCCACCATTGTTTTCTTTCCTATGCTATTTCTTATCTCCACCCAAACTGATTCTTCATTTTGATCTTCTGAACCAAGGTCATGACTGCACTTAATGACGATGTGCGAGGAAAATGCGGCGAGATCGCGTTTTCAGATTTTACAGGTCCGCCGCTGGTGGCAAAACGGAAATCAAGCCAAGGAAGACTGGGAACTTCATTTAAATACATTATAATATAATTAGCAAGTCCCCCCACCAGGGCTTCCCCCTCATTGAATATTCTATGGTCATGGCATGGCGTCACGGTGGCGCAATTTGCAACAGCTGTATAAAAACAAGAGTGCGGCGACCTCACCTGCGAAGGGGATATCTGATATGAGCGCCCAGGTCGCCATCACTCGCAAAGGTGTTGGTCGCAAAGGGGACAGTGGAGAGGACCATAGACAGTGAATAGACCATATTGTTGTGCAATTTATTTTGGGGTTGTTGTCACGTTACTATCAATGACAACCAGTTATATGAACTGCAACCTTCTACTTCCTGGTTTAATGTGAAGGGGCCAAGATTTTATTTAAGTGCCTGTGATTGAACTTTGTGATGGCCTCACCATTACAAGGACTTGTCTTTTCTTTTGCCTCAACTGGCTTCAATGGGAAGCATCAAGGACATGAAAAAATTCAATTCAAACCCTGACAATAACAACTCATTGCCTTATATTAATCAGAATAGTGTCTACATTTATGCAGCGCGCATTGAATAAGAGTCTATTACATTCCTCCTGGCGTAACAATGTGACAAATCAAAAAGTTAACCTCCATGTACCTGTGTTACCCAATTGCTTGTGGCTGCATCAAGAGCATCATTGACACACAGGAGAACAAATTGTCTGCTCACTCTGCTGACTGCCAACTCTGAAACTAAACATAGCCCTGGAACTATTAACACAGTTCTCAAATGAGTTCGACTCTCTACTAATCTAACTGTAGTAACTCAGTCTAACTGTACCAGCTTGCTCTAAGCCACGTGCTGTGGTGTGATGCTGCTGATCAACCCTGTCTAACTCTCTAGATGTCTGTCTGTGGAAAGAGGCAGGGTGTGAGTGCCTCATCCCTTTTATGTTTATGCCATGCCCCCTTGTGGTGATGCCACCCCTGAGTGTCCTGACTGCCCATTGGTTGTGTCCTATTATGAGTGTTCATTGGTTGCATGTTTGCATATCATGACATTCCCCACTCGGTTTTAGAGATGTAATCTAAAAAACCTGGAATGTTGGACGTGCCTGTCTAGCTGTATTCCTAGAGTCGTTCACATGATCAGTATTGGGTCTTGTACCCTCTACAACTTTAAGAATTCCAGGATTAATGAGTATTATTTCTCTTGCTTGAGATCAAAATCATATTTCCCAGTGAACTGCCTTCAGCAGTAGATGGAAGCAAAGCAACTGGAGCGTCTGCAATTTGAGTTTTCCTTTTCCCCTTTGCTAAATCTCCAGGGCTCTGTTTAGTTTTGTGCATCAACAGGAAGAGTGAGAACAGCACCCACCGATGTGAATCCACCACTAACCCCACTGCAGATTGATTTCAACACTCCCATTTTCTATACAGAGCTTGTTTGAGGCCTCGAAGAGCTGAATGGCCTCCTCCTGCTCCTTGTTTCCAAAAAGCAGCTGCACTTCTATTGATAAATGCAGAACCTCCGGAGGGAGGGAGGCACAATTTTGGTGCAACCTTTAAAAATGTGCAGATAATGACCAACGTTGTCACTTTTCTACAAAAAGGGTAAACATCAGTTTTCAAGGCTGCAAGCAACCAAAGTGACTCCCATAATCTCAAACGCAGCTGTGCATAAGTCAGGCCAAAAGAGCAAGATGATTGGGCACTGTGGGCTGGAGGTTTAGTGAGAGTCTGATGCAGTTTGATTGGAAGGAGATGGTTGGAGCAGTCACTGATACCTCCACTTGGAGGAAGTACAATTGGTTCAGAAGGTAAGATAAGTCCAGTAATTTATGCCACATAGAACACAGAACATAGAACATTACGTCGCAGTACAGGCCCTTCGGCCCTCGATGTTGCGCCGACCTGTGAAACCACTCTAAAGCCCAACTACACTGTTCCCTTTTGTGTTGGGTGCTCTAAGGTACAGACAAACCAACACGGTTGTGATTGGTACAACGCAGTTTTATTCTATTAAACTATTTATACAATTAACTTGGTACTCAGCACATTGTGACTGTGTGAGTGTCTTGCTTTGAGGTCCTGGCCCTGTGCCGTCTCCTGATGGACGGCCCAGGAAGTGTTGTGTTCCTTGTTTTATACTGTGTCTGCTCTTGTCTGTGATTGGCTGTCGTGTTATGTGTGCTAATTGGTCCGTTGCTCTGTCTATCATTATGTATGTGTTATGATGTGTATTTGAATATCATGACACCCTTATCATCCATATGTCTATCCAATGACCATTTGAATGCCCTTAGTGTTGGCGAGTCCACTACTGTTGCAGGCAGGGCATTCCACGCCCTTACTACTCTCTGAGTAAAGAACCTACCTCTGACATCTGTCTTATATCTATCTCCCCTCAATTTAAAGCTATGTCCCCTCGTGCTAGACATCACCATCCGAGGTAAAAAGCTCTCACTGTCCACCCTATCCAATCCTCTGATCATCTTGTATGCCTCAATTAAGTCACTTCTTAACCTTCTTCTCTCTAACGAAAACAGCCTCAAGTCCCTCAGCCTTTCCTCATAAGATCACCTTGCATTTAGCTCCTTGCATCTCATTCTTTCACTCACGGTATCAGGATGGCAAGAGTTACCCCCACCCAACCAAGAACCACCCACCCAATGATCAGCAAAACCTCCTGCCACAGATAAAGTCTGCAAGCATTCTAGCTGTACATATTTCTGAGACATATTGATAACCAAAACTTTTGGATGTGGGGTGCCATGTTAAAGTTTACAAATTATGCTAAATTTGAAAATGCCATAAAAGCTAAGAAGATCATAACAGACTTCTAGAAGGCCTTGATAGACTGATAACCTGGGCAGTGAGGTAGCAAATTAAATTTGCCACGTAGAAGTTTGAAGTACAGATTAGAAAACATTAGGAAAGGCAATCAAAACTAAATGCTACCATCTGAAAGCAGGAGGTGCGTGTGTTTGTGTGTGTGTGTGGGCGTGTTGATGTGTGTTGATGTGGATGTGGGTGTGTTGATATGTGTGTGTGTGTGGGCCTGTATGTGTTGTGTGTGGGTGTGTTGATGTGCGTGTGGGTGTGCTGATGTGTGTCTGTGGGTGTGTTGATGTGTGTGTGGGTGTGGGTGTGTTGATGTGTGTGTGGGTGTGTTGATGTGTGTGTGGGTGTGTTGATGTGTGTGGGTGTGTTGATGTGTGTGTGGGTGTGTTGATGTGTGTGTGGGTGTGTTGATGTGTGTGGGTGTGTTGATGTGTGTGTGTCGGTGGGTGTGTGTGTGTGTGTTGATGTGTGTGTGGGTGTGTTGATGTGTGTGGGTGTGTTGATGTGTGTGTGGGTGTGTTGATGTGTGTGTGGGTGTGTTGATGTGTGTTGATGTGGGTGTGTGTGGGGGCTGTGTGTGTGTGGGTGTGTGTATGGGTGTGGGTGTGTGGGTGTGTTGATGTGTGTGTGTCGGTGTGTGTGTGTGTTGATGTGTGTGGGTGTGTTGATGTGGGTGTGTGTGGGGGCTGTGTGTGTGTGTGTGTGTGGGTGTGTGGGTGTGGGTGTGTGAGTGTGTTGATGTGTGTGGGTGTGTGTGTGTGTGTGTGTGTGTGTGTTGATGTGGGTGTGTGTGGGGGCTGTGTGTGTGGGTGTGTGTGTGGGTGTGGGTGTGTGAGTGTGTTGATGTGTGTTGATGTGGGTGTGTGTGGGGGCTGTGTGTGGGTGTGTGTGGGTGTGGGTGTGTTGATGTGTGTTGATGTGGGTGTGTGTGGGGGCTGTGTGTGTGTGGGTGTGGGTGTGTGTGGGGGCTGTGTGTGTGGGTGTGGGTGTGGGTGTGGGTGTGTGTGTGGGTGTGTGTGTGGGTGTGTGTGTGGGTGTGTGTGTGGGTGTGGGTGTGTGTGTGGGTGTGTGTGTGGGTGTGGGTGTGTGAGTGTGTTGATGTGTGTGGGTGTGTGTGTGTGGGTGTGTTGATGTGTGTGGGTGTGTTGATGTGTGTTGATGTGGGTGTGTGTGGGGGCTGTGTGTGGGGGCTGTGTGTGTGGGTGTGTGTGTGGGTGTGGGTGTGGGTGTGGGTGTGTGTGGGTGTGTTGATGTGTGTGGGTGGGTGTGGGCTTTCTTTGTATTGGCATACTCTCAGCGTCAGAAATATCCCACAGTGTGATGGAACGTATTGTTGAAGGCATTCAGGGTGTTCGAGTATACGTCAATGATATCATCATTTGGGTGTCACCCAAGAGGAACGTAATGATAGGCTAATTAGGGTATTATAAAATATCAGAAGAAATGGGCTACGGCTCAATAAGGCCAGATGTCAGTTTCACGTAAAGGAAATAATATTCCTAGGAGACAGATTATCTGCTCAAGGTATGGAGCCTGATGACATGAAGATACAAGCCATCATAAATACACCTCGATCTACAGATAGAAAGGGAGTAGTAGTAAGAGTACTGGGCATAATCAACTTCATTGGAAAGTTCGTACCAAATCTCTCAGCAAAGACTGCATGTCGTAGACATATTCTGAAGAAAGTGAACAACTTCACTTGGACTGAACAGCATGAACAAGAATAGATAACACTAAAGAAAACGACCACACCAGTATTAACATTTATCGATCCAACAAAAAATACCAAGATTTCAGCAGATGCATCGAAGGATGGTCTAGGTGCAGTATTAGTGCACTAGGAAAATGGTCGTGATTGGAAACCAGGAGCATATGCTTCAAGATCTATGACAGAATCTGAATATCATTACGCACAAATAGAAAAAGAGTGCTGAGGGCGAGTGAATAGTTTGGAGAAATTCCATAGCTACGTATATGGTCTACCTAATTTAGTTGTTGAGAAAGATCATAGACCGTTGGTTGCAATAGTCAAGAAGAATCTCAGTGAGATGACAACGCATTCAACGTCTAATGTTGGAACTTCAGAGCTGTGTCTTTGAATTAATCTATACACCTGGCAAGCACATTGTGGTAGAGGATGCATTAACTAGAGCTACAACAGCACAAGATGAACAGCACAAGGGCAGCACGGTAGCATTGTGGATAGCGCAATTGCTTCATAGCTCCAGGGTCCCAAGTTCGATTCCCGGCTTGGGTCACTGTCTGTGCGGAGTCTGCACATCCTCCCCGTGTGTGCGTGGGTTTCCTCCGGGTGCTCCGGTTTCCTCCCACAGTCCAAAGATGTGCAGGTTAGGTGGATTGGCCATGATAAATTGCCCTTAGTGTTGGGTGGGGTTACTGGGTTATGGGGATCGGGTGGAGGTGTTAACCTTGGGTAGGGTGCTCTTTCCAAGAGCCGGTGCAGTCACGATGGGCCGAATGGCTTCCTTCTGCACTGCAAATTCTATGTCTATGTCTATGACAATTCCATTTGAGAGGTTGTGCAGGTTAATGCAGATATGATTACGGAAACACTACCAGTATCGGATGCAAAGACAAAACTGATTGTTGAAGAAACAAAGAAGGATGAAGTATTACAAATGGTGATGCATAATCACAGCAATGGATGGCCGAAAGGTTCATGTTCTACGTATCACCGCATACGATCAGAGCTAAGCGGAGCAAATGGTTGTACGGCCCATCTCAGGAGTGTGGTCATTTTAGAACAAAAACTGTATTCAGAGCACCGGAAGATACAGATAATGAGGCAGAGCAGCAGCAGAGAAGGAAAGGACAGGAAGCAAATCCACTACCCCGAGGGACATCCTACCCCAGCTGCACAAAGATTTGAGGGCTGGGAATTGGCCTGTTTGGTCACATGAAGACTCGTGCCAGAAAAATCACAAACCTGCGTAGACATCACCTTCACATTGGAGGGCAGCCAACAAAGATGAGGCGACCAAATTTGGTAATGTACATCTTTTGTCTGATAGCATTCAATTTGAGATGGTGCTTTTTAGATTGATATTAGTCCCAATATCCTGGGCCTAAATTCAATCCCTCTGTTTGAATTTCCCTTCTGACCGTACCAGTGACAGTTTTCTTGGAATCAAATCAAGTGAGGTCCAAATGCAGCTGCTGCTCGTCTCAGGTGATTTGAGGATTTGTTCCAACCTGGCCAATGTTACCTTTAGTCAGAGAGGATGTGAATAAATATGAACATAATTAGGTGGAACATAGATAATTATGTAGAATTCAGATAGATTTAGGACATTACATTCTTTGGAATAAAGGTTCTCTTAACACAAATGAATTAAAACAGAAAAGGGTTAAAGTTTCACCCATACAGGGACATCTCTGACGCTTGACTTAGATTCTTAGATCATATGGTTGTTACTTAATGATCTTGGAGTTTTCTGGAATGTCTTCGATAGCCTGTTTTGAACATGGGTAATCTGATGCAGGCTGTTACATGCAAAACAGAAGATTACTAGAACGATGGAAGCAATTCTCCCAACAAATTGCGAAATGTAGTCTTCAGCGAGAACAAAGAACAAAGAACAATACAGCACAGAAACAGGCCCTTCGGCCCTCCAAACCTGTACCAGTCATGATACCAACCTTTGCCAAAATCCTAAGCACTTCCTTGTGCTGTATCCCTCTATACCCATCCTATCCATGTATTTGTCAAGATGCCTTTTTAACGCCGTTAATGGATCTGCTTTCACAACCTCCCCTGGCAAAGAATTCCAAGCACTCACCACCCTCTGCATAAAAAACCTGCCTCGCACATCTCCTCCAAACTGTGCCCCATGGACCTTAAACCTATGCCCCCTGTCCATCCACTCTAGCCATGCCCCTCATAATCTTGCAATCTTGCGATTCCTACCAGGTGATCGGCCAGTTCGCAATCTACCCACACTTAGAAATTAGTTTGGAGGCTGGGGTAAACTGCGCCCTGAATGAGGTGTATGGGGCCTTAAGATGCCAGCAGGTCCGGCTCCTCAGAGATCAAAGAATGTCCCCATCTCAGACTAACAGTCCCCACCCCACCACCCCCCAAGCCCCCTTCTCGCCGACAAACATTCCCTCCACCTATCGCCAGCATTAGGCCACCCCCCCTGCATCCCCGCCAATCACTGGTCCCACCTCCAGGTGAGCCACAACCCACTAGGGGGGTCACCAAATGCCACCCACTTAATGCAACCCCCCTTCAAGACCCATTAATTCCCCCCCTTTCAGGCACTCCTCCTTCAGGTCCCCACCTTATAACCTGCCACCCCCTCAGGTTCCACCCCCTGGGCAGTGCCAACCTGCCACCCTGGCAGTGCCAATCTGGCAGTGCAATGTTGGCATATACAGGGTGTTGGGGGAAATGCCAGGGCAATGCCCTGCCATGTTCCCAACCACAGGGGAGCTACAATAGCCTCCAAGCAGCCCTCCTCCTCCTTCGGTGTGGTCATCATATCTGGTCTCCGTTGGTGGGGACCAATCATGTTTTGCACCAGCTTTACACTGTGCCGGCAGTTGAGAGAATTGCAGGAGCTGGGAGAATCGGCTTTAAACAGATCCTGAATATTTGAATGAGGAATTAGATATGCTCACCTGGTTCACGCCCAGTGAGGGTGTGAAACAGTTCACGCCAGCTAGAGCTAGCCAGGAGCATCGGAAACTGTTTGGTGCCCGGCACAAATCCACTTTCGGGCCTCTCCAGGAATTCTCCTGACCTAGAGGGATTTAGGCCGGGCGCCACTGCATAAATGTCTCATGAACGATCAAGATGGCAGCCTGATAGCTGGATTTCCTGTGAACCCGTCGTATTCCATGCCACGCATAGATTTGCATGGTGTGGAACATTGAATTACATCCTGCTCTACAACCGCAAGGGGATCATAAAACTAGTGCAATTCAGCTCTGGCAGGAGAACATGCGCTGAGAATATACATGGAGAATCCTACCCATAGTGTCCCAAATGGAGAATCCCACCCCCTGCATCCTGGAAAATTGTGTTGCCGATCCTGTCCCTCTCTTAACCATGTCTCAGTGATAGCAATGACATTATACCCCAATGTTTAAATTTGTGCTCTCAATTCATCTGCCTTGTCCATCAGACTCCTTACATTAAAATAAATACCATCCAATCTTGCCAGGCAAGACAATATATGCCTTCGTGACTCACTTGATGTCTCTTCTAATTTTGACTGTACATCTATTCCTGCTGAACCTTTTCTCTTGATCCCAGGCCGCTGCCAAGTTAGTTGAAACCCTCCCCAACTGCCCTAGCAAACCTCCCTGCAAGGACACTGTCCCATTTCAGTTCACGTGCAAAGCGTCTGCCTTGTGCAAGTTCCACCATCCCCCAAAACAGTCCCAATGTCGCAGAAATCTAATGCCCTCTCTCCTGCACTATCTCTCCAGCCACGCATTCATCTGGACTCACCTCCTATTTCTATATTCACTAGCACATGGCACCAGAAGTAATCCAGAGATTACGACATTCTGCGACCTGTTCTTTTAATCTACCTCCTAGCTCCCTCATGCTGCTTTTAGGACCTAATCCCTTTTCCGTCCAATAGATTCTGAAGATGCCTTCCTTTAAATGGTACTTTTCTGCCAATCCACAGAATCCCTCCAGTGTAGAACGAGACCATTAGGCCCATCGAGTCTGTACCGACCCTCCAAAAGAGTACCCTACCCAGGCCCACTCCCCTGCCTTATCCCCGTAACTCAGTAACCCCACCTGCCCGTTGGACATTAAGGGGCAATTTAGCATGGCCAATCCACCTAACCTGCACATCTTTGGACTGTGGGAGGAAACCGGAGCACCCGGAGGAAACCCATGCAGACACAACGAGAACATGCAAACTGCACACAGACTGGCACTGTGAGGTAGCAGCGCTGACCACTGTGCCAACCCATAGTTGGAGTATAATGCGATGGTCACATGAGTAATGTTCATACAACATCACAACCAACCTGGTGCTAGCTGCTCCTCGGCACAGTTAATCTCTGCAAAAGACGTATTTGGATGGTGGGAGACGGGTTATCAGGCAAGGGGTGGTGTGTGTACATGCAGGGAACTAAATCGTATAAAATTAATATTGGCGGGTTCCCAACATAGTCTATCCGCGCTGGGGCCAGTGTTCACACGAGGTGGAAAACTAGAGGGGAAGAGTGGGCTTTAAACTAACTGTGAGGGGACGGTAGTGGTGGAGGAATCATGTCGGGAAAGACTGAATGAATTAAAGGGAAATGACAAGGCAATGGATCAAGGTAGCAGTACAGGTAACGATATTCAGATTACGGCAGATAACGATTGAGAACTTGAGAGTGTGCCAGCAGATCGAGTCAGATTTCACACAAACAGCAAGAAACCTGAATTAAGGGCTCAATTTCTGAAAACGTGCAGCATTCGCACCTAGAATAGAAGGTTTTGGTCGATGCTACAACCTCCATAAGAGGACGACCCAATTGATGTCCGCATGGGGCTCATGGAGTACAAGCCCCCTGACTGAGGGGCGGACACCTAACGAGCTGGTCAGTTCCCCGAAATAAAAACCGAGCCAGGATGGAGCCAGATCTCAGCATGGTCCTGGCAAAGACTTGCAATGTTGCTTACAAAGAATAAAGAACAAAGAAAAGTACAGCACAGGAACAGGCCCTTCGGCCCTCCAAGCCTGTGACGACCATGCCGCCCGTCTAAACTAAAATCTTCTACACTTCCTGGGTCCGTATCCCTCTATTCCCATGCTATTCATGTATTTGTCAAGATGCCCCTTAAACGTCACTATCGTCCCTGCTTCCACCACCTCCTCTGGCAGGGGAGTTCCAGGCACCCACTACCCTCTGTGTAAAAAAATTGCCTCGTACATCTCCTCCAAATCTTGCCCCTCACACCTTAAACCTATGCCCCCTAGGATTTGACCCCTCTACCCTGGGAAAAAGCCTCTGACTATCCACTCTGTCTATACCCCTCATAATTTTGTAGGCCTCTATCAGGTCACCCCTCAACCTCCGTCGTTCCAGTGAGAACAAATCGAGTTTATTCAACCTCTCCTCAGAGCTAATGCCCTCCATACCAGGCAACATCCTGGTAAATCTCTTCTGCACCCTCTCTAAAGCCTCCACATCCCTCTGGTAGTGTGGCGACCAGAATTGAACACTATACTCCAAGTGTGGCCTAACGAAGGTTCTATACAGCTGCAACATGACTTGCCAATTTTTATACTCAATGCCCCAGCAAAGGCAAGCATGCCGTATGCCTTCTTGACTACCTTCTCCACCTGTGTTGCCCCTTTCAGTGACCTGTGGACTTGTACACCTAGATCTCTCTGACTGTCAATACTCTTGAGGGTTTTACAATTCACTGTGTATTCCCTACCTGTATTAGACCTTCCAAAATGCATTACCTCACATTTGTCCGGATTAAACTCCATCTGCCATCTCTCCGCCCAAGTCTCCAAACGATCTAAATCCTTCTGTATCCTCTGACAGTCCTCATGGCTACCCGCAATTCCACCAACCTTTGTGTCGTCTGCAAACTTACTAATCAGACCAGTGACATTTTCCTCCAAATCATTTATATGTACTACGAACAGCAAAGGTCCCAGCACTGATCCCTGCGGAACACCACTAGTCACAGCCCTCCAATCAGAAAAGCACTCAGAAAAGCATTGCTACTCTCTGCCTTCTTTGACCGAGCCAGTTCTGTATCCATCTTGCCAGCTCACCCCTGATCCCGTGTGACTTCACCTTTTGTGCCAGTCTGCCATGAGGGACCTTGTCAAGGACCTTACTGAAGTCCATATTGTAAGGTTTTCGGGCAATTCGGCCCTTTTTGGACTGCCCAAGAATACAACCCAGAGACTGTAAACTGACTTTTCAGCCAAGAGAACGTAACCAGATTTCCCAGCAGGCTTGGTCCGCTGAGCTGAGTAGGGGCATAGGTATTTACAAACCCCCCCCCTAGGAGCTACAAGGGAGAAGGAGCCAGACAACGAGATAAGATCAAAACACAGACAAAGGGGCACGGGAATACACAGGGGGCCTGCCTGCAAGCAGGACAATGGGATGGTCATAGCCCCATGCAGATGTAAATGACCTGGCCTCCACCAGAGCAGAATCCAATTAACACCACATCAACATAGCGAGGTGAGAATAGCAGCCATCTCCGGAGCAGCTGGAAGACTGAAAATCTTCACAAGAGAGCTTAACCTTGTTATCCCAAAAAGCAGACTGTCTGGGCTCAGTATATTGCGATGGAAAAGCCCCTTGAAGATAAGCGGTAGAAAAAACCAAGTTGGAGGCGGACCTGGGGGAGGTACTCCAATCTTGACAGAAGCCACCGGCAGGAACTCACTGGGAGGAGGGGGCGGAGTCGGCGCCAAATTCAAATCGCGGCAGGTCTGCCTGGCTGGAAGGAGCGGACCTGCGAGGAATACCCGGAAGCAAACAGCTCTGACCGGCTCAAAGGGGGCGGGACCAGCGGGAACTTTAAACTTGGACTGATACAACGCAAAGGAGGAGGAATACCCGGAAGTCGACAGCTCTGACCGGCTCAAAGGGGGCGGGACCAGCGGGAACTTTAAACTTGGACTGATACAACGCAAAGGAGGAGGAATACCCGGAAGTCGACAGCTCTGACCGGCTCAAAGGGGGCGGGACCAGCGGGAACTTTAAACCTTACCAATTCAATGCAAAAGGGGCTGGCCGAACACAGGAAAGGGCCAGGTAAAACGAATATAAAAGGGGCTGTGTTTGGATTGAGGGTCTCTTGACTCGACCTCTCCACCTTTGACTTGACCTCTGCAGCCTGTGACTGTAAGTACCCGGCAGCAGCTTGCGAAACTCCCTTGACCTTGATAGTGGTTGAGGCTTTGGGGAAGGGGACTTGATTTGTGTTCTGTGTCATTGCTAAAACTGTGTAACAATAAGATTTTTCGTTGTGTCCGTTATAGTACTTTCTGAATAGACTTAGTTTGTGTTAAAGTTTAAGATTTTATTATAATTTCTTCTGTTTGATGATTTTGACCTGGGTTTTGCAATAAACCTTGATTTGCTGATAATTGGAGTCGTTTAAATTCTTCAATCTCTCACCAGCGATCTCTGACCAAGTCATTGTTAAAATATTCCTCACCTTAATTCCGGGTTCAAGAATCTAGGGTCATCTTGAGCGATTCACTCAGGACAGGCTGCTGGTTAGGTAATAAACAGCAGTGTCCTATTCTCTCTCTTGGGAAAGCTACTCCAGCGAAGTAGGAACCGGGTGGGTGTTGCACCACCGGCAAGAGAGAGAATCACCTGGGCATTGGTAGGGGTCTGGATATCTGTGTGATATAAGCCTCAGGCTTCCGGTTAGGGATAAACGGCAGGCTTGATTCAGTGCTCTCTCCCGTGGAGGTGTCCCAGTGCGGCATCCCCTGGCCTCTGAAGTTTCAGTGCCAGCTGGAGAGAGACACACACAGATACTCAAACCCCAGATATCGGCCCAGTAGTGGAGTAGCAGAGATGGCACCCTCTACAATGGCGACCACGAAGGGACCCCGGTGGTTTGGAGTATGTGACTTGGCAGAGGGGGTGAGGGAACGAAGTAAAATGGAGGAGAGAATCTCCTCGTATTTGTGGCAAAAGGTCAACCTCACCAAACCTTGGGTCTCAGAACTAATCAATGCGGAGCAACCGGTAATGGCAGCGGCTGCATGGACAGAAAGTAAGGCGCACAAAAAGCACTTGGAGAAGGCAGTTTGGCTGGTTTGCCTGTCTCAGCAGGTAGTCAACACAGAGCAAAGGATCGAAGAGTTAGAGCAGGAGGCTAGCGCAGCGGAACGACTGCGGGAGGAATTGGCAGAAATGAAACAGGAAAGCGAGTCTAACCGGTGTGAGAAGGACTATCTCCACTGCCAGATAGTGGAGGGTAAAGAAAAGGAACGGAGGCTCCAGGAACTCTATGCTCGGAGTACAGAGCAGTGTAGGAAGCTGGAGGGGAAGTACCGGGACATCCAGGCAGCGTACCGAGTGGCTCGCGAGGAAGTAGGGGACTGTGCCCATGGGCCGTGCCAGGCACGAATAACGGAGTTGGAGGAGACCTTGTCCAAGTTCAGGGGACAGATACACCTGGTAGGTCCGGGGGGGTTCCCTAGGGGCAAGGTGCTCCTCGCAGCGGATGATTCCCCAAAGGCCAAGGGGAATAGACCGCCTCCTGAGGCACCGGGATTGTGTCCGGGTCGGCAGGGGGGGATCGGACTGCACGTTCAGGAGCAAGTCCAAGGGGGGTCAGCAGGGTACCCCCAGCTGGCGGCGTGTCCGCCTGGTTTCGTATGTGGGTCCCCATGGGATGGGGACAGACCGCTGCCTGGGATGCCGGTGATGGGGCCGGGTCAGCAGGTAGGGTTTGGACCGCCCGGTCAGGGGCAGGTCCAAGGGGGGTCAGTGGTGTATCCCCAGATAGCGGCGTCTCCTATATGGGTAGTTAGCCCGGGGACAGGGGGCTACCCAACGGGGCAGGAGAGCTGGACAGTGGGGAGGAGGAGCAGGAACCCCAGGTAGGGCAGATGTGCCCTGTCAGACAAAGAAGGTATGGTCCCCCGGCGGGGCTGGCGAATAGGGGACCGGTTGAGGGCGACATTATCATTCCTCATGGGGCATCCGCGCTCAGGGGGATGGTGGCCCACGTTCCCAGGCTAACTCCAAAAGGGGATCCGTCGCTTCATTTTATGGAGGTGGAACAGGCAGCCAGCATTAATGACTGCGACGAGGGGGAGCAAATAAGGATGCTCCTGATGACCCTAGATGCACAGCTATGCAGGACAGTGACCTCTGGGAATGGGGGAAGACCTGACACATGGGCGGCAGCACAGACTGCTGTTCTGGAGGCGATGGGCTTGAATCTGGGGAGCCCTTTCATGAGGGTGGGGGAAACCAAGCAGCAACCAGGGGAATCTCCCACCATGTTCGCAGACAGGCTGTGGACTGTCTATATGGAGGCATGCGGGGTTCTCGCGGATAGACGGAATTTAGATGAGAGAACAGCCCACTGGCTGAAGACCCTCGTAGCTAACTGTCTCCCTCACGTTAGGGCAAAGGCCGAACACTGGTTCGACCCGCAGAGTCCGGACCTTAATGAGGCAGAGGTCCTTAGAAAACTCACCCTTGCATATCGCAACGGGGAGAGGAGAGAGGAAAAGCCCCATAAGGGTCAGGTGCATGGAATCACACCAGCACCCCCTAAGAGCGAGTGGAAGCATGAGGGCTCCCGGACCTCCGACAAGAGACCGGTATGCTACGGGTGTGGAAAGACCGGGCATTTCAAGAGGGAGTGTGAGAACCCTAGCGAGGAGGAGAGGGCTCCCGCAGTAGAGAGTCAGACCCCGGCGGTAGGAGCGGCTGCCCCGGGAACCATCGAGATAAGTAAAATTTTAGCCCTTTTGCAAGGCTCAGGACAGGTGGCAATGGCAACGGGCCAGGGCCTGCCCGCACCCACACCACAAGAACCCGTATGACTACCCAGGGAGCAGCCTCAGGAAAAAGGGAGCGCAGGGGTAGTTCTAGCCCCAGATCCTGGTCCGGTCCAGGTGCAGGGTCCCATTCTGGAGGCTGCCTCAGCGGCTATTTGCAGTTTAAATCCCTTAAGGTGGGACCCATGCGAACGCCACATCAGTCAATTTAAATTGTTCCACCCCATAAGGGCAAGAAAGAGCAAGGTGGGGGGAAGACTGGGGGTGGTAGTGGAGAAACCCCCCGTAGAAGTAACAACGGTGGGGGAGGTCCCTGACCCCACGGTCACACAACCGGTGACAAGGTGCTGTCCCGAAGGGGCAGTCCCAAAGAGACCGACAGTGCTGCAAGCACCCAGCCCAGGGACAGTAACGATTCCCAAGCCCTTACCTGTGGGTCAGGTGGCCTGCCTTAGTATAGAGGCTAAGGAGGCGGAGGAAGTGGAGGTATCACCTTGGGCTTGGGAACCAGTCAGGGGACGAAGGAGCAATCGGGTCTCCAAGCCCCCGGTAAGATGGTCCCCATCACACCTCCCTAGAACCCGGTCCCGCAGTAAGGGGGCCCGAGTAGAAGGGAGCGCTGAGGGGTCACCGAACCCTGTTGGGGAAGGAGAGGCAAGGGGCAGCCCGAACCCCCGGGAGGGGACGGTCTGGCCCGAGCCGTTGGACCAAACAGGTGAACTGCCCCAGTTTAGCGGGGCCCAGTTTTAATTTGGCCACCCGGAGACGGGTGGCATTGTATATATCATTTTCCCCCTGCTAGTTCTAATTAGTGTGTAGTGGTGTGTGGGTATTTAGGATCGTGGGATCACAGAAGCGCCTAGTGCAATGGTATAGTGATGGAGCAGCAGGCACTAGGACCCTGGTGGAGCCGGGCTGTGGACACAGAACCACAGACAGGCTGCGGCAACTTCAAAGCGGGAGCTGCTGCTGCCGCCGGATAGCAGCAGGCACTAGGACCCTGGGGGAGCCGGGCTGTGGACACAGAACCACAGACAGGCTGCGGCAATTTCATGTTGATTTCACAACTTCAAAGCGGAAGCTGCTGCTGCCGCTGGATAGAACCCATGCACTTTAAGGTAGGTAGTTCTGTAGAGGCAAGGATGTGTTTTGTCTCTTTTACAGATGGGGCACCCGACGATGTGGAGTTTGCTGATCCTGGCGATGGTGGGACCGGGAGAACTACGCAGAGGCGAGACAGAAGAGTCCTTTGTCTATGGGTGTTCTGGCGGCAGAGCCCCTCTGGTCACTACCGGACAGGGAAACCAGGTGGCCACAGAGCAGGCCCGCTACTCACACCTGGGGAGGTGGCCTGGGTGGCTGGGGTCGAACTCGACCAGGTACTCCAGCCACCAGAGCTTCACCTATGGAGAGGCCTCTGTACTCTGCGAGGAGATACAGGTGGCGACTGACCAGGTTAGGGTGACTGAGGGCAGGCGGGTGTGTTTAACCTGCGAGGGAGACGTTCCTTTGGGGAGATGGTGGTGGCTCAGGAAGCTGAGCCTGGACATGAGGGATCGGTCCTCGGACTGGGAACGCCTGGACAACAACACCTACCGGACCATCACGGGGTCACCGGGTAGGATCACCGTTTGCTGGGATAAGTGGTGGGCTTCCGACCAGGGCATTTATCTATGTTTGTGGGGGTCGGCCAAGGCATGTCCACAAGGGGCATCAATCACCTTTGTGAGGTGGTGGCAAGACGCCGGGCATGGGATAAACTGGGACCATAATGGGAAGGGATGTGTAACCCCCGGAGGGGAAGAAACCGTGAGAGCTACCGAACTGCTGGTTCAGGTAAAGAGGCCCCTACCCACAGCCCAACCAATCGACCCTCACAACTGTCCAATCACCACCCGGGGGCCCGAAAATGGTTTGCTGCTCGTCCCCACAAAGAAACTATTATATCAGGGGGTACATTACGCGGTTGCCTCGGTGGTGCTAAATCTAACCGAGGTGAAGTTACCAGCGTGGTGCCCTCGCAAGACTGAACTATTGTATCAGGCGCTGCTGAAGGACATGTTCCAGAAATTCCACAATTTGGATTTTGGGGACATTGAAGTGGAAGATTTGTACCATAGGGCAGGGGAATTTAATGGGGACTCCAGCCGGCAACGTAGAGGGCTGGTCAATGATGGGTTCACTGCCTTCAATACGGGGACATCCATTGTCAACAGTATGGATACTGTGGAGCTGGCCTTGCAAATCAATCAGCGAAAAGGCCAGCTGAGAAAAGTGTTGAGAGATGAGAACACAGTAGTGCGGTCGGGTTTGCACGAGGAGGTGGCAATGACCCTCCATCTAAAGGAGATAATCGCGCAATTGGAAGAGCATGCAAAAGCCATTAACGCGCTAATTAAAGAAGATCGAAATTCATCGGATCAGGCTGCCCAGAATGAAGTGTGTGGGCTGTATGGGGCCTGGTTGCTAGGAGAGGGGAGGAGTAATCTGGAGGACCTGAGACAGGGTCAGGTCCCCTCGTGGATTAGCAACAGGCACTTGGCAGCGCTGCACCCATTCCACAGGGTTTTGAGTCCTTGCCAGCTCCGTGCAGCCTCAGAGGCATACCCGGTACCGGTTGATTGTGGGAGATCAAACCACACAATCTTGGGGGTCATCGTAAGAATCCCAATCTTGGGAAGTTCAGCACAGCCGGTGCCGCTGTACCGAGTGGAGAATGTGGGGGTCATTCGTGGGGGGGTACACATTCGTTTTGGAAAGGTCCCGCCGTATGTCATAGTGCGGGAGCGAGCTGTGGCAGGCATTGACCTCTCGGGCTGTCGGAGCCGGGGAGCGCAGGTGATCCTGTGCCCTCAGCACCTGGGCACTGAGGCGCGACCTCAGTGCGGGTTCAGGACTGTTGGGGCAGAACCTATAAACTGCACCATGGAGGCGATGGCAGCGAGCCATGTCCAGCCCCAGGTGGCATATATAGGAAGTGGGACATACTGTGTAACCACTGGAGCCCAGCAGTATCAACATGGGCCACAGCAGTGGTGTCCGATACTGCACAGCAGCTTCTGTTTTAAACCCAAGGCAGAGGTCCAGGTGGCACAGCAACGAATACTGCCCATTCCACAACCCTCCTCAGTTCACCTCTCGGTACGGGAAAACACTACTAACTTACAAGAATATGTGGCCCGTTTTGGGTACGATATTCCCCCGGTCAAGGAAGACCTAAAGGTATTATTACAAGCTGTGGAAGTTTCACAAAGACACTTTTTCTCCTTAGAGCAAAAAACCCACAACATTGATCACGAAATAACAGATATCAAAGCCCCGGACTGGTGGAACATGGGATCATGGATTGTGATCCCAGCCTGGATCCGAATAGCCTCCCACTTGTTAGTGGTATTACAAGTATTCGTAGTTTTATATTTATGTTACCTCAGCTGCAGGTATCGACGACTGAGGAAAATGAAGAGCCTTCAACGGGTTCTTGGGAAGACGCGGAGTGCAGCCCACAAAAGAGAAGCCGTCGTGTAATAAATAGAGTCACATGTAAATAATTGTATGGATTCGCGGGTTTCAGTTACTTGATTGTGATATATGTACAGGGACCCTTACGTTTGGGGTTCCGGTGAAATGTGTATATGTTACTGTCTGTTTGAAATTAAGTATGGTCTTGTCTTTCCCTTTCAATGAAATTAGGGGTAGCCTAGATTAAGGGAACTGTCTTGGGACTTGTAGTTTCGCATGTTGTTGAGGGGGGGCCTACGGTCCACACAAAAGGAAATAATTGCCCTTCACGATACGGTCCAAGCAGGTAGGGACGTATCGAAGGGGCATCTGTAAGGTTTTCGGGCAATTCGGCCCTTTTTGGACTGCCCAAGAATACAACCCAGAGACTGTAAACTGACTTTTCAGCCAAGAGAACGTAACCAGATTTCCCAGCAGGCTTGGTCCGCTGAGCTGAGTAGGGGCATAGGTATTTACAAACCCCCCCCCTAGGAGCTACAAGGGAGAAGGAGCCAGACAACGAGATAAGATCAAAACACAGACAAAGGGGCACGGGAATACACAGGGGGCCTGCCTGCAAGCAGGACAATGGGATGGTCATAGCCCCATGCAGATGTAAATGACCTGGCCTCCACCAGAGCAGAATCCAATTAACACCACATCAACATAGCGAGGTGAGAATAGCAGCCATCTCCGGAGCAGCTGGAAGACTGAAAATCTTCACAAGAGAGCTTAACCTTGTTATCCCAAAAAGCAGACTGTCTGGGCTCAGTATATTGCGATGGAAAAGCCCCTTGAAGATAAGCGGTAGAAAAAACCAAGTTGGAGGCGGACCTGGGGGAGGTACTCCAATCTTGACAGAAGCCACCGGCAGGAACTCACTGGGAGGAGGGGGCGGAGTCGGCGCCAAATTCAAATCGCGGCAGGTCTGCCTGGCTGGAAGGAGCGGACCTGCGAGGAATACCCGGAAGCAAACAGCTCTGACCGGCTCAAAGGGGGCGGGACCAGCGGGAACTTTAAACTTGGACTGATACAACGCAAAGGAGGAGGAATACCCGGAAGTCGACAGCTCTGACCGGCTCAAAGGGGGCGGGACCAGCGGGAACTTTAAACTTGGACTGATACAACGCAAAGGAGGAGGAATACCCGGAAGTCGACAGCTCTGACCGGCTCAAAGGGGGCGGGACCAGCGGGAACTTTAAACCTTACCAATTCAATGCAAAAGGGGCTGGCCGAACACAGGAAAGGGCCAGGTAAAACGAATATAAAAGGGGCTGTGTTTGGATTGAGGGTCTCTTGACTCGACCTCTCCACCTTTGACTTGACCTCTGCAGCCTGTGACTGTAAGTACCCGGCAGCAGCTTGCGAAACTCCCTTGACCTTGATAGTGGTTGAGGCTTTGGGGAAGGGGACTTGATTTGTGTTCTGTGTCATTGCTAAAACTGTGTAACAATAAGATTTTTCGTTGTGTCCGTTATAGTACTTTCTGAATAGACTTAGTTTGTGTTAAAGTTTAAGATTTTATTATAATTTCTTCTGTTTGATGATTTTGACCTGGGTTTTGCAATAAACCTTGATTTGCTGATAATTGGAGTCGTTTAAATTCTTCAATCTCTCACCAGCGATCTCTGACCAAGTCATTGTTAAAATATTCCTCACCTTAATTCCGGGTTCAAGAATCTAGGGTCATCTTGAGCGATTCACTCAGGACAGGCTGCTGGTTAGGTAATAAACAGCAGTGTCCTATTCTCTCTCTTGGGAAAGCTACTCCAGCGAAGTAGGAACCGGGTGGGTGTTGCACCACCGGCAAGAGAGAGAATCACCTGGGCATTGGTAGGGGTCTGGATATCTGTGTGATATAAGCCTCAGGCTTCCGGTTAGGGATAAACGGCAGGCTTGATTCAGTGCTCTCTCCCGTGGAGGTGTCCCAGTGCGGCATCCCCTGGCCTCTGAAGTTTCAGTGCCAGCTGGAGAGAGACACACACAGATACTCAAACCCCAGATATCGGCCCAGTAGTGGAGTAGCAGAGATGGCACCCTCTACAATATAGATAACATCCACTGCCTTACCTGCATCAATCATCTTTGTGACCTCCTCAAAAAACTCTGTCAAGTTAGTGAGACATGACCTCCCCTTCACAAAACCATGCTGCCTCTCGCTGATACGTCCATTTGCTTCCAAATGGGAGTAGATCCTGTCTTGAAGAATTATCTCCAGTAATTTCCCTACCACTGAAGTAAGGCTCACCGGCCTGTAGTTCCCTGTATTATTCTTGCTACCCTTCTTCAACAAAGGAACAACATTGGCTATTCTCCAGTCCTCCGGGACATCACCTGAAGACAGTTAGGATCCAAAGATTTCTGTCAAGGCCTCAGCAATTTCCTCTCTAGCCTCCTTCAGTATTCTGGGGTAGATCCCATCAGGCCCTGGGGACTTATCTACCTTAATATTTTTCAAGACGCCCAACACCTCGTCTTTTTGGATCACAATGTGACCCAGGCTATCTACACACCCTTCTTCAGACTCAGCATCCACCAATTCCTTCTCTTTGGGGAATACTGACGCAAAGTATTCATTTAGTACCTCGCCCATTTCCTCTGGCTTCACACATAGATTCCCTCGCCTGTCCTTCAGTGGGCCAACCCTTTCCCTGGCTCCCGTCTTGCTTTTTATGTATGTGATAAAAGCCTTGGGATTTTCCTTAACCCTATTTGCCAATCACTTTTCGTGACCCCTTCTAGCCCTCCTGACTCCTTGCTTAAGTTCTTTCCTACTTTCCTTTTCTTCCACACAGGCTTCATCTGTTCCCAGCCTTCTAGCCCTGACAAATGCCTCCCTTTTCTTTTTGACGAGGCCTACAATATCTCTTGTTATCCAAGGTTCACAAAATTTGCCATATTTGTCCTTCTTCCGCACAGGAACCTGCCGGTCCTGAATTCCTTTCAACTGACTTTTGAAAGCCTCCCACATGTCAGATGTTGATTTACCCTCAAACATCCGCCCCCAATCTAGGTTCTTCAGTTCCTGCCTAATATTGTTATAATTAGCCTTCCCCCAATTTAGCACATTCACCCGAGGACCACTTTCATCCTTGTCCACCAGCGCTTTAAAACTTATTGAATTGTGGTCACTGTTCCCAAAATGCTCCCCTACTGAAACTTCTACCACCTGGCCGGGCTCCTTCCCCAATACTAGGTGCAGTACAGCCCCTTCCCTAAGTTGGGCTATCTACATATTGTTTTCAGAAGTCTTCCTGGATGCTCCTTACAAACTCTGCCCCATCCAAGCCCCTAGCACTAAGTGAGTCCCAGTCAATATTGGGGAAGTCAAAGTCTCCCATAACAACAACCCTGTTGCTTTTACTCCTTTCCAAAATCTATCTACCTATCTGCTCCTCTATCTCCTGCTGGCTGATGGGTGGTCTGTAGTAAACCCCCAACATTGTGACTGCACCCTTCTTATTCCTGATCTCTACCCATATAGCCTCGCTGCTCTCTGAGGTGTCCTCCCGCAGTAAAGCTGTGATATTCTCCCTAACCAGTAGCGCAACTCCTCCACCCCTTTTACATCCCTCTCTATCCCACCTGAAACATCTAAATCCTGGAATGTTTCGCTGCCAATCCTGTCCTTCCCTCAACCATTCTCTGTAATGGCAACAACATCATAGTTCCAAGTACTAATCCAAGCTCTAAGTTCATCTGCCTTACCTGTTATACTTCTTGCATTAAAACATATGCACTTCAGGCCACCAGTCCCACTGTTTTCAGCAACATCTCCCTGTCTGCTCTTCCTCAGAGCCATACTGGCTCTATCCCCGATTTCGCCCTCAATGCTTTTACCTTCTGACCTATTGCTCTGGTACCCACCCCCCTGCCATACTAGTTTAAACCCTCCCGTGTGACACTAGCAAACCTCGTGGCCAGGATATTTATGCCTCTCCAGTTTAGATGCAACCTGTCCTTCTTATACAGGTCACACCTGCCCCGGAAGAGCTCTCAGTGGTCCAGAGAACGGAAAACCTCCCTCCTACACCAGCTGTTTAGCCACATGTTTTGCTGCTCTATCTTCTTATTCCTGGCCTCACTGACACTTGGCACAGGGAGTAATACCGAGATTACAACCCTAGAGAACAACAAAGAACAAAGAAATGTACAGCACAGGAACAGGCCCTTCGGCCCTCCAAGCCCGTGCCGACCATACTGCCCGACTAAACTACAATCTTCTACACTTCCTGGGTCCGTATCCTTCTATTCCCATCCTATTCATATATTTGTCAAGATGCCCCTTAAATGTCCCTATCGTCCCTGCCTCCACTACCTCCTCCGGTAGTGAGTTCCAGGCACCCACTACCCTCTGCGTAAAAAACTTGCCTCGTACATCTACTCTAAACTTTGCCCCTCTCACCTTAAACCTATGCCCCCTAGTAATTGACCCCTCTACCCTGGGGAAAAGCCTCTGACTATCCACTCTGTCTATGCCCCTCGTAATTTTGTATACCTCTATCAGGTCGCCCCTCAACCTCCTTCGTTCCAGTGAGAACAAACCGAGTTTATTCAATCGCTCCTCATAGCTTATGCCCTCCATACCAGGCAACATTCTGGTAAATCTCTTCTGCACCCTCTCTAAAGCCTCCACATCCTTCTGGTAGTGTGGCGACCAGAATTGAACACTATACTCCAAGTGTGGCCTAACTAAGGTTCTATACAGCTGCAACATGACTTGCCAATTCTTATACTCAATGCCCCGGCCAATGAAGGCAAGCATGCCGTATGCCTTCTTGACTACCTTCTCCACCTGTGTAGCCCCTTTCAGTGATCTGTGGACCTGTACTCCTAGATCTCTTTGACTTTCAATACTCTTGAGGGTTCTACCATTCACTGTATATTCCCTACCTGCATTAGCCCTTCCAAAATGCATTACCTCACATTTGTCCAGGTTAAACTCCATCTGCCATCTCTCCGCCCAAGTCTCCAGACAATCTAAATCCTGCTGTATCCTCAGACAGTCCTCATCGCTATCCGCAATTCCACCAACCTTTGTGTCGTCTGCAAACTTACTAATCAGACCAGTTACATTTTCCTCCAAATCATTTATATATACTACAAAGAGCAAAGGTCCCAGCACTGATCCCTGTGGAACACCACTGGTCACAGCCCTCCAATTAGAAAAGCATCCCTCCATTGCTACCCTCTGCCTTCTATGGCCTAGCCAGTTCTGTATCCACCTTGCCAGTTCACCCCTGATCCCGTGTGACTTCACCTTTTGTACTAGTCTACCATGAGGGACCTTGTCAAAGGCCTTACTGAAGTCCATATAGACAACATCTACTGCCCTACCTGCATCAATCATCTTAGTGACCTCCTCGAAAAACTCTATCAAGTTAGTGAGACACGACCTCCCCTTCACAAAACCGTGCTGCCTCTCACTAATACGTCCATTTGCTTCCAAATGGGAGTAGATCCTGTCTCGAAGAATTCTCTCCAGTAATTTCCCTACCACTGAAGTAAGGCTCACCGGCCTGTAGTTCCCGGGATTATCCCTGCCACCCTTCTTAAACAGAGGAACAACATTGGCTATTCTCCAGTCCTCCGGGACATCCCCTGAAGACAGCGAGGATCCAAAGATTTCTGTCAAGGCCTCAGCAATTTCCTCTCCAGCCTCCTTCAGTATTCTGGGGTAGATCCCATCCGGCCCTGGGGACTTATCTACCTTAATATTTTTTAAGACACCCAACACCTCGTCTTTTTGGATCACAATGTGACCCAGGCTATCTACACCCCCTTCTCCAGACTCAACATCTACCAATTCCTTCTCTTTGGTGAATACTGATGCAAAGTATTCATTTAGTACCTCGCCCATTTCCTCTGGCTCCACACATAGATTCCCTTGCCTATCCTTCAGTGGGCCAACCCTTTCCCTGGCTACCCTCTTACTTTTTATGTAAGTGTAAAAAGCCTTGGGATTTTCCTTAACCCTATTTGCCAATGCCTTTTCATGACCCCTTCTAGCCCTCCTGACTCCTTGCTTAAGTTCCTTCCTACTTTCCTTATATGCCACACAGGCTTCGTCTGTTCCCAGCCTTTTAGCCCTGACAAATGCCTCCTTTTTCTTTTTGACGAGGCCTACAATATCACTCGTCATCCAAGGTTCAAAGACAGAGGTCCTGTCTTTTAACTTTCTGCCTAGCTCCCTGAACTCCTGCTGTAGGACCTCAAGCCCCTTCCTGCCTATGTCGTTAGTACTAATATGTACAACGGCCTCTGCCTGTTTGCCCTCCCCCTTCAGGATGCCCGCTACCCGTTCGGAGACATCCTGGACCCTGGCACCAGGGAGGCAACATACCATCCTGGAGTCTCTTTCATGTCCACAGAAGCGCCTATCTGTGCCCTGACTATAGAGTCCTTTATGACTATTGCTCTTCTGCGCTTTGACTATCCCTCCTGAACATCAGAGCCAACCGTGTAGCCACTGCTCTGGCTGCTGCTTTTTTCCCCTGATAGGCTATTCTCCCCAACAGTATCCAAAGGGGTACACCTGTTCAAGAGGGGGACAACCACAGGGGATTCCTGCACTGACTGCCTGCCCATTCTGGTGGTCACCCATCTCTCTGCCTGCACCTTGGGTGTGACCACGTCTCTATAACTCCTATCTATGATGCTTTCCGCCACCTGCATGCTCCTAAGTGCATCCAATTGCTGCTCCAACTGAACCACGCGGTCTGTGAGGAGCTGCCATTGGTTACACTTGCTGCAGATGTAGTCGACCGGAACGCTGGAAGCGTCACAGATCTGCCGCATCTCACAGTTGGAACACTGGACCCCGCTGAGTGACATTTAAGCACTAATTAATTAATTTAAAATAAACACTTGAATTATTGTTACAATTTACAATTGTTGTATTTCTTATATTCTCATGGTCTTAATCCGCTCCTGGATTTCTGCAAGGTAGGGTTAAAAGCATGATAAGGATCCGCCTTAGATCTGTCGGTGAAGTTGCCAATTAAAATGCTGATTAAGCATCGTTTCAACATTCATTTGTGGGTTTCGCAGCTGGGGCCTGTGTCCTGAAGCGACAGCAACTCATCAGGGATGGGCTTTGTCAGTGAAACTGACAAGCTGGGAAGACTTTGATCGGTTTCACTGAAAAGCTGTAGCCATGGCCAGGTGAGAGAGGCTATTTATCGAAGCAAGTCTTGTCTCACGGAGTGCTATCTCTGCTTGGCAGCTGATTGCCAACGACTTGGAATGTATTTCACCCTGTCTGCCTCCTCCCTCAGCTGGTCTACTCTTCCCTGCTGCCAACCTAGATCGTGGTATGGGAGCAGCTTGTGCAGCAACATGTTGAATCTCTGGTAGTGGGCAAAAGCAAGAGTGCCAGGAACAGCACCATCTGCCCTCTCCTCGGTTGCACCCTCTTCCCCAGGGCTTTGAACCTCAAGCTGATTTACTTCAAGCTGTGCTCTTCAACATCTTATGCCTGCTAAGAAAAGCTCTTCGCAAATCCCTGTGAAAAACAGAGTAAATGTATAGCGACTTGCCCGAGCCTGCATGGTTATGGCTATCTCACCCCGCTGTCTTCGGGAATCAAGCAGCAACCGTGCATGGTAAAACCGGCAATCAATAAAATGGGCTGAGTGGTCACATGGTGACATGGTTACTTAAGGGGTCATGTGGCAGGGGCGCAGGAGTTCTCCCCAGAGTAACAGCATGTAAGAGCTGCTCAGAGTCATTAATGCACAGTTGTTGTTCTATGTCGTTGGTTACTGGCCATTGGTCCCAATACCTTTACATGGTGTCAGGAGTTGGCAGAATGGCACAAGGACTTTGTCGCATCGACCCGCTCGTGTACGTCCAAAACATTGCGGACAAACATGCAAAGTTTGAAAAGGACTGGCATATCTACTGTGGTGCCGGATTAACAGACAAACCCAAAAAGGTACAGCCATACATTTTACGAAATCTAGCCGGCCCTGAGGCAGACGCGACGTTTGAATCATTTGTCCTTCAAATGGAGGTGGAGAAAGTGGGTCCCTAAATACTGTTATCTGGACCCATGGCGAAGAATCACTGAACCGACTACACAATGACATCAAAAGGTTCCATCCCACCACCAGGCTCACCGTGGACTACTCTCCAGAATCGGTTGCATTCTTGAACACACGCATCTCTATCAAGGACGGTCACCTCAGCACTTCGTAAGCCCACGGATAACCTCACGATGCTCCCTTCTCCAGCTTCCACCTTACAGTGTACCACCATTACACGTGAGAACACCACCCACCAGGTACGTGGTACATACTCGTGTGACTCGGCAAGCGTTGTCTACCTCATAAGCTGCAGGAAAGGTCCCGAAGCGTGGTAAATTGGCGAGACCATGCAGATGCCGCGACAACGGATGAACGGACATCGCGCGGCAATTGCCAGGCAGGAATGTTCCCTTCCAGTCAGGGAACACTTCAGCAGTCAAGGGCATTCAGCCTCTGATCTTCAGGTAAGCGTTTTCCAAGGCGGCCTTCAGGACGCGCGACAATGCAGAACTGCGGAGCAGAAACCGATAGCCAAGTTACGCATGCATATGTACGGCCTTTCAGTGACCTGTGGACCTGTACACCTAGATCTCTCTGACTGTCAATACTCTTGAGGGTTCTACCATTCACTGTCCATTCCCTACCTGTATTAGACCTTCCAAAATGCATTACCTCACAAATGTCTGGATTAAACTCCATCTGCTACCTCTCCGCAAAATCTCGAAACGATCTAAATCCTGCTGTATCCTCTGACAGTCCTCATCGCTATCCGCAATTCCACCAACCTTTGTGTCGACCGCAAACTTACTAATCACCAACCTTTGTTTCGTCTGCAAACTTACTAATCATAGTAGGTGGAGTTCACAGTGATCTTGGCTGCAAACAGCTGCTGCGACAGAAAGATCTAAGGCTGGATTCGCTGATTTTGAGACTTTGTCCCCACGCCAGCGTGAAAACAGTATGCCAGGAAAACTGGCGCAAAACGGCCACAGATTCCCCGTTTTGTTCTGGGCGAGCAGGGAGGCAGTGTAGAGCACCCGATTCTAACTGCCGATTCACCCCAGAGAATTACCGGGTCTGTGATTTCATGGCGGACGCAGCCCGCGGGCCCGCCCTGCGAAATACTCCCTCCCTTCGGCTGGCTCTCGCGCCCCAGACCGACCCACCACAGTGGCCCCCAGCCCAGAATAATGTCCCTCCTACCCGCGGGTCGGCCCTTCCCCGACTGCGGCAGCGCTGGACTGAGTCCGCAGCCGCCATGCTGAGTTCCCGATGGGTGAACCACATGCGACCCATGCCGTCGGGAACTCAGCCGGTCGGGGACGGAGCATCGCGTGGCGGGCCTCAGCCAACGTACGGAGGCCGTGGATGCGGCGTGCGGCGTACCCTGAGCGTACGCCGCTTTTCAGGGGTGGAGCATTGCAAAAGCGGCGCCGACCCCGATTTCACCGTCATCGGTGATTCTCCGCCCCCTTGCTGAACACGATTTTGGTGTCGGGGATCGTAGAATCCAGCCCCTAATGTTGCAATCAGTCATCAGCATCTGTGTACTGACTGAGCAGTCATAAAAAGCCAGCATGAATCTAAGGCATTAATCAGAAGTTTTCACGGTACAGGGCATTCTCTGCCCCAACTGTCGTGGCCATCACCCTCAGAACATGCTTGGTATTTGGTAAACGCTGCAATAAATGTGGCAAATGGAACCATTTTGTGAAATGCTGAAGGTCTAAATCAAGCAGCCTTCCTGTGCCATCAGCCGCATCACAAGCTGGTCACTCCTCCAAGGTTCAGGGTGCAAGCAAGGTAAACGAGCTGGAACTCAATCAGAGCCACCAAACCAGAGCCTCCAGCAGCACTTTACTGTGAGAGTGTTGACACGGGTCTGGATGCACCGTTTCCCCCCCAGCCACGTGTTTCTTGGTGGCACACCATTCGCTGGTGGCGGGATTCAACACTACAGCTGCTTATCAACGGGATTTGCCATTGAAGCCGCCCCACCCCACCGAGAAACCCACAGGCGGGGATCCGCTGCCGGCGGAAACAGTGAATCACAATGGCCGGAGAATTCAGGCCGCTGTCACAGAGAAAGGTGAGATCTTCACCACCTTCAAAATTGTTTGCAGCAATTCAAAGCTCAAAGTAAAAAGTGACACTGGAGCAAACTTTTACGTATTCCCAACCGAAGGCTACAGGAACTAGACCCACATGCAGCACCGGACCCCAGTACTGTGGTAGTCACCACTGTTTGTATAATAGTTGTAATAGAGGTAATACGGTAAGGCTCCTGTACTACAGGTACGGGGGTGGATCCCTGCCTGCTGGCTCCGCCCAGTAGACAGAGTATAAATGTGTGTGTACACCGAGCTGCTCCCATTTCTGGTAGCAGCTGCAGGAGGTCGCACATCTCTGCTTAATAAAGCCTCAATTACTCTCTACTCTCGTCTCGCCGTAATTGATAGTGCATCAATTTATTAAGCAGAGATATTACAGCGATGGAACTACGCATCATGCCACGTTCATCTCCGCATTGGCCTTCGCGGACTGTTACAGCGGCCAACGCGTAAGAATAGAGTGCCCCCACGGCACAGGCCCACCCGCGGATCGGTGGGCCCCGATCGGGGCCAGGCCACCGTGGGGGCACCTCCCGGGGCCAGATCCCCCTGAGGACCCCAGAGGCCGCCCGCGCAGCCAGGTCCCGCCGGCACATACCTGGTGTAAATATTCGCTGGCGGGATGGGCCGAAAACGGGCAGCCACTCGGCCCATCGCGGGCCGGAGACTTGCCACCGACCGGTGCGGCGCAATTCCCGGCCCCGCCAAAACCCCGACGCCGGAGAATTCGGCAGCCGGCGGGGGCGGTATTCATGCCGCTCCCCGGCGATTCTCCGACCTGGCGGGGGGTCGGAGAATCCCACCCATGATGTACATCTTAGTCTCGTCCTCGACAGAATCAGAACAATACACTTAAAACGTAATCCTGCTGAATGCAGATTCAGGATGAACCGGCTCCAACTGCCCAGAGAATTGCTGGGTCTGTGGCCGCGCATGTGCACCAAGCACCAAGCATGTTCTGAGGGTGATGGCCACTACAGTTGGGGCAGAGCATGCCCTGTTCCACAAAAATTTCTGGGTCACTTACCCTCACAGCCGATGGTGTGAACCAGATCCAGCCAAGACATTGGCTTGTCCTGTGAAATGAAAACAATTAAATGAAAATCACTTATTGTCACAAGTAGGCTTCAAATGAAGTTACTGTGAAAAGCCCCTAGTCGCCACATTTCGGCGCCTGTTCGGGGAGGCTGGTATGGGAATTGATCCCGCCCTGCTGGCCTGCGTTGGTCTCCTTTAAAAGCCAACTATTTAGACCTGTGCTAAACCAGCCCCTAGACAAGGATGCTTTGCAGCGTTTCCTTGGTATGACGAATTATCTTTCCAAGTTTATTCCTTGTCACAGTGAGGTCACCGGGCCCTTTGTCAGCTCCTCCACAATGAGATCAAATTGTGCTGGCAGGAGTGCCACACAGCAATATTCAACAGACTCAAACAGGCACCCTCAGCCTCGTCGGTGCTACGATACTTTGATCTTCAAGAACCTTTACTCCTGTCAACAGACATCACCCAGAACGGACTTGGCGTGGTTTGAACCATGAATAGCAGGCCAATAGCCGATGCATCAAGGGCCCTCACTGACACTGAGACTAGTTATGCCCAGATCATGAAGGAGCTCGTTGCCCTAGTTATTGCTTGTCAAAAATTCCATAATTTCACATGTGATCGTCCCGTGAGTGTTGAAACGGATCATCAGTCACTCGTAACTATTCAAAAAAAACCTCTTCACACTGCGTCTGCGCGTCTGAAGCACATGATGCTAAAGTTACAACACAGCAATCTCAGTGTCATCTACAAACGCGGTAAGGAGTTATACTTTGTCGATGCCCTTTCCAGAACTTCCTACCTACTGCAGACAAGGCTGATCGCGAGGAAGGCAAAGTTATCATGAATCGAGATGTGCTTTCATCTCGTCGAATCCAGGAACTCAAAGATGCCCTGAAGGCGGATACCACATGGAAACAGCTTCACAATGTCATCATGAAGGTTGATCTGAGCCCTTAAGGGGGTTCCCCCACGAGTTCTGCACATACTTCACCATCATGGCCAGCGATTTGTTATCCCTACCTTTCTCCAAATATACTGGGGAGTACTGCAGTTAGTTTCAAAACTTTGCGCACACGAGGCTTTGAACACATCATGAGTAGCACCCTACATCTTCTGTCCAATTACCCAGCAGAACAGGCGTACACCCAATCTGACGTCTACCAGAGAAATGTGCCCGGTATCAAACAGATTGCTATGCAGCATTCCCCAGCAACTCCAGCAAGAGCATCCAGTGTCGGAAAACAACAGATACCCTGGGCTGGATTCGCTGTCCCGCCGCGCCAAATTTCTGGTTCAGCACGCCGGCGTGATGCTTCATTTCGGTGGCTAGTCAATGGGGTTTCCCATTGTGGTGCAGCCCCACGCCGTCAGGAAATCCCTGGGCTGCCGGCAAAACGGAGCATCCCGACGGCGGATAATCCAATTGGCCCTCCATGTACACTGTCTGCCCTTGTCAGCACAGCGACTATTCTCCAGGCTCACTACGACCACAATCGCCATTGCCACGGCCCTCTTGCAGCCTAATATGAAAACCAATGTGAGCGGTGCCCTCATGGAATACTGATTAAGAGAGAAAAGGTATGATAACGAAATGCCTACAGACTCGACCCGAAAACACCTGGACCAACAGCTCAGATCCTGACCACATGCAGTCATGGCAAATTGGCAGTTATACACAGCCATGCCCCGGACAGTTATTTGGTTGCCTCGGATGCTGCCCATTACATACAAACCTTCCATCCATTGCTGCAGGTATCGGAAACATTACCAGCAAATACCTCAGTACCCCAACCATCCAGTCTGCAATCCAGGTCACCTGCACAAGTGGAAATGGAACCTCCTCCAGAGGCCCATGCAGCAAGCCCTGCGGTCAAGATGTACACAGAAGGAATGCCCCAGGCCATCCACACTGAGGACACCACACCAAGAGCATCTCCGAGCATAAGACCGAACCAAATACAAGGGGCAGAATTCTCCATTCCTGCGGCTATGTGCCGGCACCAACGGAGAATTTGTGGGTGACACAATGTGAAAACTGGCACGAACCATTCATCGATTCCGGTACTGGTGAGGGGTGATGCGCAATCAATTACTCTCAAGACAAGCTGAGTCATAACTAATAGGCTTTAATCTGCTAGAACTATTCCCCAGCAGCTTTGATACAGAAAGTGAAGGCTGCTGGGACAGCATCGGTTCTTATACTCCGCCTCTCAGGGCGGAGCTATGTACATCAGCCAATGGTAGACTCCTGGATCTAGCCAATGGTCATCCACCTCTCAGGTACCGCAATATCTGGTATCACCACAAAGGGCACGTATGAAACACATGCGGATCGTGCTGAAAACGGCTGGAGAATTGGCGGGTCCCTGGTTGCGCATGCGAAAGGCTGACGGCCTGCACCGGTCACGCCGGGAAACATGGCGGTAGCCTGCTGGAACCCTAACCAGCCCACCCCGACCTCACAGCCCACCCTTGGCCACATCCTACAACTCCCCCCAGCCCGATCAGAAGACCCCCGGCCAGAGGCATGGATCCCGGACGAGTGTGGTGGCGCTGGGCACTGTCCGCAGCTTGCACACCAGGTTCCCGACTGCTGGGACCACACATGGCCTGCGTCGTCGAGAACTCAACCCACCGGGGCGGATCATCGTGGGTGGGCTAGCCGATGACGAGCCAACGGCATCGCGAATGCGTGCATCCCGATGACGCTGATTTCGAGGGGGCGTAGCATCACGAACCGGCATCAAACCGGCGCCTGTCCCGAATCCACCGTCGGAAGCCATTCTCTGCCCGATCAACGATCCCGATTTCGGCATGGGGCTACGGAGAATTCCACACCTGGTTCCAGCCATGTGACGGACTAGTCTACAGTTTGCCTTTGTAAAGAACAAAACAGAGGGTGGGAGCTGGGTTTATCATGATGTTGGGTAAAGAGACGCAATGGGCTAGTGCACTAGCTTCAGCAGCCTAATCTGTGTTTCACTCCATGTAAATAGTTGTTAGTGTTGCTAGCCTGTTCAATCTGTATGTTGCAAAGTGGTTTGTACACAGTTACTGTTACATTTCAATACCACCGGTTGTCTCAACTTAAGTGGGGAAGATGTAGCCGGACTGGGCATGTAATGATGTGATAATGCAAGTATATAAGGAGTCACGTGTCAGGGGCGCAGGAGATCTCCCTGGAGCGTGAAACCCTGCACCCCCCCCCCCCGCCCCCCCGGCCCACCGTTCAACACCCCCCTCCATTCTCCTTCCATGGGCATGGCCCTCCTCGGACCCTGACCCTTGGCAGTGCCGTCCTGGCACCCAGGAACCCTTGCACTGCCATCCTGGCACCCTGGCAGTGCTCCTGCCAGCTTGGCAGTGATACCTGGGTACCTTAGCACTGCCGGGGTGCCAATGCCAAACTGGGCAGTTCCAAGGTGCCCGCTTTCCAACGGGAGAACCAGGAAGCCACCCTGCACTATCCCTGACCACCCAGGGGCCTCCGATGGTCTGAAAACCCTCCCAGGTGCCGTTCCACCTGGTCCACGTTTGTGTGCACCAGTACTGAACGGCACCAGCTGTAATCTCTCTGGGGAGGCTGATAGATCCTGGGTAAGTGTGCCTAAGTAAGTTTAAACCGTACTTCGGCGGGCAACCTTTGGCCACGCCCCTTTTGGGCATGATTCCGAATCAGAACCCTCACGGGACTTGGGTAGATCCCACGAGATGTGAAGGCTGTCGGGAAGCCTCTCCCAGCACCTACCGGCCACGTTGCAATCGAGCGAAAGCGCAACGCGACCGGTAGATCGCAGTCTGTGTCTTGCCGCTGGAGTAACTAAGAACTGTCCCAAATGCTTCCATTGCAAAATACACCATTGCCTTCAGGTCTCCAACTGTTTTGTGCGAAAGCCGCATAAACTAAATTAAAATAACAGAGGTTCAATTTAAAAGGGGCAGTCCCTTAAAGGTCTCCAGCAGCCCAGAAGGAAAAATAAAAGTAAAATGGGGAAATAAACAAACTGGTCTGAACTGGGTTTTTTTCCTTCTGGGAGTTAATTTGGCTGGTCTAGTTTTCCAGGTGGACAGTGAAGTTGAATTTTAGAAGGTCCTCAAGCATTTTTGAAAGTGTTTCATCTGACGTAAAGAACGTATTGATAAATTTGCTTTGAAATGTTTTGAGGTGGGCCTTGCAGCAGGAGAGATTTGCATATTTTCCTTGCAGATGTTCCCATTTGATATTGTCACCCAGTATCGTGTGAGAGAAAGAAGTGATGGAAAACAAATTTTTGAAAAGTCCACTTTGATATGAAAAAGCGTTTCAAGAGGAAATTCATTCTAGTCTCAGAAGGAAAGTAAATCACTTAAAATTGTTTCATTTTTCCCTTCTTGGGAAAACATTAAAGGCACGAAAGACTTAAATATTAATTACTTTATGAACATTCCAGGAAACTATAATTTAGGTTCTGCATGATACATTAACCTGGATACATTAACTAGTTTTATGTTGTGGAAGCCTTCATGCCAACATTTTAATCAGGTTCGGGGGGAAAAAAATCCATCGATTGTTACATCTATTACAGCCTTTTGGCTGCCATAACACGTTTTGTCAGCATATTTTAGTGTATATACTGATTGAAATAGCAAGCAAGGTTGCAGGTATGATACTAATTTGCTGGAGAAGGTGAGGAGATTAGAGTTTGGTGTCACTACAGCATTCAGTGTTTTGCATTATAGAGATAGCATATGTAATTCTGTACTTTCAGATTTGTTCTGGGAAGGTGAAATCCGAGTAAATTAAGTCGAAGTGGTTTAAAGATGAGCGAGTTTGATAAACTGCTACCATGGCGTGTGTTGCAAACAACATTAAAATATAACAGCAGTGGATTACAGAAAGATGTACTCGTACAAAAAGTACACGGCACTGCTGGTGGGTACTGTGACCTCGGCACAGAGCTCCGAGCTCGACTGTCACGTTGGAGCTGCTGTTTGCCATTCTCAATGTTGTTCCAGTTTAAGAATTCTGAGCATTTGGAATGGAATTAGCAATGTAAATTAAAGCATGACAGAAACACAGAGGAGTGGGAACCAAGGACAGAATGCGATCACACTTATTGGTGATGCTTTTAACTGAACTAATCTGTTTACTCCATCTCGTTCTTATTGCAGCTCGCTAGCAACCCAGGGTGGGATGTTCCCCGCTATCTGCAAAGTTCGACAAGGGCGAGAATGGTGGTATTGAGCATCTCGCGTGGGGCTCAGTGCAAAAAGAGGGCAGACAGGGGCCCCGTGATGTATCACTGGTGGGCAAACTCTGATTCTCACATCTTGCCATCACATCAGCGCACACGAGTACAACAGGAAACACTTTTTCATCCAGATGCACTCACCCCCTCCTCCCATCACCCCTGTACCCTGCTGGCACCACCCTCTCCAACCACCCCCCCCTCCCCCCAAGCACAGAGCCGCGCCCCGAGATCCTCTCGGAGCACAACCTGCCAGGTGAATGCCTTCCGCCACCAGTCTAGCATTGCGCCATTCTGACCTCAGGCCACTGTGGACACATTACTTGACGTTGGGGTGTGATTTAGACCGATGGGCCCGATAATGAGATGCTTATTTATTACAATAAGGTTTCCGATGTTGAACAGTGGGAAAGATACCCTGCCAATGATGGGGGGAGGGGGGGAGTGGGGGGGGGACCACACACACACACACACACACACACACACACACGATCGCTTCCTGTTTTCTGTTGATGTGAAATGCGACTTCGGCCTTCTCGTGATTTTCTTCCCACTCTCGCCTCCAAACCCGTCCAACAAGAACGGGGAATGAAAATCCCAACCCAACTATGGTAGTTCGGGGCAATACACGGAGGCTTTTTGTAACCAAAAGTGGTTTATTGTGAAGAAGTAAAAGGTTAACTATTTACAGGCACTGAGGTCTCTGAAACTGGTCTTCATTCTACAACTCTGGGGTCCACATTGCCCGGGCCCCTGCTCCCAGGCCACCGCACTTTTCCCCCATTGGTTGACGTTCGTGCACTCTCACATGATAGATAAAGTAAAGTCGCCATAGTCCCAGATGACCATAGGCTGCTTTCCCCTTTGAAGGGGAGAGCTGACTGGCAGTGATTTAACCTGAAGATCACCACACCTCAGGCGAACGGCAAGGTTGAGAAAGCCAGACCTTCATGAATACTTCAGCCGGTATGGGAATTGAAGCAACGTTGCTGGCCTCGCTCTGCATTGGCAGTCTACCCAATTGAGCTAAACCAGCCTGATAAGCCTTGAGTCAGTCACATGGACTGTGAGGGACCATGCTGCCACATCCCTATCCCCTTAATTCCCTCAGTAACATACATGCAACATGGGTCTTTTGCAGTCAACTGTGTACAAGGAAATATTGAGACAATAAAAAGAGGGAGTCCATAACAGTCCTTCATATTGTTAATCTGTCAGGGGACTTCTTCGGGCTGGGAACCGCCTCAGTCCCCCAATCGGCTCCTCCACCAATGAGATGGTGTCATTGTCAACTGCAGGAGGTTGCCATGAGGACACACCAGTACCCCTCCTCCAGGGGTCATGAGCGGGGTCTACACGGAACTCCACAGTTCCTTTGGTCCTGGCTCTGCTGCAGGGGCACTAGTGATGCCTGTTGGTTCAACCTGTTCTGCCATTGTGGTCTCTCAGCCCCTTACATGGTCTACGTGCTTCCGCACTGGTCTGCTTTGCAAGTCCACCATGTGTCATAATATACACCAGTATATTATGATGCAGACACACACACATACACTGATGGACAAGCAGTGGGACCAATCAGCATACACAACACCGCAGCCAATCACCAGTGCGAGCACACGCACTATAAAGACAGAGGACAGGAGAGTTCCCGCTCATTCTAGTAGCAGCCAGCTCGGAGCACAGAGCTCACAGCCTGCAACACAGACATTCACCATGTGCTGAGTGCATCACCTGGTTAGGACGAGGCAAGGGTCAACAGTAAAAGCTGGTATTGCATTTCCCCATAGTTCAAGTATGTTGATATAGTTAACCTTATAATTAAATAGAGTTGCACCACTTACAGTGTTGGTGACCTGTTTGTGATCCAGAACACCCAACACATCACCATGTATGAGATTGGATCAGACTTTGCCACAATTCTGTCAGGTGACCACAATGGGCCAGATGCAAAATTTCTTACATAGACCAGGTTGTGAATTTTAAATGACCTTTTTCCTTTTCCCGAATCATGCTGCTGCTTTTGGGAGGCCTGTTGCGTCTCCACCCACCCTGTCAAAATTGGGGGAAAGAAGGTCTTAACGAATCTGGAGACGATGGCCCATTAGCAGCTCTGCCTGTGTGAGTCACGTGGTGGTTTGTGGGGGATAGTATATAGGAGAATGAAGTTGCCCAACTTGAGGGGTAATGGTCTGTTGGGCTGTTGCCCCATTGCAAACTTGAGCATCTGAACTGCTCTCTCTGCTAATTAATTTGAGGCCGGGTTGTAAAGGGATGTTCGAATGTGGTGGATGCCATTTGTTTAGACAAAGTGCTGAAATTCCTCTCCAGTAAACGCCGTGCCATTGTCGGATACCAATACCTCGGGGAGGCAATGGATAGCGAAGATGCAATGCAGAGTGTCATTGGTGGATGCCATCTCCTGAACATCCAACCACTCGGAGTGGGGTTTGCTGTGTCTGATGAAAATCACAATGGTGCGTCAGTTCTCACTATCCTTATCAATGCCAGGTCACCATATCTAGCTCCTGGCCAACATTTCCATCTTTGTTATGTCAGGGTTTGCACTGTGCAACTCTTGCAACAGTGGCTCTCTTGCTGACGGTCGTGCTACCACCCTGGAACCCCAGGGTAAAACCTCTTCTGATGAGGAAGGGCTTATGCTGCTCTCATTGGTCATGCTGTTATCTGACCAGGACCATTCACCTCATCTTGGAAAGGACTGGATTGCGCTGAGCTCAGTTCTTGATGTGGGTCGATGATATTAGCCAGGTGTCTAGAATGTTGAATGCCAGGATATTCTCTTGTGGGAGAGGTGGTGGTGGTCAGATTTTGGGGAAACGGGAGTTGACTCAGGCCACGACGATTGAGATCTGCGGCCTGACCGATGCTGGAAAATGTTGTTACAGGCCGCCAACAACAAAGCCCACCGCTGTATCCTGGCAGAGGCGATCGGAGGGAGTGTCTTGACCTCACAGAGGAGGCCCAGCAGTGGTTTGTGATCTGTTATAATGATGAAACCATGCTGTATATGTACTGGTGGAATTTCTTGACACTGCAAATTACAGTGCAGCCTTCTGTTTCAATCTGTGCTTACCTCCGTTCTACATCGGTGGAAGTTCGGGAGACGAAGAAAATGGCATCTCTGATCCGTCCTCCATCCTATGGGACAGAACCGCACCTATACCATAAGGGAAAGTGTTGCAGGTCAAGATGATTTGTTTCTTTTTTTTCCACAATTTTATTGAGGTATTTTAGGCATAGAGAAAAAGTGGCATTGTACAGTACAAAAAAAATGTCAAGACACAAATTAAACAGTGGAAACCACGGCTCTGTTCACACACGGACCTACCTCACTATCCCCCTACTCTACTCTACCCTAGCCCCCCCCCCCCCCCCCCCCCCCCCCCACGGCTGACGCTTACTCCTCTGCGAAGAAGTCAATAAATGCCTCCCACCTTCGGGCGAACCCTAGTAGCGAACCTCCCAAGGCGAACTTGACTTTCTCTAGGCCAAGAAAGCTCGCCATGTCCGATAGCCATACCTCAGCCCTCGGGGGCTTTGAGACCCTCCATGCTAACAGTATTCGTCGCCGGGCTACCAGGGAAGCAAAGGCCAGAACGTCGGCCTCTCTCTCTTCCTGGACTCCCGGATCCTCCGAAACCCCAAAGATTGCCACTTCAGGGCTCATTACCACTCCAGTTTTCAATACCCGGGACATGACATTTGCGAATGCCTGCCAATACCCCCTGAGTTTAGGGCACGACCAGAACATGTGTACATGGTTAGCCGGCCCTCCGGCGCGGCTATCACACTTGCCCTCCAGCCCGAAGAATTTGCTCATCCGGGCCACCGTCATGTCGGACCAGTGCACGACCTTAAATTGGATCAGGCTAAGCCTGGCGCATGTTGCGGTCATGTTTACTCTGCTCAGGACTTCTGCCCAGACGCCATCTTCCATCTCCACCCCCCGAGCTCCTCTTCCCACTTAAGCTTCAGGTCCTCGAACTGCGTATCCTCAGCTCCCATTAGCTCCTTGTAGATGTCTGAGACTCTCCCCTCTCCCACCTCTCCCCTAGAAACTATCCTGTCCTGCCTCCCCTTCGGCGGGAGACGTGGGAAGGACGGCACCAGTCTGCACCTGCAAGAATCTAAAGTCGTTCCCTCTCGCCAGCCCAAACTACTCCTCCAGCGCCCTCATGCTCGGAAAGCTCCCTTCCAGGAACAGATCCCCCATCCTCCCAATCCCCGCCCTCCTCCACAGTCGATACCCCACATCCATGTTACCCGGGGCAATTCGGTGGTTGCCGCAGATTGGGGTCCACACCGATGCTCTTACCTCCCCTACATGCCTCCTCCACTGGCCCCAGATCCGAAGAGCCGCCACCACTATCGGGCTGATGGAGTACCATGCCGGCGGAAGTGGCAGAGGTGCCGTGACCAGGGCTGCTAGGCTAGTGCCCCTGCACGAAGCAGCCTCCATCCGCTCCCAAACCGACCCCGCACCCACCATCCATTTCTTTATCATCGCTCTGTTTTCCGCCCAGTAATAGTTGCTGAAGTTCGGCTGAAGGACTGCGGGATAAAGATGGGGAGACACTGAAAAACAAACACGAACCGCGGGAGAATCGGCATCTTAACAGTCTGCACGGGGAGGCCGCCAATGACAGCGGGAGCGCATCCCACCTCCGGACCTCCTCCCTCTCATTCCACCAGTCAGGACAGGTTGAGCTTATGCAACTTGCCCCAGTCCCTTGCCACCTGAATCCCCAAATATCGGAAACTCTCCCCCATTAGCCTGAACGGCAACCCCTTCAGCCTACTCTCCTGCCCCCTCGCCTGAATTGAACAGTGAACATAGAATTTTACAAGGCAGAAGGAGGCCATTCGGCCCATCGAGCCTGCACTGACCCTTGAAAAGAGCACCCCACTTAAGCCCACAACTCCGTCCCATACCCGTAACCCAACGCAACCCCTTTGGACAACCCCTAAGGGCAATTTAGCATGGCCAATCCACCTAACCTGCACGTCTTTGGACTGTGGGAGGAAACTGGAGCTCCTGGACGAAACCCACGCAGACACGTGGAGAACGTGCAGACTCCGCACAGACAGTGAGCCAAGCCGGGAATCGAACCTGGGACCCTGGCGCTGTGAAGTGACAAATGCTAACCACTGTGCTATCGTGCACATTACAAACAACTCGCTCTTAGCCATGTTCTGTTTGTATCCGGAGAACCGGCCAAATTCCCTCAGAGTTGCCATAATACCATCAATCCCCACCATTGGGTCCGATACATATAACAGCAGATCATCTGCGTATAATGAGACTCTATGTTCCACTCCCCCCCGGACTAGCCCTTTCCAGCCCCGAGAAGCTCTCAGTGCAATTGCCAGCGGCTCTATGGCCAGCGCAAACAGCAGTGGGGAGAGAGGGCAGCCCTGTCTTGCCCCACGGTTCAGTCTAAAGTAGTCCGATGTCGTCCTGTTCGCCCTTACACTCGCCTCCGGGACCTGATACAATAGCCTAACCCAGTCGATGACCCCCGCCCCGAACCGTCCTCGTACCTCCCACAGATAATCCCACTCGACCCGGCCAAAAGCTTTTTCAGCATCCATGGCTACCACTATCTCTACCTCTCTACTCTCCGGGGGCATCATAATCACGTTGAGCAGCCTTCTTAGGTTGGCCACCAGCTGCCTCCCCTTTCCAAACCCGGTTTGGTCCTCCACAATTACATCCGGTACACAGTCCCCAATTCTGGTCGCCAAGCTCTTGGCCAGTAACTTGCCGTCTACGTTGATCAACGAGATCGGCATGTATGACCCACAGGCCTCCAGGTCCTTATCCCGTTTCAGAATGAGCGAGATGGTGGCCTACGACATCGTCGGGTGTAAACTCCCTCTGTCTCTTGCCTCGTTAAAGACCCTGACCAGCACCGGCCCCACTATCCCGGCAAATGTTTTGTAAAATTCGATTGAATAACCGTCCGGACCTGGGACTTTACCCGACTGCATGACGTTCAGGACCCCCAATACCTCTTCGATCCTGACCAGGGTCCCCAGTCCATCCACCAACCCTCTCCCCACTCTTGGGAAGGTCAGTCCGTCCAGGAATCGCCTCATTCCCCCAGGTCCCTCGGGTGGTTCCGAAGTGTACAGCTTCCTATAAAAGTCCCTAAAGACCTTGTTCAGCTCTGCTGGGTCACCCACCTAGATTACATTCCCCATTCACTATCCTCTATTTCCCTAGCTGCTTCCCTCTTCCTTAGTTGTTGCGCAAGCATTCTACTGGCCTACTCCCCATGCTCATAAATCGCGCCTTTTAGCTTTCGAAGCTGCTCTACAGCCTTGCCTGTAGTCAGCACCCCAAATTCGGCCTGCAGCCTCTGTCGTTTCCTGAGTAACTCTGGCCTCGGGGATTCCGTGTAACTCCTGTCCACCCGTAGAATTTCCTTAATCAGCTTGTCCGCCTCCGCCCTATCTGTCCTGTCCCTGTACGCCCGGATTGAAATCAGCTCCCCTCTCACCACTGCCTTCAGTGCCTCCCAGAGCACCGCTGCCGAGACCTCTCCAGTGTCGTTCACCTGCAGGTAATTCTGCACGCACTTCCTCAGCCTCTCACACACCGCCTCATCCGCGAGTAGTCCAACTTCCAGCCTCCATGGTGGGCGCTGAAAGTTGTCCTTACAAAACTGCAGGTCTACCAAGTGCAGAGCATGGTCCGATATGGCAATTGCTGAATACTCTGCCCCCACCATTCCGGCCAGCAGGACCCTACTCACAACAAAGTAGTCAATTCGGGAATACACCTTGTTGACGTGGGAGTAGTACGAGAACTCCCTCGCCATCGGCCAGCTAAATCTCCACGGATCTGCTCCCCCCATTTGCTCCATGAACCCTCTCAGTTCCTTTGCCAACGCTGGCAACTTTCCCTTTCTTGAACATGACCGGCCCAGGCTCGAGTCCAGGACTGTATTAAAGACCCCGCCCATGATCAGCTTACGCGAGTCCAAGTCGGGATCTTCCCTAGCATCCTCGTAATAAAATCCACATTGTCCCAATTAGGGGCATACACACTGACCAGGACTACTCTCACCCCTTCGAGCTTACCCCTCACCATAACAAACCTGCCACCCCCATCCACGACTGTGCCCTCCTCCTCAAATTGTACCCTTTTATTAATCAGGATCACAACCCCCCTCATCTTAGAATCAAGCCCCGAATGAAAGACCTGACTGACCCAGCCCTTCCTTAACCTAACCTGGTGAAATGAAATGAAAATCGCTTATTGTCACAAGTAGGCTTCAAGTGAAGTTACTGTGAAAAGCCCCTCGTCGCCACATTCCGGTGACTGTTCGGGGAGGCTGTTACGGGAATCGAACCGTGCTGCTGGCCTGCCTCGGTCTGCTTTCAAAGCCAGCGATTTAGCCCTGTGCTAAACAGCCCCTCACTTTCCCCCCACTTTCAAGTGCGTCTCCTGCAGCAAGACTATGTCCGCCTTCAGAACCCGCAGATGCGCAAACTTATGAGCCCCCTTCACTGGTCCGTTTAACCCCCTAATATTCCAGGTGATCAGGCTGGTTGGGGGGGGCACTTTGCCCCCCCCCCCCCTTTGCCGATCAGCCATCCCCTTTCCGTGGCCAGCCCCCCAGCCATGTGTCATGCTTCATCTGGCCCGCCTCCTGACCGGCTCCACCCATGACGTCCTCACTGTTGCCATGCCCAGTTTCCATCCCCGTCAGCAGAACAACTCCCCCCCACCCCCACCCCCCCCAGCAATACCATCCTATCACCTAACCCCTGCTCTAACCTAACTATATGCACACCGCCCACCTCGGCTACCATTGACTAGCACCACTCAGCTAGCCTGGGGCTCCCAGCCTCAGCGCCAGCGCGTCTCCCACCCATTGTTCCCAGTCACCCCTCCCCTGACCCATCCATACCACTTCCCCGGATCAGCCCTACTTAAGCAAACACTCCATACAAGTCATAAACAACACCCACAATAGCACAATTCAAGTTAAACAAGAAAAAACGAGATAAGAAATAACAGGCACTCTCAATCCTTCCCATACAGACACAGAAAAAGATTGCACAAAGTTCCCCTGAAGCATTCATTTTGATGATTTGTTTCTTTAATCAACAAGCTGAACGACTATAGGACCTGTTTAGCATGGTGAAAACCTGGTTCTTATGGCTCTTTCCAGTGCCAGTGCTGGTGTTTCTTTAAAAGGGGATGGGGGGGGGGCACCAACGTTCACAGTGCCAGGGACACGGGTTCAAATCCCAGTTTGGGTCACTGTGTGGAGTCTGCACGTTCTCCCAGTGTCTGCGTCGGTTTCCTCCGAGTTCTTCGGTTTAATTCCACAAGTAGGACACACTTGTTAGGTGAATTGGACATTCTGAATTCTCCCTCTGTGTACCCGAACAGGCGTCGGAATGTGGCGACTCGGGGATTTTCACAGTAATTTCATGGCAGCGTTAAAGTAAGCCTACTTGTGACAATAATAAAGATTATTATTATTATTTGTTGCTAAACTAAGGATGAACAGGGACTTGTTTAATGGGCCACATCTTGTCCTCAAAGGGGGGGTGGGGGGGCAGGCATTTTTAATCCACTTTGAAACCTAAGTATGTGACCTCGTTGGAATATAAATTTCTCTCGCTTCAATCTGATTCTTGCATTTTGAATCTTCTTAGAACTTCTTCTCAGTTAGCTAGGTGCTCTTCCTGTCACTAAAATGTCATTGAGGTAAGTCACAACCTTTGGGATGACTTGGAGTAGATTTTCCTTTGTGCGTTGAAATATCGCACAGGCTGAAAAAATACCAAAAGGTAACCTGATATATTAAAAAGGCCTTTGTGCATATTAATAGTCGCATACTTCCAGGAATCTTCGTCCAGTTTAAATTGAAAATAAGCATGATGAAGTCAAGTTTTGTGTACATTAGGCACCCCGCCAACTTTGCATAAAGGTCTTCTAATCGGGGAATTCGATATTTGTCAAGTTGGGCCGTTTGATTAATTGTAAGCTTGTAGACCTCGCAGATTCTGACTGAGCGGTCAGGTTTTAAAACAGGGACGATGGGGGCTGCCCAGTCAGAAAATTGCATGGGTTTTATAATCCCCAATTCTCTGCCTCAATCTTTTGGTGCAAGATGTAAGGGACAAGAACTGAAGAACTTTGGTGTGGATTCAAGATTGGTGTAAATCTTTGCCTTCAGCCCTCAAATTCAGCTAGTTACTTTCGGGACACATCTTTATAATTATATAAGACTTCCTTGAAAATGCCATTTGATATTTTGAAAATCTCCAACTAATTTAGCATGATTTGGCACAGCCAATCTTGCCCCATGAGACTCGGATGATCAAGGGCAACTGGGCTTCCTGTTGCTGATACGATACTGGCGTCGTAGTTGTACCCAAAATCTTCAAGGTCACCACTGTATATATTTTACTGCTCAGGCTCAAAGGCTGAATTCCTTGAAGATATTTGAATGTTTGTTTTGTCCATTACCATGGGTGATGCCCCTGTATTGACCGCCAAGCTTAATGGTTACCCATTGACCATGAGGACTATTTCTAGTGGGGATGTTTTGTTCAGTTTCAAAATATTCAGCTTTCAAATTTCTGGGGCGTCATTCTCCGACCCCCCAGCGGGTCGGAGAATGGCCGTTGGCCACCGTGAATCCCGCCCCTGCTGGTTGCCGAAGTCTCCAGTACCGGAGATTGGGCGGGGGCGGGAATCAGGCCGCGGCGGTTGGCGGGCCCCCCCGTTCAATTCTCCGGCCCGGATGGGCCGAAGTCCCGCTGAGAAATTGCCTGTCCCACCGGCGTAAATTAAAGTAGGTATTTATCGACGGGACAAGGCGGCGTGCGCGGGCTCCGGGGTCCTGGGGGGGGCGCGGGGCAATCTGACCCCGGGGGGTGCCCCCACAGTGGCCTGGCCCGCGATCGGGGCCCACCGATTCGCGGGCGGGCCTGTGCCGCGGGGGCACTCTTTCCCTTCCGCCTCCACAACGGCCTCCACCATGGCGGAGGCGGAAGAGACTCTCCCCACTGCGCATGCGCGGGAAACTGTCAGCGGCCGCTGACACTCCCGCGCATGTGCCGCCC